>NC_136261.1:47521137-47993637 GCF_964187855.1 Myxine glutinosa
AACTTGTGTTTGGGCTGTCCAGCCAGTGTTCAAATCTCGACCCAGCTCGTGAGGCATCAATATGCAGGCCATCTCATGGGAGGACATTAAGCCAGACGACCTTTTTGGCTGTGTACCGGCACTGGTTCTTGGTGGAAGTTAAAGATACCGTGTTGTCTTTCTTTTTCCCCACCTTCAACTGAAAATCAGGTGTGACGAACCAGTTCTTGAAAGGCTTGGACTAAAAACTTTCCCCAGCTGATCCCCACAAGAAAAAGGGAATCGTTGTGGCTGTCAGTTCTAGTAGTGGTTGAGATGAACCCAGCGCAACGTTCGCAGCAACGTTTACTATAGCCAGGCACACTTGCTTACTTTTCCGAATCCACCTGTTGGATATTTCCTCCTCGCACCTTGGCAATGGGGTATGTTACGACCTTTTTTGCATTGGACTCACTGTTGTGGGGTTGTTGTTGTTGTATAGCTCCGAACAGTTCTCTCGAACAAGCCCATGGCAGGAAGACAGCCGATCGATCTTGCAGGAGCGAACCAGAGATCCCCCACATCCAGCATGGTGTACCCCCGCCGTCACGAAGTCACGGCCACAACAGAGTTAGAGAGAGAGAGGAAGAGAGAGGGAGAGAGAGAGAGGGAGAGACCGAGACAAGAGGGAAAGGTGCAGTCCATGATCGGCACTCTGACCGTGGCTGAGCTGCCCTGACGAATCCGGGCAGCAGAGGAGAATGGGGCAGATTTGGCCCCCGACTTGCATTGGGGGAGGGGGGGGGGTACAACCACCATGAAGAGGCATCCCCAAAAGTCGTTGTGGGGTCGATTCTCTTAGTGGAAATTTACACACCCTCAGACACAGCAGTGACGTGCATGGAAACGGAAACACAGTCCTTAGTGATGGAAATATTCCCAACGCGTCCTGATTGCCCCAACACTCTTTTAAGATCATGGGCCTCCATCACCTTATTTAATTCTTGAATGTTTTCAAGCTGATCTTTTTCATTGAACCTTCTCTCCTGTTCTCTAAACTTTGTTCCAGTTCACCTCTGCTAATTTTAATCCATTGTTCATTATGCAGGCTCAGAAATTCCTTCATGCTGCACAGCACCTCATTGAGGCAGAGTTTCCAGAAAAGAACCAACCATTAGAACACGATGAGGTGAGGACTTCCGTATACCTTTCCCAAAGATCATCATAATGCATTTGATAGCCATTTATTTAATGGATAGGGTGTTACTTAATCAAGTTATTTATAGATTGTTTAGTCTGTAGCTTACTGACAAAAATATTACAAACTAGATCGGGGGGGAGGGGCAGGAGGCGGAGCGTAGGGGGGTGGGAGAGGAGGGGAGGGCTTGGAGAGAGGTGGGGAAAGGGAGGGGAGAGGAAAGTGAGGGGTATAGGAGTGAGGGTTAACCCAAAAGACCCTTGAAGACCCTTAAGACCCCAAACACCATTTAGACTTGGAGGACCCTTTTAGACCCCAAACACCATTTAGCCTCAACTCACCATTTTATATAAACCCAAACTGGCATAGCCTTAACTCACTTTTAAATAAACCCAAACCAACATCACCTCAACTCACCATGTTATATAAACCCCAACAGGCACCTTAACATTTTAAATAAACCCTTCTGCCCCCCGCTTTGCTGGCTTTATTGCCCCCCTCCCCTACTCAGCTCCCCACCTCCCCACCCACCCCACACCCCCTCCTCCCCCACTAGCAGCACCAGGTAACCTTGCTAGTTACCAATAAGATTGCAGAGCGCTCGCCAACTAGATTAAACACTCAAGCATGCACTCCAACTAAACGGTTGATAAGGAACTGTTGGCTTGGCAAGCGATTAGCGATTCGTACTTATGAAGATCAGGCATTCGATTAGGAGTACTTGGGGTTCACTCGTCCTGTCATTGCTTTAATTATTGTAATCCTCCCAATTATTTTGCCTACATTATTCAGAGATTTCCCCACTGAGTACCCAGGCTTGGCTGCTGAAGCCTTCACATCAATCCTGCTGGTTAATTTGTTGCAGTAATTTATACATGCATGCATAAAGTAATCAAAACAATAATCCCAAAGGTTTACCTTCAAACAGAGGTCTTTCAAAGAGGAATTCAATTCAAAATGATATCGTCACACATAGCACAAAATGTAAGTTGATCCTTTTCAATACTCAAACCAACATGGCAGAACTCCAACACAAGGTCAATGAATGTTATTTTTATGTACCTATTTATGTGGAAGCGACGGGTCATATAACGAAAGCAGATGGCACAAAAAGTGGAAAAATAAAATAGCACAACATTTTTATCAGGCGAGGCACCGCACGTCGCACGACACTGCAGACCACAAACAGAGGCATGAGGGGAGCGAGTTTGAATAAATAAATTATCAGAAAAAGAATAAAAATTATCAGAAGCAGATTGCTTCTCCGTAATGTTTTCCGAGTTTGAATAAATAGTTTTGTCGTGGGTTTGAAGAAGATCTGGGCGGTGTATGCTGCCAAAAATGCAGGGAATAATAAAAATTGTTTTTTTTTATGTTGATGTTTTGGCAATGTAATTAGAGCTGAGTTTTTCTATCATGATTTGAAGAAGAAGAAGAAGAAGAAGAAGAAGGGCTAATCTTTTGTTCATATTGTTTCTCTGGAAAAAGAAGAAGAATTATAATGGCTGAGTTTCTCTGTAATGTTTTTCGAGTTTGAAGAAGAAGAATTAGCATAAGCAGATAATTTCTCTGTATTCTGAGTTTGAATAAAAAGTTTCTCGTTGTTTCAAATTCATAGATCGAACCAACATGCTGTACCACTCCAACACGAGGTCAATGGACGTTATTTTTTATATCTATCTATTTACGTGGAATATCGCCCAAAAAGGGAGAAAAGAAAATAGGGTTGGGTAAAATAGGGTAAAATAGGGGAGGGTTGTGCCTTCGTTCATCGATATATGTACTTTTTAAAGGAAGGAAATAAATAAAATAGACTCGATTTGAGGTGGGAGCAGGGATGGAACACCGATCAGTGTTCCATTATCAAGCTGCTTGTAGAGCGCTCACCAAGCAGCTTAAGCAATCCAACAATACCGTTGAGATGCCCGGAGTGTCCCACAATGTCCAAATTAGACAAATGAACACTTTATTAATCAGCGGAACTGCCCCTGAGGTCAATTCCACAGTTAAAATTTTTACATTCCGTTCAGGTGAAGAGATTCTCGAGCTTTGCGGAAATTAAATAAAGGCAGAAACACAAGTGGTTAGAAGCATTGCGATGTATACATGGACACGGTGATTCGTAGGCATGAAGATCAGCTATATTACCATTTGCAGATATGAAGTTTTATTGTACAGAAACTGACCTGTTCTGAGGCAAGGCACACTTTAGTTGAGCCGACAAAATGGTGCAATTAAGAGCCTAAGTTGAGTGACCTGAATGCAGGCTGACTAAAGGTTAGCCTGTTAGCATAAATGATCTTCAAAACATACCAAACACCCAGTTGTCATTCATGCACTCTCTCTGAGGTCGCGAAGTATGCATGCAAAGTTTGGGGCCACTAGGATTCATGGTTTTAGAGTTATGGAGGACACACACACACACACACACACACACACACACACACACACACACACACACACACACACACACACTGCTTTTTAGTATTATAGATGACTTATTCTCACAGTAGCAAGTCAACTGCAGTAGAAATAGCTTTTGGCTTCTAATCAATAAATATTTGTCATCCAAGTAAAGTTAACAAACCCTATTAGCTCCATATTTTATTATCTGCTCTTGATTCATCTCGTGGAAACATGAAGGAATTCTGAGCTATAATTGAGCTTGAATTAACATCTTTGTGGAGGTTTCAGAGTGCCCTTTCCAGATCAGGTGTTGTGGAGGTGCCTTCTGCGGCCTGGCCTGTCCAGTTTCGATCCAGTTCCTGCCCAGTTTGGATTCAGAGGGTGGTTTTAATAAAATAAAATAAATTAATAATAAAAATAATAATAACAATAAAACTTACCAGAAAGAACTTTCGTAATTTGTGCGGTGTGAATATTTCAGCCTGCACGTTGCATACAGGGGTACTCCATAGCATGGGTGCCATTCCCATTCATATGAACTATAATTTGGATTTGGATGGTGGTTTTAATCATAATAACAATAACTAGAACGCCACTCAGTAGAGCGCATACTCCCGCCGTGGGTTTAGTTAGAATAATACGTTTTGTTTGACATCCCCTCTCCCCAAAACAATAAATGAAAAAGAAAGTAGGCCCTAACTGTCAGAGAATTTATTTTAATATATCTCGGAATTGGAGGAGAAAACCATCATTTAAGAATAAGAATAAAAGCGTTAATGCAGTAATAAAGCGCGATGCTGCGCGCGCTAATGCTTACACAAGGAGCAAGCGGACAACGCGGTTCATAAAAGAGTCTTTATTCAAAGTACTCAAACTGCAGCACTAAGCTGCTCAGGGCTGCGCGCCCCGTGTATATCGTGAGGCCAAGCCTCTCTCCCTGGCGTGGCCCATCCCCACTTGGTGTGCGGGGTGATGTCACCACGTCAGTGCTTTCGTGTCCGCCACACGCGCCCCCCCAGAATCCCCGCGCACCTGAAGGGTCAGTTTGTGGGGCAAACGGATGACCCGGGCGAAGCGCCCCCTGGCGACTGGCGGCGTCTGGGATGCAGGGATGCCATCTGGGATGCCTCCGGCTGCAGGACCGGGGGGCGGCGGGGCTGGGCGGTGCCGGGGGTCCGCCCGCAGGGGGGCGGCCCCGACGCGGGGGTCGGGCCACTGGCGGTGGATGGTCCACGTCGAGGTGGGCCGGCTTGAGGCGGTCTACAGAAACGCGGTCAGGAGTACCGCCGATGTCCAGGGTGAAGTGCTTCGCCCCGGTCTCCAGCACGCGGAAAGGCCCGTCGTACGGGGGCCGCAGTGGTGTCCAGTGGGCATCGTGGCGGACAAAGACGTACTCCGCCGTGCGAAGCTCCGGGGCGACGTGCGTCGGTGGGTGCCCGTGGCATGCCGTTGGCACCGGGGCGAACCTCTGGGCGGTCTCTTGCAGTGCGGAGCGCCGTGGACCATGGTGCCGTGGAGTCGGGGAGGAACTCGCCCGGCACCCGCAGCGGTTGCCCGAAGACTAACTCCGCCGCGGATGCGCGCAGGTCCTCCTTGGGCGCCGTCCGGAGGCCCAGCAGGACCCAGGGGAGCCTGTCGACCCAGCCGCCATCGCGGAGGGTGGCCCGGAGCGCGGCCTTCAATGAGCGGTGAAATCGCTCACACAGGCCGTTAGCCTGGGGGTGGTAGGCCGTGGTTCGGTGCAGTCAGACCCCGAGCCCCTGCGCGACTGCCCCCCAGAGCTCCGAGGTGAACTGGGGGCCGCGGTCGGACGAGATGTCTGAGGGGGCGCCGAACCGGGCGACCCAGGTGGCGATGAAAGCCTGCGCGACATCCGCTGCCGTCGTCGACGCCAAGGGCACGGCCTCCGGCCACCAGGTGGTGCGGTCCACCATGGTGAGGACGTGGGTGAAACCCCGCGAGGGGGGCAGAGGTCCCACCAGGTCCACGTGGACGTGGTCAAACCGGCGTTCCGGCACCGTGAACGGGGCCAATGGGGCCTGGGTGTGCCGGTGCACCTTGGCGCGCTGGCACGTGAGGCACGTCCTGGCCCAGCCGCGGACGGCCTTCCGGAGGCCATGCCAGACGAACTTGTCGGCGATCAACCTTTGCGAGGCCCTCACGTCCGGGTGGGACAGGCCGTGGATGGCATCAAATACCTGGCGCTGCCAGCCCGTGGGCACGATGGGGCGAGAACGCCCGAGGGAGACGTCGCACAAGAGGGCCGCGCCCGCGCCGTCGAACGGCACCTCGGTGACGCGGAGGCCCGTGACGGCGGTCCGCAAGGCCTGGACGTCGGGGTCAGCAGCTTGGTCCGCTGCCATCCGGGCATAGTCGATGCCGAGGTGGACTGCGTGGGCGACGGCCCGGGAAAGGCAATCCGCCACCGGGTTGTCCTTCCGCGCGACGTGCCGGATGTCCGTCGTGTACTCGGACACGGCCGAGAGGTGACGCTGCTGCCGGGCCGACCACGGCTCGGTGACCTTACCCATCGCGAAGATCAGCGGCTTGTGGTCGACGAAGGCCGTGAACGCACGGCCCTCGAGCAGATGGCGGAAGTGCCTGACCGCCAAGTGAAGCCCGAGCAACTTGCGGTCGAAGGTACTGTAATGGCATTCAGGCGGGCGAAGCTGCTGGCTAAAGAACGCCAGCGGTTGCCAAGCTCCACGCACCCATTGCTCGTGCACCGCACCCACCGCGTAGTCCGAGGCGTCGGTGGTGAGGGCGATCGGTGCATCGGGCGCCGGGTGCGCGAGCATGGTGGCGTTAGCCAAGGCGAGCTTCGCGCCCGTGAACGCCGTGTCCATCTGCTCGGTCCAGGTAACGCCGCCTTTGCCCGGCTTACCTCGGAGAGCTTCGTGCAGGGGGCGCAGGAGCTGGGCGATATGGGGCAGGAACCGATGGTAAAAGTTCACCATGCCCAGGAACTCCTGCAGCCCTCTGATCGTGCGGGGGCGTGGAAACCCCTTCACCGCCTCCACCTTGGCCAGCAGGGGGACGGCTCCGTGCCTGGTGACACGGTGCCCCAGAAAATCTATTATGGCGGCGCCGAACCGGCACTTTGTGGGGTTCACAATCAGGCCATGCTGGCCCAGGCGTTCAAAGAGCGTGTGGAGGTGGCGTAGGTGCTCTTCGCGGGACGCGCTGGTGACGAGGATATCGTCCAGGTAGACGTAGACAAAATCCAAGTCACGCAGGACGCTGTCCATCAGTCGCTGGAACGCCTGAGCCGCATTCTTCAGACCGAAGGGCATCCGCAGGAACTCGAAGAGTCTGAATGGCGTGATGACCGCCGTCTTCAGGACGTCCTCCGGCCTGACGGGGACCTGATGGTAGCCGCGTATGAGGTCCACCTTCGAGAAGAAGGACATGCCCGCCAAACGGGCGGAAAAGTCCTGAATGTGGGGGACGGGGTAGTGGTCGGGAGTGGCGGCGTCATTGAGACGGCGATAGTCCCCGCACGGTCGCCATCCCCCGCCGGGCTTCGGCACGATGTGCAGCGGCGACGCCCAAGCGCTCTCTGAGCGCCGAACGATGCCGAGTCGCTCCAGGGTAGCAAATGCCGCTTTTGCCACCGCCAGCTTCGTCGGCTCGAGGCGGCGTGCCCGGGCATAGACCGGTGGCCCGACGGTGGGGATGTGATGGGCCACCCCATGCTTGACGGCCCCCGCCAAGAAGGTGGGCCGCGTGAGGGCCGGGAAACCGGCGAGGAGGCGGGTGAATGCGTCCGCTGCCGGAAGCGTACAGATCAACGTGGCCGGAACCGAACCGTTCGGCAAGCCGCTTGGCAAGCCGCTCATTGAGCTGCTCGACGAGCTGGGCAGCGCACAAGCGAGCGAGCTGAACGTCTAGGCCTGGACAAGACGTCTGCGCTTTACGTCGACCAGGAGCCCATTAGCGCACAGGAAGTCCGCGCCAAGCAGTGCCATGGGCACGTCGGCGGTGACGAACGTCCATCGGAAAACCTGCCCTCCGAACCGCAGAGAGAGGCAGCGTTTTCCGTACGTACGGATGGGCGTCCCGTTCGCGGCAAGCAGCGCGGGGCCCCCGCCCGCGGCGTGCTTGTCTGACGTGCCGGCGGGAACGACACTCACCTGCGCTCCCTTGTCACACAGGTAACGGCGCCCAGATAAGGTGTCCGTTATGAACAGCAGGCTGCTCGATCGGCCGGCGCTCATCGCCACGATTGAGCGCCGGCCCGGGCATTTCCCGACCTGTTGAAGGAGCATGGCGGATGACATTGCCGAGCCTCGTGGCCAAACTTGGCGTTGAACCAGCACCAGGTGGTGGAGCTGGAGGAGTGTGGCTGGCTCCGCCAGGCCGGTGGAGTTGGCGGTTTTCGCCGCGGCGGTCACGAGGGGCGTATCAGCATGCTGCGTAAGTGCGTATGCTGTGTAAGCTGATGCTGTGGATCAGCATCATCAGCAGCATCAGCCTCGAGGTCCGTGATGGCCGCACCGACTCTCGCCCGCGTATCCGACGCCGCGAAGTACCTGTCCGCCTCGGCTGCCAATGCTCGGGGTTCTGTTAGCCCGGTCCTGGCCAACGCGAGGCGAACCTGCGCTGGAAGTTGGCGACGGAAAAGCGCCCGGAATAGAGAACCGGGGGCTTCGTCGCCCAACAGTGACAGCATATGGTCCATTCGGACCGACGGGCGCGTGTCGCCGAGCTCGGGGAGATCCAGGAGGCGGTCAGCCTGTGCGTCGTCCGTGAGGCCGAACGTGGCTAGGAGTAGCCGCTTGAGTGCCTCGTACTTGTGGCCGTCCGGTGGGTGGCGAAGGATGGACACAACTCGAGCGGCTGTGCCGGGCCCGAGGGAGGCGACGACGTGGCAGTAGCGCATGTCGTCATTGGTGAGGCGCCGAAGCTGAAATTGGGCTTCGGCTTGAACGAACCAGACTTCGGCCTGGGCCTCCCAAAATTCGGGAAGTTTAATCGCCATTGCCATGGCGTCGTGTTCGGAAGGATCGCTACGGCAGATCCAACGTCGAGGTCACCATATAAAGCGCGATGCTGCGCGCGCTAATGCTTATGCAAGGAGCAAGCGGACAACGCGGTTCATAAAAGAGTCTTTATTCAAAGTACTCAAACTGCAGCACTAAGCTGCTCAGGGCTGCGCGCCCTGTGTATATCGTGAGGCCACGCCTCTCTCCCTGGCGTGGCCCATCCCCACTTGGTGTGCGGGGTGATGTCACCACGTCAGTGCTTTCGTGTCCGCCACAGTAAAACAGATAAAATATTTCCCAAAAAAATTCCCCCAAAAAATTCCTGGATCCGGAATAATATCCTGAGCTTCACCAAAAACTAAACAATTCTTCCTTATCCCAAGGGCAATCATCCCACCAACTTTCATCCAAATCCGTTCAGAACTTTTCCAGATATCTTGTTCACAAACACACAAACACATGAACATACGAACACACACACACACACACATGGACGGACACGATCGAATGCATTACTCCCTTGCGGGAGTAATAAACTTGAAATTCGCAGAGCCAGAACCAGAATTATTTATTTGGTCTGGGAAGCCCATGCGAGGTTTCTTCCTCTTCAGCCTCTCACAACCCTGGGTGAATATGCGATCTTTTAAAAAAAAGTTCGAATTTTGCCAAATCTGTTTTATTCGTTTGTTAATATACCTCAGCCATTGACAAATCTGGAATTATAATTTTATTTGAGGTTCAAATTAACCCGGGAGATTGTGTCAAACAATGCCTGCAAGTCTGTACATGTGATAAATTAATTAATCGTCCACAGTCGAAGACTCTTCTTTTTCACGCAATAACAACTTCTAGCTTCCAGACCGTACATCCAATGATCTTCAAATTTTGCACACTTGTTACTCCTCATGACTTCTAACGACAGTATGAAGTTTCACGGCGATCAATGTAGTGGTTCAAGAGATATAAATGTTTTTATTATTTGCGTTTAATTAATGATGTCTGCCAAACCACGTGACCTATCGCAAATTCCAAAAGGACATTTTAGTAGACTGATATGCTGAACATATCTGTGAAGTTTCCCCTCGATTGGATCACAAATGAGGGAGGAGCTAGGTTTTTAATGTTTGTGCTTAAAAACGTCATAACTCTGAAACCATGTGATGCATGACATCATGCTCGCTGACTTTTTTGTTCGTCATGGGTATGCGATTCTGCCTGCAAAGTTTGGCCTCGATCTGTTCAGGCGTTTTGGAGAAAATTGGATTTTAGTGTTTTTCACTCAAAACAATGTCGGCCGAACCACGTGACCTGTAACGTCATAATTACGATTAGAATATTCTGCAGACCGAGTCCATCCTATGGTAAAAAAGTTCCTCTCAATCGGTCAAATTATTGCAGAGAAAATTGTTTTTAAAGGAAAACAGAAAAAAAATTCCCCAAAAAACTTCCTGGATCTGGAATAATTTCCTGAGCTTCACCAAAAACTAATCAATTCTTCCTTATCCCAAGTGCAATCATCTCACCAACTTTCATCCAAATCCGTTCAGAACTTTTCCAGATATCTTGTTCACAAACACACGAACACGCACACACGGACACGATTGAATGCATTACTCCCTGGCGGGAGTAATAACAACGAAAAATCACTCATAGTCGCTACATTTGGCAAAATAGAACAAAGTAGAATGGCACTCGGTAGAGCCCATACCTCCGCCAGTTTGAACAGTTTATGTTTTGTTTCCCACTGTTGGCTGGATCTGAACCAAAAACTCAAATCCACCTAGTTTTGTCATAACTCGTCCACAACTATTTGAGATATCATGACATATATATATATATATATATATATATATATATATATATATATATATATATATATATATATATATATATATATATATATATATATATATACAGGCACGTGAAAAAGTAAGTACACCCCATGTAAAGTTTTGACTTTTTCAACATATTTCAACATACAGCTATTTGATCTTCATTTCAACAATATTAACAGATAAAGGTGATATAATATAGCAAATATAATATAGCAAATATAACAAATTGCGAAATTGGCCCAGCCCGGCCGAAGCGGCCTCGACCGGCCTCGCCACCTAGCCGATAACCTCCACGGGGCCCGTCCCGACATATTTTTGTTTCAGAGGTTGCCTCCTATCTTTCGCCGTTCAGGAGATTAGCGCGTGCAGACAAACAAACAAACAAATAAACAAAAACTTTCTTTTATATATATATAGATGAGAACAGAAAAAAATCACTTTAATGTTTTACTTAATTATTCCTCATACTTTCTTGATTATCACATTTCAGGTGTTTTTTTGCTTTTTTTGAGAATTTCTTGTGTGCAGGATATAACAGATGCCCCACCATCCCATCGGAGAACTCATTTGTCGGAGTTGTTATCCCTGGAATTGTCTACTCCTCTGCAGACACATCTTGGTAAGACTTAGCTAAATGGGGAAAATGAATCGGGATCAAAAGGAATATTGGAATAGGTAAATATGTAAGAGAGATTAAGATAAGTTGAAGACATTTTTCTTTGTTAGGAACAAATAATTTTACCAGCAATGTACGAGTCATTTGAAAAGATTGCACTACCCTCCTAGAAATACATATAGTATGGCTGACGTTAATTATTTCTGCTTAATTTGCATTTTTGTCAATGCACTTTGCCCGTCGATCCAAAAGCTTCGTTATCTTACACAGAAACCTTCCTTTTTAATTGGCCTCTGTGCATTGCTGGTGGTTTTGACTGCAAAAGGTAAAGCAAAAAGTTATTTGTGCGGTAATATTTTCCATTCGTTGTTTTGCCAGTGTCTGGATGGGATTGACATTTGTAGTAGAACTGCCGTGTTGGTCCATTAAGATTCGAACGTGGTCGTGAAGAAGAAAAGAAAAGTGAAACACCCTTTTATGACACATGAAAGATAATCTCCTCCATTTCAGCTTTCCATTAATTTTGGTAGGTGAATCATAATGGTGATCGCGACTGGGTTTTGTCAGGTTCTAATGAAGCGCTCCGATCAGATTTCTGATGGAAATGCCAACCATGTTGGTTTTGCTTAGTGATATTGTTCAATTCCTGCTCCATGCTAAAGATTTGGTGGAAGCAACTTCACCGTTGCAATCTCTTTCCTAGATCCCTGGTCTTGTTGTTAGCTTGAATATATTCGCTATTTTACTGCAGGTTCTTGAACTGGTTGTTTTGTTTTTTTTGCAAAATTTACATATTTGCAAGTACTCTCATCTAATCTTGCGTGTGATAAATTACAGCTCACAGATCTAAGTCTAAGTTGGACAGCACTGTCTGTTGTTAGGTGGATTGCCCCTTAAATCCTTCATCAAATTTCCATAGGTGACACTCAATCAATGTGATGAATAGTCTGATCTGGGTGACTGCAGTCACATGCTGGGCTCTCTTTGAAAATCCATTTGTGGAGGTGGTGTGATGTGCATGGAGGTGCATAGAGAATATGCATCCTAAAACCAACTGGCCCCAGAAGGGATAACTGGATTAAGGTTAGCCTGTACAACTGTATTCTTTCCCCAGGTAGGATATAAAATAATCGTTGGGCAGTTATCATGAGTTGAAAAAGACTATATTTGAAAGAATGAAATTAATACTTGTTAGGGTTACTTCAATGCTCAAATTAAAAGATGTTGTTCGTAACACTTCACTTAAACATGTCAATGGAACAGATTGATCCCAGGTCCTCATGGTTTCTCGCTACAAGGATGATCGAGTGAACTCACCCATATTCCACTGCGATTAACACATAGATATTCATTCCTTCAAGCTCTTGGGCCTCATCATCAGCCATGACCTCATATGCAGGATGGACCATTTCTCCAAGCTGGCCGCTAAAGACAGGAACAGACTGACTGAGTGAGCCACACAAGGTCCTTCATTGGTTCAGGAAGACCTTTCATGGCCTATACGGCACAACTATTTTAAATATACTGTAGTAGTTACAAAAATGCTAATTTTCATGGATGGAGTTAAGTACATGACATCCACTGCAAAAAAACTTCTTGGCAAGAAAGTATTTTCTTAAAATAAGAAAAGTCTTTTTGAAATGAGAAAACCATGAGAAAAATGTTCTTGTGACTCGAAATTTTTTCTCATGGTTTTCTTGTTTCAAGAAAACTTTTTTTATTTCAAGAAATTATTTTTGTCAGTGTTGTGTATTACATTCATTCTGAAAATTCCATTTATAATGTAAATATTACGTTATTGCGTTTGCAAGGTAAGTGTTAGACATCAGGCAGGTGGAATTTTATTTTGATATTAATTTATTCTGCACATGTGCCAGTGCCTTCGGGTGGGCTGAACAACATAAATCTAAGTTTTCACTCTCAAAGGCCAGTCCAAACTCAACGTTTTTAGGCTAACTTTTCTGAGCAACTGCTTCAAACGATAATTGTAGATGTAGCATGCGGAGAGACAATTAAAGGGGATACACCGGTGACAGTTGGCATTTGTGAGAGTCGGAGAGATTCAGAGCGAGTGGAGAGCAATTTGAGAGATTTGGGGAAAACAATTGAGAGAGCAGGATTTGAAGGAGATTTTGAAAGTGAAAGGGATTTGGAGGAGATTCGAATGAAAAGTTGAATGGTGGAAGGGTTGCTGCGGTACAATTGAGGTCCAACCATTGAGAGGAAAGCAGTCCTTCACATCCATATTTCTGGAGTCGGTTCATCTGAAAACTGCAGCTCTAAGTGGTTGTTATTGTTTGGCAGCATTTCCATCTCCCTTCTTCAGCATCTGGTTTGACTGCACCAAATTTAAATACTGCCGGTGTTCCCTAGGGTCTCTCTCTCTCTTTGATCCACCATCAACTTGCTTACCTTTGGCACCCGCAGGGTTCCTTAATTGTTGCTATAAGAATGCATTGTCACTGCTCTGATCCATGTGCCTTCAACACCTTTAGGGCTATTATGTCTGAGCACGACTCTGCATGCTGATGATGCCACCAGTGTGCTTCCACTGAGCACTGGTTGATCATTCACCACCGCATTCCTCCTAGCATTGCCAGCGAAGCGTGTTCCTCTCTGCACTACTAAATATTTCAGCTCACCTTAATTTCATGTCATCTTCGATTTTCATTCACGAACATGTTTTTTTATTCATGCTGACCTCTTGCCATTGACTGTTTTGTCTTAAGAGGCCATATTTGTACATCCATTACTTGTCCTTGTTCCCTTCTGTCCGTCTGTATCAATTAAAACCCCCTCATCCTCTGTCATTACACTCCTCCACAGGCCAAACTTGCAGCCTCGACTCTGTGATAATTGTCGAAATGACAACATACTCGAGAATTTTCAATGGCTGATTCATCTTGACAAAATACTTGGAGCTGGGGGTGATGGAATTATAATGGATAGGTGTCATGTCATTCAGAATGACTCTTATAATTCAATAAATCACTTCAATGGTTTGACTATAAACCAACGAAAAGCATGCATAGTTGAATGATTAGGAAAAAAGAATATTGAAGGAGAGGTTTTTTTTTTTTGTTTTTTTTTGTATACTGAATCGAGGCTCGTGAAAGAGCTAACATTTATTTCACAAACAAATCAATCAGACAAACAAGATATATGAAAAGAGGGAGCGGAAGACGAGATGGGGAGAGAAGGGGAAGCACACAAACATAACATTTGAGGGCAGGGAGATGTGTGGGAGGGAGAGGGCTTGGGGGGGGGGGGGGAGGCGTGGGAAGGGGGGAGGGGGGGTGGGAGAAGTATAAAACACAAGGACACCAAGGACTTTCAGGACAGAAGTTGGTATTTCAAAAAAGTGGATTTGGGGTGAAATTAGCGGGGGTAGAAAAGATCAAGGTTTTGGATGGGGGAAGATAAGAGATGGTGGTGAACAGCTGCTTTAAAGACCTGGAGGGTGGAGTGGGATTGAAGAGAGTGAGGGAGTTTGGTCCAGAGGTGGGAGAAAAGAGGAATGCAGGAGTGAAAGTGAGCAGAGAGTCTTGATTTTGGCAGTTTAACCATCAGAGGGTTGCAGGCAGATCTTGTGCGACCTGCAGGAATATTTGGGGGACAGAGCCCAGAGATGGCAGGGGGCAAGGCCAGAGAGGAGTCGGTAGAAGACGGAAAGACCAGCAACCTGCCTGCGGTGAGTGAGTGAAAGGCCCTTGGAGTTAGCTTCATCGTGGGAGATTCCAATGATTCTGAACGCTTTGGTTTCAACAGCGTGAAGACGAGCTAGGTGTGAGGCAGGAGCACCAGCCCAGAGGGGAGAGCAGTATTCCATTGAGCTGCGGATGAAAGCCTTGTCTGTGGTGAGGAGCTCAAGTGTGCCAAGGAAGGACTTTGCACGACGGAGGATGCCCAGTCGGCGACTGGCTTTGGAGGCCAGATTTGAAATGTGGTTTTCCCAGGAAAGATCATGGCAGATAGTGAGACCCAAAAGCTTGAGTGACAGAACTTGTTGGAGAGGATTATTCAGAAAGTGGATGGGAGGGTTGTCCAGTCGGTCTTTTCGGAGAGACATCGTAAGAGTGTGAGATTTGTCAGGATTGAAAGACGTGTTCCACTTGTTTGCCCAGTCTGTGATTTTGTCCACGTCTGCAGAGAGTGAGGAGGCTGCAGACTGCCGATCTGAGGGATGAGGAATGGAGCGACAGAGAGTAGGGTCATCAGCAAAGAGATAGAGAGGATTTTCAAGAGAGTCAGAGAGATCATTGATGAAGACCAGAAAAAGCACAGGGCCCAGAACACTGCCTTGGGGAACTCCAGCCTGAACAGGAAGAGGAGATGAGAGAGACCCATTCAGGGCCACACGTTGACTACGACTAGAGAGTAAGTCCGCCAGCCATGCATGGAGATTTCCATGGATACCAAAGGAGGAGAGTTTGGTGAGCAGAGCGGGGTGCCAGACCATATCGAAGGCACGTGATATGTCAAGGGAGACAGCACTAATTTCCTGTTTGGCATTGAGGACCTCCATCCATTGTTGAAAAAGCAGAAGCAGCATGTCCAGAGTAGAGTGACCAGGTCTGAAACCAAATTGATGATCAGAGATCAAGCCATTGGAGCAGAGGAAAGGTTACATATCTGAAGCAATGATGGATTCCATGACTTTGCTGATAATTCGGAGAAGGCTGATTGGTCTGTCGTTGCTAGGATCTGTTTTTGCACCTTTTTGTGCAAAGCGGTGATGTTGGCTGATTTCCAAGCAGATGGCAGATGACTTTGAGCAAAAGAGAAGGTGAAGAGAACAGAGAGAGGGAGTGAAAGAGCGGAAGAGCAGGATTTTAGGACCCTTCGGTTGATGCCGTCAGGTCCAGTTGCAGAATCAGAGTCGAGGGTTGACAGAAACTTTTCCACCTTGTCAGGAGGAAAGGACACAGAGTCCAGGAGCAGCTGGGTACGACTGTGTACGGTGGGTACAGAGAGGGATGGGTTTGGGACACAAGATTTAGAGGCAAACACCGAGTTGAGGCATTCAGCTTTTTCACGTGCGGAGTCAGCCGTGTAGCCGTTTGAGGTGAGGGAGGGGATGGAGGGGGAACAAACACCAGAAAAAGATTTGACCAGATGCCACCAGGATTTGGAAGAGGGAGACAGATAAGAGAGTTCGGTCTTGAGAACGGAGAGATATTGTTTCCTGGATCTCCTGAGGGTGGACACACTTGTTTCGGGCTTTGTGAAAGGAAATGAGATTTCCTTCCATTGGATTTGTTTTCCAGGAGTCGAAAGCAAGTTGTTTCTGGGCAACAGCCTCACCACAAGATTCCGTGTACCATGGACGGGTGGAAGGGTATGACAACTGAAGACGAGATGGGATAAATCTGTGCATGAGAGAGAGCAATTTACTTTGGAAGAATTCCCAGGATGAGTTGATGTCAGAGGCGGTAGAGATGGGAGACCAGTCCAGATGATTGATGGCTGCTTGAAGACCGTGCCAGTTGGCCTGAGTGAAATGCCAGACTCGTCAACGCTGAGGAGGCTCTCTGAGAATGGTCAGAGACATGTCCACTTTAACAAGCACATGATCAGATGAGCCGATTGGAGCAGAAGAAGAGCAGCAGACATTTTCAGGGAAGTTAGTCATAACCAAGTCCAGAAGAGAAGATGCTCCATTGACTGAGATCCGGGTCGGGAAATTGACAGATTGTGTCAGTCCCAGTGAGTCGCAGACGTCCTTTGCTGAAGAGCCATGGCTGGTGAGAGTGGTACCCACACCCAGCCAACTGGCATGGTGACAATTGAAATCACCACATATGAGGAAGAGAGAGTTGGGATGGGTAGGTACAAGTTGGTCCATATTATCAGACAGCGAGATGTAGATGGAGTCATCACTGTTTGGTGGATGGTACAACACACATATGAACAAAAGGTGGGAGCGACAGGGAAGCCGCAGCCAAAGGTATTCCTGGGGGTGAGGTGGAGAGAGGGCAGTGCAGGGCGAGTGAGGAAGAGAGTTTTTTTTATAAAGATAGCAACCCCACCTCCAGGACGAGGCTCGGGTCTATTATACCGGAGGAGGGAGTAACCTCCGAGAGATACCAAGGAATCAGAGACATCATGAAGGAGGAAAGTTTCTGTTAAGCAGATCATGTCTGGTTTGTCAGAAGCAACCTGTATGGAGAGATCAGTCAAGTTTGAGCGAAGGCCCCGGATGTTTGAGGTCCATACCGTTAATGAAGAGGAAGGGGGAGAATCGGATACAGAACAGGGGGGGGGGGGGAGGGGTAGGGTAAGATGTGGAAGAGGAGGAAGAGGTAGGGAGAGCTGTTGAAGGTGTCAGAGATTTCAGAATAGCTTGGAGAAAGGGAAGAATGGGGTGGACAAAAGGTTTGATGGTGATTGGGTGACGCACAGTGAGGTGTTATTTGAGGAGGGGGAAGGGCGAGGCAGAAGGTTGGGGGAGATGAAGGTGAAAGTTGGAAGGGGGCAGATGTGGGGAGGATGCTTTGAGGAGGAGGGGTGAGAGGGGAGTCTAGGAGGGGAGGAGCGAGGGAGAGTCTCGGAGGGGAGGGGTGTGGGGGGAGTTTAGGAAGGAAGGGGAAAAGGGGTAGATTTGAAAGGGATGGGTGATGGGGAAGATTTGGAGGGGAGGGCAAGGGGGAAGATTTGAAAGAGATGGGTGATGGGGAAGATTTGGAGGGGAGGGGCAAGGGGGTAGATTTGGAGGGGAGGGGTGATGGGGAAGTTTTGGGGGGAAGCGGGGATGGGGAAGATTTGGAGGGGAGGGGCAAGGGGGACGATTTGAAAGGGATGGGTGATGGGGAAGATTTGGAGGGGAGGGGCAAGGGGGAATATTTGAAAGAGATGGGTGATGGGGAAGATTTGAAGGGGAGGGGGGAAAGGGGGTAGATTTGGAAGGGAGGGGTGATGGGGAAGTTTTGGGGGGGAGGGGTGATGGGGAAGTTTTGGAGGGAAGGGGTGATGGGGAAGATTTGGAGGGGAGGGGAAAGGGGGAAGTTTTGAAAGGGATGGGTGATGGGGAAGATTTGGAGGGGATGCGCAAGGGGGAATAGTTGAAAGAGATGGGTGATGGGGAAGATTTGAAGGGGAGGGGGGAAAGGGGGTAGATTTGGAGGGGAGGGGTGATGGGGAAGTTTTGGAGGGGAGGGGTGATGGGGAAGTTTTGGAGGGAAGGGGTGATGGGGAAGATTTGGAGGGGAGGGGTGAGATTGGATTTTGAAAAGTGTATGATTAATGGGAAACGAACATTTATTGCAAAAAGAGTTTCTTGAGATCTTCAAGTCAAAAATACATTTGAGGACACTGAAGGAGGGGTGGAGTACTGGAGAATTTAGGGAATGTATGAAAGAGGCACTGTAAGAGATTGATTTTTTTTTTGGAATGAATAGATTTGGTGAGTTAGTCGAAAGCATCCTTTTATAGAGGAAGAAGAAAAAGGTGTTATAATATATGACAGAATACAGTTCTTCAGGGGAAAGTTTAAACATTTTTAACAACGTGATCACGTGATCACGAACAACGTGGTTGAAGAACGAATGAACAAATAAGAACAACGAATAAACGAATTAGAGCAAAGAAGGAAATGTTTTTTTTTTTTTTTTTTTTTTTTTTTTTTGAGTTGAGATTTTAAACAAGGAAGTATGGGGTGAAAGACTGGGACAAAAAACAGGGAAGGAAAGTAATTGCAGCGCAATCAACGAACCGCTGAGAGAAAAACAAGGCCCCAAGGTTGGACACGGAAACCTACTCGGTCTCAGAATAAGCGACACGAATTAACCGACGATTTTGTATGCAGGTACGAAAAATCAACACCGAGAATCTTACCAAAGACACACCACAAGTCCACACACTAAAAAAAAAAAAAAACACCTTTAGAGGCCATTTTTCCCCGCAAAGCAGGGGTTGGCCTTTTTCGGGAACCGTGGTTGTTGTTGTTTTTTGGTCACCTTTTTGAAGCAATGTTTTACGGCCGGATGCCCTTCCTGACGCCAACCCTTTTGCCGCCTTTAACGACAAACAGGGAATTACCAGTGAACTGGTACTCAATTAGCCGACCTCGGAAGGATGACAGGCTGAGTCAACCCCCCTGGCGTTAATTCAGCGATCGACCGGGATTCGAACCCAGGATCCTAGGATCCTAAGCTGGCACCCTAGCTGCTAGCCGAACACCAGGGTCAACACCAATAGCCCAACACCAACACAAGTCCACACACTAAAAGACAGATACAGCCACGACAAAAACACAACTGTGAAAAAATTACTTCACTTCGAAAGCGGGAGCGCATGGACAGCCTCGAAAGAAACGTGACCTCCAATCTTGCGCATGTGCAGATGAGAGCATTGTTACGATATGTATGTATATATGTTGGATTGAGACTTAGAACTCGGGACTCAGAAGACTCAGAGAAAAGGAGCAACGGATATATTTATTAGAACTCGATTACACAAGCTTGAGGACAGCAAAGTTGCACTGAAACTCACAAGAAATGACCAACAGTACAGCAAGATGCTCTGAAATAATTCAATTAACATTGCTTTATATAAGGAGAATCAGGGGTGGAGTTAGCTCACAAGACACAGAGACAAAATGGGCTCATTGGTTCCCCCACCATAGTCCCATCCTGTTGTTCAGTTAATTAAAGGAAGTTCATCCAAGGCCAGTCATGGGTTAGCTCTGATAAGGAGATGGTCAGCATTATGTGGCAACATGTTTACAACTTTCTGTATAGCAGCTGGCTTGGGAAAGTACAAAGGGGAGTGGACACTCATAAAACTGTCAACTTGCAAGATAATGGCAAAGTCAGGAGAAAGGCAAAGAGATAAGAGTTGCCTCCAAGGCCTGGGAAGGGGAACTAGAGATTGTGCCCACGCAGGCCAGAGCACACAGGCAGAGAACTCCTTATTAGGATATTACACATCCTTAATGCACAAGAAAGAACTCAGTATCATGAAAGAGTACAGTAGCAAGTCAAAACAAAACATATAATTGGTTATACTTGGTAATTGGTAAAGCAGCAAGGATATACAAAGGGGGAGGGGCATTACAGCTCCCTACATACCGCCCTTTTGGATCTAAGATACAAAGTTATCTACGAGCCAATCAAAGGCCTTTATTTCAAACAAAAACAGAAAAATCATTCAACATATCACGCGAAGGCAGCCCCGTAAGAATGTCCCGTACCAAAGCACCACACAAACTCAGTAGGATGATTCGCGTCTGTATGTGAGTATGCAATGTAAGGCCGTAAAAGCAGAGTGATCAAATGGCACACAAAATCCACCAAAAGAGGTGGGAGAGAGAGAGAGTGTAACTAAACGTAACGTACCACACGAATGCAGCCCAGTGAGCATGTCCCGTACCCAGTACCGCACAACGAACCCAGCAGGCTGATCCGCGGGTGTGTGGGTGCAAGTGGGTGTAAGTGGATGTATGATGTAAGTCGGGTGTAGATGGGTGTATTAGGTGAGACCGTAGAGACATGAAGATCGAATAGCGCGCCAAATCCACAACGAAGACCTCTGGTTCCACCGGGGTCCACACCCAGGAAGATCTCCGACCCACCCTTGGTCCACAGAGGTGCAGCCGGACTCCTCCCCAACTGGAGCTCGCCCAGGCTTCCCCAAGTGAAATCCTTGTAGATCTTCAGCGCTCAATCGATATTCATGTTCATGAGGTCTCTTACGTGCTGGTGATCTGGGGAAGACACAACATCGTCAGTATCAGGTGGCTCAAACCTATGGCCATGAAATAAAGCATAACGATCCAAAGGTGGGAGAGAAACTTCCTTTGGGTCAAAGTCGAGATCGTCCGAGGCGATGCTGCTTGCTTCGCTGTTATTCAAGGGCGAATCTCCGAAACAATCAGACTCGGAACTCAGAGTATTTTCACGATCGAGTTCCTCTCCATCCGGGCTTGGGTTCACAGCTGGGTCCAAATCCCGAACTGGGTCAGTGGCGTTTGACTCACTGTGGGCTTGTGAGACATAAAGGTGAGCTCGTGAAACATGGAGAGGCAGAGCCTGCATTGAAATATAAACATCAGCCGGGGACCCTCGCAAGTGGCCCACATCATCATTGGTAACATCATCAGTAACATTATTCTCAGGTGGCGTAGGCCTGCGGCGTGGACGGCCCATAGTCATAGCCACGGCATGGCATATCGTGAAGAAACGAGAGGAATCCTTCAGGAAATCGTCGATTTCTTCTTCCGACGTGTCGGGGCCCAGTTTAAACGGCCTTCTGGTAGCCTGAAATGCTTCGAGGTCCGCATAAGTGTACTCGACATCATTATCGGTAATATCAACAATGGAAGAACAATCTTCGGAAGCGGAGATCTCATTGTCGCGGCCCAGGGACTCGTTCAGGTCGTCGTTCCAGGATCCGCGATTGGCAGTTGAGTTGACAGCTGGTGTGTCATCCGGACCCGCGATCCGCTGGTCGATCATCACCATGGCCTTTTCCGGTGTCGTCTTCAGTGTCCATCCTGTGGTAAACTTTCTCACACACGCAAGGACTAAAGCCTCGATTAGTACACAACAAACCACGATTCCAAGGACTATTGCCAAGGCGGTCAATATCTACTTTACTATCGTACCTGTCCATCCTTTGGTTGGCGGCTTTTCCTGCCGTCTCGTCCGCCCTTGCATTGCCCCGAACAACGTCAGTGTCCGCCCTTTGATGGCCGCGACATTTATCACCGCAATAGCGCGGGGAAGCAAAATGCTTTGGAGTAGCCCTTCCAATTCTACCACGCGCACCACAGCCCATATCCACCACAATTTACCTGTACCCTCTACCTATTTTAAACTACTATCCACGGGTATTCGTGAAGGGGGTCCATCTTTCCCAACCACTCCCTTCGCACCAGCCACTCCACGTTGTCCATAACCCTCTGAGACACACACACAACCTGTCCATTTCACAGTGAGGTGGGGTGCAGATCAATTCTGAAATAACAAAGAGGGTTTTGTCTGAAATTCGTCTCATGAAAACCCATCCAAGAGTCCAGTGTGACAGACAGACAGACACAGACACTGTGACGCACAGAAAACCCCAGGTACACATTCAAACCAGCTTGTCCCCAGATCCACAAATGTTCATTTTCTCCCATTATAATCCCCTTATTTCATTCCCTGTGCAAATTAAACCGACAGTTCAACCAAGGTCGCAGCACGAGTCGGGCCTGGTGTGGGAGTGAACCAGATAAGACTTTGGCTGAAATGTATTCTTTTTTCTGCTGGCCCGACCAAGCCTGTTTAAAGGAAACGCATGTTAAATGCAGTGAATTTTCTTCTACAAATGGCAAAATGAAATTGGACGTAGCTTTTTAAAGCACTTTCGACAATTTCCACTTTGGACTTTTGGTCCAACCACCACTTTTGGTTTTGGTCAAACTTTTGACTTTGTCCAATTTCCAGCTAACGTTAACCTTTAATTTAAACCAAATTGCAACTGAAGTTATTTTCCTGAACCCAGGCAGTTACATACATCCCTGCTCACGCCACACAAGACAACAGGTGATCCACTTTCAACAGATACCACACTACACAGAAACCTTTGGCAATGCAACAACCGAACTTCCAAAAACAACAACAAAACATTTAATCCACCTCAATGGCTCACCTAGCAGCTCATTGTGTCCCAGTCTATCTCTTCTTGCATCTACACTGTTCACAGCAAGTCCAATTCATCCTTTAAGTCACATGTACCCAGAGTATATGAAACAACCACTCAAACTTAATCCAGCTGCACATACCGTTTTCCCAAAAACTCACAGAGCAGTCCAAATCCAGACCAGTCATGCATTTACATGTAAATATTAGGTATAGTATCTAAAATTAAACAAATGGTCGACTTCCGGCTCACAGATGAAAAGCTTGTATCTTTAAGATTGATCTAAGCTTCCAACATTTCAAATCGTCACTTGAAACATCAGCTTATATCAAAAATACTTGCTCATTCCTGGAATCGCACGTTCAACCCTTTGTGTCATGACACAATATCTATTTAAATAACTATTTTCCATTTATACATTCATAGAAATGTTAGCGTCGGTCACAATCCACATGGATTGTAGCTGTCAGCGAGCGAGCCATCCATTCCATACAAGTTATTTCACACAACCATTCTCCATACACCTGGGTTTGCACACCTGTGCCCACACACTGACTCCAGGCTTCTTCATTCAATACAATGCACTCACCCCCACTCACAATACTCTGCTCAATAGACAATACTCTTCTACACACACACACAGCGTCATTTGATCTAACTACTCCCTTCTGAAACATGCGCTTTGCAGTCACCCCTTATATTATTGCGCTCCCCCATCACTACAATACTCGGAGCACACTGACGTCATCTCCCATTTTCCCCGTCCCATATGCACTAGACTATAGGAATTTAAATTAAAATTGAACATAAATCCACAACAACTTAAATCAACGTAAAACCCAGCGGTTTTATCAACAGCCCAGCCACTTTCCTTGTTCGCTCTCCTTCTGTGGAACTGTAACCTTTGCCACTTTGTTGTCTTTTCTCTGCCAGTAATACAAACCGAAGCACACCTGTCTGCACATGTACTTTAACCATAATTATATGAGACCCAACACCAGGACTGCTCCCTGGAGCTGCCATAACTCGCCTTCACACCCCATCCAACCACATATCTCACTCAACCTTGCCAAAATCCAATCTATTTACCTTTGTTGCACACAACATCTGTCCCCCATTGCCCATCAAAAGTGCCCACTCCACAACCCACAATTTTCTCAGGGTACTCACCTGTTTTTACTGTCGAAATCCATGTTTCAGAAATATAACTCCATGGCCTGCTAGACAGCCAGACAGACACAACAATGAAACTATAACCTCCATTCTCCTTCCATGGTGAGTTTGTACCCCAATTTGTCTTGTCGATTTGTTCCATATTATTCCCATATTTTCCTATTCCCCTTCCAATGGAACGTAAATCATGGAAGTAAGTTACCAAAAGAACTCCCCTCCAGGCCAAAGGTGTGTATTTCACACCTCTACGGCATTTCACACCATGACATAATTTTAATCTTTCTCATTACACAGCTCATTGGCTCCCATGTCCTGTCAAGCCATGTGCAGCTTCACAATGTGCTACATCCTTCGGATGGACGTTAAAATCGACATTCCCGGCATGGATTTCAATATTTATCCAATAGCCAATGTTAAATTCAATCCCACCTGCCCAATAGCTATTATGAATCCCAATATCCCAATATAAATTGTTTCAACTCGACTTTCAACCAATTTTACCGCCAACAAACCACCATTAACCTACCTCCCCCTGTTATTTATTTATTTTTCGTAAATAAACAAATAAACAAGAAAATAACCTAGTCTGTTTATTGAAAATAAAAAGTTCCCATATGTCTTTCCCTGTAACACTCACCACGGGTGTGCACTCCCGCAAATACCCCCACTCGCGTGCTCCGATGTGCCCCCTCGCACACTTGCCACAACATAAAACTCCCATTTACTGGATTAAACCTTGGCCCTCCGTGAAATCGCACCACAGACTTACGATCAGACAAACAGGCAGACACGTCTTTCCTCCATGACATCATACATTGGGACCTTGTCAGTCGGATCACAGGCCACAGGAGAAATACAAAAACCTCCAACCTACTCTCCAACACCGTCAGGTTGGAGAAAATATCCGAGTAAGTGTTTCTACGCCCCCTTAACTATTTCTAAGCTTTCTATGCAACCTTTTAAAACTCACAATAGTTCAATTTCAGCAAGATTTTCTTTACTATTTTCCCACGTCATTCATGCCTAATACACCTCACACATCCATACATACGGCACAAGTAGCCAATACCAATCAATACAAGAAACCCTTTCATACGTCAATGACACATGGCACACACAATGGACACAAATACATACTTCAATGACAGACATCCATATATACATTTATTCATTCATTCATATACCAATGAGTCTCTCAGACGTCGCGCGAACACCGGATCGACTCCAACCATGCACCTCCAACAGCCACTCCCCTGCCAACCTAGGCAACGCATTTTAAATCATGCGTTTCCCTATACATTCTCCATACCACGTGACTGACAAGCCAGCTCGCATTTCAAACCACTGCGCACATTCAGCAGTGTGAACAGTCGCAAAAATTCACAGCACAACGACCTGAGTGGGTCGTGTACAACGCCTTATGTCTCAATCATTCAAAAGAAAGGGGATTCTTAGACCGGGGTGGAAAGGGTGAGTTGGGGTGAAAAGGGTGGGGCAGGGAGGGTGGTGTTGCCTGGAACCCCGGGACAGAGCTCAGGGCTGGGAGGGTAGGGGTTTGGTATCTGCCTGACCCTCCCACGGGGACTTGACTGTCAATGAGCGGCATCAGTCACTCGTTAGCCTACCTTTACAGTCTTATTACCCATACTGTTACCCATCCTAGGAAAATTTAGTTTACCGACGTAGCCTTGTACTCGCGAGGATCTCCCGCCTCCGCGGCACAGCTACGCTACCTAACTCTCCTTATACTCGTGAGGATCGTCCGCCTCGCGTTCTACCTAACTCGCAGCCCTGTACTCGTGAGGTTCGTCCGCCTCGCGGTATGGCCGCACTACCTAACTCTCCTGAGAGGCTCGTCCGCCTACACAGCCGTCTAACCTAACCTTACTGTACTCTCCTGGCGTCCTACGCCCTTATAATACTTCTAACCTTACTTAAAATTCCGACGTCTCCCGGGTAGGCCTCGGATCGGGACGCCGCCCTTATCCTTACCCTCACAACCCAGAGATCTATTACCCCTTAACCTCAGGCGCCCAACGTGGGGCACTTCCCCTTATGTAACGTTACCCTGACGAGTCCATAAACAATCAGTTGCTCCAGGACCCAAGCGGTCCGTATTTAAATTTAGGTTCGTGGAACAGGTATGAGCAGGGAACGGAACAAACGGCATCCGAGCAAGAGAGTGGGTTACAATTTGGACTGACCCCCATGCTATAAAGGAAAAAACAAAAGAAAACCCACAGCTCACCTGACCCGGATCAATTGCTAGCTGGTCTCACCACTCACTTGCCTGGGACCGCGTCCCGGACTGCCCAGACTGATCGACACCGCTGCCACCAGTTGTTGGATTGAGACTTAGAACTCGGGACTCAGAAGACTCAGAGAAAAGGAGCAACGGATATATTTATTAGAACTCGATTACACAAGCTTGAGGACAGCAAAGTTGCACTGAAACTCACAAGAAATGACCAACAGTACAGCAAGATGCTCTGAAATAATTCAATTAACATTGCTTTATATAAGGAGAATCAGGGGTGGAGTTAGCTCACAAGACACAGAGACAAAATGGGCTCATTGGTTCCCCCACCATAGTCCCATCCTGTTGTTCAGTTAATTAAAGGAAGTTCATCCAAGGCCAGTCATGGGTTAGCTCTGATAAGGAGATGGTCAGCATTATGTGGCAACATGTTTACAACTTTCTGTATAGCAGCTGGCTTGGGAAAGTACAAAGGGGAGTGGACACTCATAAAACTGTCAACTTGCAAGATAATGGCAAAGTCAGGAGAAAGGCAAAGAGATAAGAGTTGCCTCCAAGGCCTGGGAAGGGGAACTAGAGATTGTGCCCACGCAGGCCAGAGCACACAGGCAGAGAACTCCTTATTAGGATATTACACATCCTTAATGCACAAGAAAGAACTCAGTATCATGAAAGAGTACAGTAGCAAGTCAAAACAAAACATATAATTGGTTATACTTGGTAATTGGTAAAGCAGCAAGGATATACAAAGGGGGAGGGGCATTACAGCTCCCTACATATATATGTATATATATATAATATATATATATATATATACATACACAAACACACATATAAACTGCATATACATATACACTGCATATACATACATATATACATATACACTGTATGTATATATATATATGTATATATATATATATATATATATATGTATATATATATATATATATATATATATATATATATATATATATATTATATATATATATATATATATATATATATATATATACACAGACTTGGCATTTAATATGGAATATTTTTTTTGCGGGGGTGAACTTACTTTTTAAGATGTCTTAGAACCAAAAGTTCATTGGAATTATGTTGAAATTATTCTAGATTTTGTTAATGTGACCTTTAAAAGAAACAAAAACCACATTTGACATTTCGAAACAAATAAATTGATCCTTGAAAGTGATGTAAACTGATATCGAACTCAATTCATGGACAGTACTGTGTTAAACTTCTGTACGTTTTCCAGAAGTATCTCTTTATTTTGCACATTAGCCAAAAAATATTTTCACAAAAACAAAAGTTAAATTACGACTGGGATTACGGACAGTAAAATTACAGTTCAGTACTTCGTGTAACCCCCACGAGCATTCAGGAGAGCACGTACACGTTGAGGCATGCTGTTCATGAGATTTGCCAAGGTTTGGACAGGAATCGCTTGCCATGCAGTGACAATAGCCTGCTGCAATTCACGCACAGAGGTCGGCTGCTGGTCCAAGTGGTCGATTTGACGCGTTAATTCTGCCCACAAGTTCTCTATCGGATTCATATCCGGGGACATGGCAGGCAACTCCATATGCTCTACACCACGGTCAGCAAGAAAGTGTTGGATCATGCGAGCACGATGAGGCCGTGCATTGTCATCTTGGAAGACAAAGTTTCCTCGAAAGGCTGCACGAGCAAATGGAAGCAATGTTTCTTCCAGAATGGCCCTGTGCTTGAACTGGTTCAGGTTTCCATTCAGAACAACCAGGTCAGTTTTGCCCCCTGCATGAAAAGCAGCCCAAACGGTCACCCCACCACCTCCAGCTTGGACTCTTGGCATTATAAAATCTTTGTTGTAGGCTTCATGCACTTGTCTGCACACTCGGACGCGACCATCTTGACGATAGACCAGAAATCTAGACTCGTCACTGAAGATCACATGATTCCAGTGTCCTGGCTGCCATTGACGGTGCTCTCTGGCCCACTGCAATCGGCGCTGGCGGTGTTGTCTGGTCAGGCGTGGCTTTCTCAGGGGACGCCTGGCACGATAGCCTGCTTGAACCAGTCGTTTGGTTGACTAGCCTTCTGGATACAGGCACATTTGTCAGTTGCTGCCACTCAGCCCTAAGCCGATTAGCCTAATTGGTACGGCCATTGCGGACTAACCGGTGCAGCTGGCGATCATCCCTCCTTGTGGTTCTGCGGGGACATCCTGGCCTCAGTATTGGAGTAGGGACACCCCTCTGAGCATTTCGTTTCAGATTCTTTGACACCTGACCTTGAGTGATGCCATACTGCCGAGCAATAGCATGCTGTTTCATGCTGTAATTTCGTAAAGCCACCACTCCATGACGAACAGCATTGTCGAGTTGACGGACCATCTCCAGAGGAAGCGGCAATAACTTTTGGAGACGTGCAGCAGTTGTTTTCCACTAATACAGAACGCAACAACCCTTGTATACCCGACTCTGAAGCCAATCATCAAATGCACCTGTCCGTACATTTTGCCACACCACCTGTGATATAATCCTGTTGTTGACTTCTTGCTGCGACAGACAATCAGTGACATGGTTCTTTTAACAAATAAATCAGCAAAGTGTAAAAGAAACTCTTTAGATTGATATACTGAGTTAATAAAGTAAACCCAAGTCATGAAAAAAAAAAATATTCCATATTAAATGCCAAGTCTGTATATATATATGTTGGAACCCATCTGTGGATCGGTCCCATCGGCCGATGAGTCTGACCCATCTGTGGATGCATGAGAAATGACAATGCAGACCCATCGGCCGATGGGTCTGCGCCATCTGCGGATGTGTTGTTCACCTTGAAGGAATGTGTTGACAGAATGGTGCTCTTCAATTAGGTACACAGTTATTGGAATTACATGTGGTAGGAATTTAACAGAGATGATTTTTAAATGTTTTATTTAACTTTTATTTTTAAAATTTAAATTTTATTATTTTATTTAATTTAAATTTTATTTTATTTTATTTAATATAAAGGAATTTAACATTCCCCTCCGCCATTATCAGAAGAACACCGAATGTTTTGTATGAATGTTGAGTATGTTATGTAAAGCTTTACTAAAACTGCCATGTATCTGTTAATTACAAAATGTATTGACAAAATGTATAAATAGATGGGTAGAAATAGATAATAAAACATTTTAAAATGTTCCTTCAAGACTTCAACACATTCCTTCAAGGTGAACAACACATCCGCAGATGGCGCAGACCCATCGGCCGATGGGTCTGCATTGTCATTTCTGGTGCATCCACAGATGGGTTCAGACCCATCGGCCGATGGGACCGATCCACAGATGGGTTCCAACATATATATATATATATATATATATATATATATATATATATATATATATATATATATATATATATATATATATATATATATATAGATATATATATATATATATATATATATCTATATATATATATCTATATATCTATATATATATATCTATATATATATATCTATATATATATATATATATATATATATATATATATATATATATATATATATATATATATATATATATATATATATATATATCTATCTATATATATATATGTATATATATATATATATATATAATTATATATATATATATATATATATATATATATATATATATATATATATATATATATATATATATATACAGTCACGTGAAAAAGTAAGTACACCCCATGTAAAGGTTTGACTTTTTTAACATATTTCAACATGCAGCTATTTGATCTTCATTTCAACAATATTGACAGATAAAGGTGATATAAAATAACAATTATCATGAAACATTTACATTTTGTAGTCCATTGTATAATTTAAATAAACATAAATGCAAATTTCGCATGTGGAAAAAGTAAGTACACCCCTACATTTATCACTACTTCAAATACCTAAAATTAGAATCAGGTGCACCAGCTCAGGTGCAAATGATTAGAACATCGTTAGAGAGGATCTTGGAGGAACCTGTCTTATTTAAACCTCAGACAATTAGTTTGGTTTGCTCTTTGTTGTTGAAGTGTGCGGCGCCACCATACCCAGATCAAAAGAGCTCTCTGAGGCCTTCAGAAAGAAGGTTATAGATACCTACGAGTCTGGGAAGGGATTTAAAAAGATCTCCAAAGAGCTTGAAATAAATAAACAATTTGAAATAAATCATTCGACTGTCCGGAAGATCATCTACAAGTGGAGAAGATTCCAAACAACTGCCAACTTGTTCAGGCCAGGCCGCCCCAGCAAGTTCAGCCTGAGAGCAGCCTGCAAGATGCTGAAAGAAGTCTCTAAGAACCCCAGAATGTCATCACGGGACCTACAGGTAGCTCTTGCCACTATTGATGTCAAAGTGCACGAGTCTACCATTAGAAAGAGGCTGCACAAATTTGATCTCCATGGGAGGTGTTCCAGGAAACCTTTGAACTCAAAGGAAACCTTTCCTGTCGAGAAAGAACATCAGGGCAAGACTAAAGTTTGCCAATGAACACCTCGGCAAAGACCAGCACTTCTGGAACAATGTGCTCTGGACAGATGAATCAAAGGTAGAGCTATTTGGCCACAGTACCAGAAGACATGTTTGGCGAAAACCAAAGACAGCATTTGACGACAAGAACCTGATACCAACTGTAAATCATGGTGGTGTAAATATTATGGTTTGGGGCAGCTTTGCTGCATCAGGGCCTGGACAGCTCACCATCATATAATCCACGATGAATTCTTCATCTTTCCAGAGGGTGCTTGAGGATAATGTGAGGCCATCTGTCAGAAAGTTGAAACTCAACCGAAGGTGGACCTTGCAACATGACAATGACACTAAAAACACCAGTAAATCCACCAAGGAATGGCTGAAAAGAAAGAAATGGAGGGTTCTGGAATGGCTAAGTCAAAGCCCGGATCTAAATCCCATCGAGATGTTGTGGGGGGATTTGAAATGAGCTGTGCATGCAAGAAACCCCTCAAACATCGCACAGCTGAAAGAAATCTGCATGGAGGAGTGGGCAAAAATTTCTCCCAGTCGATGTCAGAGACTGGAAGAGAGTTATAAGAAACGCCTACTTGAGGTTGTTTTTGCCAAAGGGGGCAATACCACCTATTAGAGCCAAGGGTTTACTTACTTTTTCCACATGCGAAATTTGCATTTATGTTTATTTAAATTATACAATGGACTACAAAATGTAAATGTTTCATGATATTTGTTATATTATTTCACCTTTATCTATCAATATTGTTGAAATGAAGATCAAATAGCTGTATTTTGAAATATGTTGAAAAAGTCAAAACTTTACATGGGGTTTCCTTACTTTTTCACGTGACTGTATTTTTATTTATATATATATATATATATATATATATGTATATATATATATATATATATATATATATATATATATATATATATATATATATATATATATATTATATATGTATATATATATATATACACAAAGAATTAAGTTAAGCATCCCCCCCGTTTTTTTACAACCTCGCACATTACAAGTTTGTTGTCGTCAAAACAGTGTAATATACCCATGATATTGCTATATTTTCTGGAGAAGTGATATTATGGTCACATAAAAACATAACAATCATGCCGTTTTCAATATTTTATTCTGAATAATTTAAGGTGAAATTTTTTGGGAATTTTAGGCATATTTTCACCTCAATTTAAGTATGGAGCTATAGGTCCATCACGGACAGTGTGGATGACGTTTATGTTTTCTAACGTACAGTCATTGTTCTGAGAAGACCTCTAGCGATCTTTGCGTCAATAACGTGTGTAGGACCCACGTGATCGGATCACTGACTCAACCCTACGTCTCATAGACCCTGTAAGCCGTCGTATGCGTTGCTGTGGCAGGTTGTTCCATTCCCGATGTAATGCACGTTCCAATTCATCCAGATTGGCTATTGGAGGGACCATCTTCGCAATTTGTCGTCCCAACATGTCCCAAACGTGCTCGAGGGGGTTCAACCTGCCACAGCAACGCATACGACGGCTTACAGGGTCTATGAGACGTAGGGTTGAGTCAGTGATCCGATCACGTGGGTCCTACACACGTTATTGACGCAAAGATCGCTAGAGGTCTTCTCAGAACAATGACTGTACGTTAGAAAACATAAACGTCATCCACACTGTCCGTGATGGACCTATAGCTCCATACTTAAATTGAGGTGAAAATATGCCTAAAATTCCCAAAAAATTTCACCTTAAATTATTCAGAATAAAATATTGCAAACGGCATGATTGTTATGTTTTTATGTGACCATAATATCACTTCTCCAGAAAATATAGCAATATCATGGGTATATTACACTGTTTTGACGACAACAAACTTGTAATGTGCGAGGTTGTAAAAAAACGGGGGGGGTGCTTAACTTAATTCTTTGTGTATATATATATATATATATATATATATCTATATATATATATATATATATATATATATATATATATATATATATATATATATATATATATATATATATATATATATATATATATATATATATGTTATAGTTAAAGAGTAACCTTTCTGAATTGTTTTTGCAGATGAGCTCATTCAAATGAAACTTGGGAAGAAGATCCGAAAAGAAGAGAAAGAGACAGCAGAGCAGAAAGAAAGGAAAGATGAAGACAGTGAGTTGGAGGATGGGACAGGAGAGGAAATTGAGGTAGAGGGAGAGAGTGAGCGTGAATGGGGAGACGGAGAATGGGAAGAGCCGGGTGTGGAACAAGGAGATGAAGTGGGAGTGAGAGCACATGTGAGATATGGAATGAGAACGGGTCAGGATGGCATGTGGGATAAATCAAGTGGAGCTGCTTTCCAACTGCTCAAACTGGAAGCCTCAGATGAACAAGGTTAGTTTTATCAGCCGTACTATTTGAATACAACTTATAAGCTTCAGAGACGTGTTTTTATATGTGTAGTATGTGACAAACAAGAACAGCTGGACACAGAACACAACACCAAACAAACTCTATGTACCTCGGGATATACAATAGAATCCTTGCACAACAATAGTTGTTATTTGTTGTAATGATCTGCTGTACTTGTAGTTATTGTTATAGAAGATTAGCTGAATAAAAATGTGTTGAAATAATGGTTATTTTGTACCTCTGCGTGATGCACAAAACTGTCAATGCTTGTGAGTGCGGAGATTCTTTGGGTATGAATCAGCAAAAAGTGGAATGAGGCACTCAGATATGCCCGACACTCAACACACAAATTTGACAATACACCACAACAGAGTATGATTAAACATGGAAAATTGGATGGAAACACAAACAGCAAAACTGGGAGCAAATGATAACAGAAAGACACAACGGATCTGGTCCCGAAAACTTTGCTTGGATGAACTGGAAGGAGGAACTGCACAACCCAACGCCCTCAGACCCGGATCCGCACCATTTTCATTTTTACACCTTTCATTGTGATCGAGGGTTACGTGATGTGTTGGTTGGTTCGTAATACGTTTTTAGGAATTTGCAGGCCAAAGCCACAAACTCGACCGATGCGTAACCTGATGCACTGTTCCACTGCCGCAACCTTTTAACACAGCAAGAGTAATAATACAGGTGCCCATGACATTAACATGTTGTTCACAACATGATGTTAGCAGGGTGCCTTGTGAGGTGTTCATGACGTCATACGAAAAGTTTGCTTACGATATCAAGAGGGTGTTCACAAAATGACCTGAACAGTCTGTTCTCAATATGGTCTAAGGGTGATTACGATAACAAGGTGTTCATAACATGACATTAACTTTGTTTGGTAAACAGTGATCACAACATGATATAACCAGGTGATTGAGCTGCTGTATCAATGAGCTTTGTCGTCTCCGATTCCATGTCGAGAAAGTGTAACTCCGTAAAATGACACGGCAGATGATGTCTGTTGTGAAAAATCAACCAGATCCACAACTCGTCCATAGATAGGTTTAATTTCAATTAGATCGTAACATCATCCTGTAAAATACACCATGCAACATATATGTCAGGATCAAGGCATCATATGAGAAAGATTGGATATATCAGTCAATGCAAGCAAGCCTAGAATATAAGTGGGTACGTACCATTCAATTCTACATGTCATTGTATAAAGTCGCAGGAGTGGCCTCGAGTCGCGGACGTCCCGAGGTCTTATAGACACCGCCCAGTGGTTTAAGTGAGCGTCACACCTGGGTTCAACTTACATTTTCACCACATTCTCCCCGCCGTTAAAACCATGCTGCCACTAGGCAGGAAGCGAGCGCGCGTCAGCATTAATGGGTAGAGGAAGTCATTATATCATTATCAGGGTGTCAAAGAAATATCCCTATTGATTCTTGTCTTTGCGCCATTGTGTTATGTTTCGCACACTGTCAAAGCGTCTTTAGGGCTTCCTGGAAAGCGCTATACGAAACAAATCCATTACCAGTAGTACAGGTCAGTTGGTCCACCCGTAGAGGTCAGTGTGGTGAATTACCCCACCAGCACAGGTTCGGAAACTACCGGGTACGACGTCCCCAAATCCGGAGTCCCCTGCTTCGGAGTAGCCGCTGGAGGCAGGTGTCGGAGGGGCACCTCAGTGCCCTCACCGCTTCAGGCAGGGGTATATCAGGCGAAGGGAGGGACGGCAGATGTTCTCTTGGCGCACTCATAGCCTGGTTAGCAAACATGTCCGATACTGGCAGACGATGAGCCTGTGAGTCACGATAGTCTAGTCTCACAGGCCTATGTGCTGGATAAGGTGTACCTTTGCGATATGCAACTCATTACATAAGGTGTACCTTGTCGAAGAGCGAATGTCCATTCGTCGCAATGCAATGCATTTCAGGCAGATGTGTCGATGTGGAAGATGTGTAAATCAGTAAGCCTCTTTACAGTAAGCTGTAACAGTAAGTAAGATTACATGACAGGAGGCCATTATAGTAAGTCCATTACAGTAAGTCTGTACCTGCCTTGGCTCCCAAGGGTACATGGTCGATCCACATTAGATCCATGTCATGGAATTGCCGAGGGAGAGAACCGACGAGAGCCATAACGAGAGTTACGCGATACCCCGGAGTCCCCCTGTTTTGAAATCACGAGACTCGAGCGCTCTCTGACGGCAGCGCGTACGAATTACAAGCTCCGGCAAATAGTTTCAAGCAAAACGTTTGCCACGAAAGCAAAACGTTTGCCACGAGTGCCCTCCGTAGGCTGCCCGAACGACCGGCATGGCTGATTACGACGACGCACAAAACGACCGGAACGCGCCACCCCAGCGGAGCGTGCAGAACCTCCGCGATGCATACGGCAATCCCGTCCTGCAGTACAGCGCTCGGAGGATCGGAGAAGACCGGCTTTACCGGCTGCCGAGAGAACGTCCCGGATGGACGACAAAAACGACCGAAACGCGCCTCTCCAGCGAAGCGCGCAGAACCTCCGGGATGCATATGGCAATCCTGTCCTGCTGTACAGCGCGTGGAGGATCGGAGAAGATCGGCTATACCGGCTACCGAGAGGACGCCCCGGATGGAAGGATTGTCCCATTCAAAGCGAATTGAATTGTCCCATTCACAAACCGAGAGAGAGTCCCGGCTGGTGGTTTAATGGGCGTGATATGGGCGACAAACCATCCACGGATGTCCGACCGATCCATCCATTCAACGCCTTCATTGCATGGCACGGATCCAGCTGGACCGCGGATGGATCGACCATCCACGGACGCAAAGACTCAGAGACCCAAAGACAGCCATCGCCCCGGATGGACTGTCCATCCATGCTAGATGTCCCGGATGGATTGACCATCCATTGACCATTGACCATCTAGATGTCCCGGATGGATTGACCATCCACGGATGTCCGACCAATCCATCCATTCAACGCCTTCATTGAATGGCTCGGATCGACCATCCATGGACTCAAAGACGCACTCAAAGACACAAAGACATCCATGGACGTCATCCTGGGTCCCCACAAAGGGGCGAGGTGGGAGGTGTTATACCGGACGGCATCTGGGCGAGCAACAATAACCTCCAGGGATCCCACCCCCCCCCCCCCCCACCGAGGTTGCAGCAGCGCGCTGCATACCGAAGTCAGACGACCTTCACAGTCTGGGTCAGTCTGAGCCACAGTCAGTCTGGGGCAGAGGGAAAATGGAATCAGACGAGGCGTCTCGCAGTCTCGAAATGCGCGTGGATACGAGCCAAGAGCTCTGTCCGATAAACAACAAGCCCAGAGTCAAGGGCGAGCAGGCAGTACGGTGCCCCCGTTACTTGCGCAGGTGACAAGGGAGTCGGGCGCGACGCTCAATGTCACCATTTCACGAGGTCACCGTGTACTCCCTAAACGGCGCGGGCGCGCGACCTTGAGGTAGCGCCGCGTTACGTAGTTTACGTCGTTTACGTAAAGGACATTTGGTACGTAGTTTACCAAGGTACATGGAAATGTAAACGAATCCCTGATGAGATCGCGCGAAGCACGCAATTACGTTAATGACGCTGTAAAGCAAACGCGTGATTTAGTCGATGACGTCATCAATTGGTTCGGGCGCGTGCGGGCGGGTTTGACGGCGAGTTCCAGCTGAGCGGTATCCCCAGACGGAGTAAAGTAGCACTCCGAAATCTAAAGTCTCGCGTCCATTGGGCAGCAGCATTCGAGCAGGCTCGAGATCGGTATACGGAATACGAACCCGGCCGACGAGCGAAAAGTATTATCTAGGGCGCACCGCGTACGAGGGAAACCGAAAGTTGAGCTCGGCCCGTTGAACCAGTGCGGCTTCGCCGAGTCGAGAGGGTGAGCCCGCCGAGTCGAGGGGCGAGCACGCCGAGTCGAGAGGGCGAGCATGCTTGGCAGCGATAGACTGCACGACCTGAAGTAGCGTCTCGTTTGTTTTGCTGTCGGGTCAAAGGATCGAATACATATCACGCCCTGAAGTAGCGTCTCGTTTGTTAGCTTTCGGGTCAGAGGATCGAATACATATCACGCCCTGAAGTAGCGTCTCGTTTGTTAGCTTTCGGGTCAAAGGATCGAATACATATCACGCCCTGAAGTAGCGTCTCATTTGTTTAGCTTTCGGGTCAAAGGATCGGAAGTAGCGTCTCGTTTGTTCAGCTTTCGGGCCACGTTTTGTCCGGAGTTTTAGACATAGGTAGCCATATAGAATACACATGGTATACGATCATCTTATAGAATACACATGGTATACGATCATCTATCATAAGCATAAGCCCGAGTGTCGTGAAAGACTATGAAGGTCCCGCTCGACGTCCTTAGAAACTCATCCGTGCTGCGACGAGTCCTCGCATGGTGCCAAGCGAGCCTCCATTGAGGCGATTCCGGGCAGCGGAGTTCGCCGGCCTCGTTGAGTAGCCACATGTAGGTGGGATTTTGACGGCCGCGATCAGAATCGCCGGCCTCGCAGAGTGGTGCCCACGAAGGGCGCAGGGCCCGAGCAGCCGGAGTGAGCCGGGCGTGTGAGGCACGGCGTGATTCCGACGAGCAGTGCGTGATTCGCGCGGAGGAGGTGGTTCCACCGAGAAGCGAGTGGTCAGGGTGAGCCGGCCGTGTGAGGCACGGCGTGATCCCGACGAGCAGTGCGCGATTCGCGCGGAGGAGGTGGTTCCACCGAGAAGCGAGTGGTCAGGGTGAGCCGGCCGTGTGAGGCACGGCGTGATTCCGACGAGCAGTGCGCGATTCGCGCGGAGGAGGTGGTTCCACCGAGAAGCGAGTGGTCAGGGTGAGCCGGCCGTGTGAGGCACGGCGTGATCCCGACGAGCAGTGCGCGATCCGCGCGGAGGAAGCGATTCCACCGAGAAGCGAGTGGTCAGGGTGAGCCGGCCGTGTGAGGCACGGCGTGATCCCGACGAGCAGTGCGCGATTCGCGCGGAGCAGGTGGGTCCACCGAGCAGCGAGTGGTCGGAGTGTGCCGGCCCCCGCGGAGGAGGCGATTCCACCGAGTAGCGAGTGGTCGGAGTGTGCTGGCCGTGTGGAGGCATGGCCGACATGGGAGTCGTGATCACTCGCGTGGGAATCTCATCTCGGGCCGAGGCACGCAAATCTAGGATGATTCTCTCGGACGGAGCCATTAGCGTTTCGAGCAACCGAGGCTTGACTCGTACCTGCGGCGCCAAGCGGGTCCGTCGTTCCGACGGGGTTGCGGCCCAGGACATTTCCCAGTGGCCTCCTTCAGCAGGCGCCTTGCTGGAGTCTGTCATGCCTGCTCCGGCGTTCGGGCCTCAGGAGAGCAGTTTGCGTTTTGTCGACGCGGTCCCGCAAAAGGCTTGCGAGGTCCCATCGCATCCGGTCCTTTTGAGGCAGACCGGCGGCGAGAGTAGTCGGAGCTCCGTAGCTGGAGCTAGCTCGACGGGTCCTCCGCCGGTCATCCTTCTCCGAGGTGGGCCTCGCAGGAGCGCAGAGAATGTCGGGAACGCTCGTCTGTGATCTGCGTTCATCCGGCCATCGCAAGACTCGTGTCCCGCCCTTTCCGAAGATCATAATTGAAATTAAGTGTTGTGAAAAATCAACCAGATCCACAACTCGTCCATAGATAGGTTTAATTTCAATTAGATCGTAATATCATCCTGTAAAATACACCATGCAACATATATGTCAGGATCAAGGCATCATATGAGAAAGATTGGATATATCAGTCAATGCAAGCAAGCCTAGAATATAAGTGGGTACGTACCATTCAATTCTACATGTCATTGTATAAAGTCGCAGGAATGGCCTCGAGTCGCGGACGTCCCGAGGTCTTATAGACACCGCCCAGTGGTTTAAGTGAGCGTCACACCTGGGTTCAACTTACATTTTCACCACAATGTCCTCTTGGTATTATTGTGATTATGGATTCGCTTCAATACCAATTAATAGTTCAGCGATAATTAAATTGTCTTAACCGGAGAGAGAGAGAGTGAGAGAGTGAGAGAGTGAGAGAGTGAGAGAGAGACAGAGACATTTTGACTTTTAAACTCTTTTTATTATAAAAGTATAAAACAAGAGAACCACCAAAGGCAATTCATCCAGGAAAATCAGTAAAATCATAGAAATCCCGGAAGGAAAAAACAATCAGTGCACTGCAAACCAAGCAACAGAAAAGGTGCAAATACCAAAAAAAACACGAGGAGAAAATCTAGGCATAATTTCTAAACTAGGCATAATTTTATATGTACAAATTTACAATCGCATCTGCAACCATGAGGAGAGACGGAAGAAAGAAAGAGTAGGTCAAGACCAGGGGGAGAAAAAAGCCGGCAAGGAGAAGCATGGAACAGTGTATAAGAAACACCCGCACTGTATTATAAAGAAATTAACAATTTGTTATCTTGGACCTCACAAATCCCTCCAACACACCAGGTCGCAACAAAATTTGCAAGGTCGTTTGCAGTTTGGGCACAGCCAAATTCAAGCTTGAGCCTTGCTGATACCAACGAACTAAAAAACACCATAATACTGCATTCCTGCATGGGTCTGCCGCCCAGCTTCGCCTTCCGCGACAGGTATACGGCCAGTTTAGCGGTAGCGGTTAGGAACACGAATACAATAGATGTGGTTCCCTTTTTGGGAGGAAAGCCAAAGATGTAAGCTTTCAAAGAAAAGGTAACCCGCAATCGATGGGAAATAAAATTTAACCAATGAAACAAAGGAGAAAGTCTTTCACAATTAATGAAAGCATGAAACAAATCTTCCCTCACTGGACAAAAGGGGCAACAGCCGGAAATGGGGGAAAAAAACGAATGACAGCTCATTGGAAGGAACAATCCAGTGGGCCAAACGCCACTGAAGGTCACCTGTTCTTTTAGAAATAAGTCCAGCATACATTGTATCCCATAAAGGCTCAGAGGGGGGACCGGGAGGCAAGAGTCCTTTCCACCGGGTAACCCCAGCTAGAGGTGGGTCCCCAAGAAGAAGTTTCACACAAGACCTATAAATACTCTTGCTGCTCTTGTCATGGAAAGGGAGGTGACCCTGCGCTCATGGGGGGCAGATCGTTTGGGGCAAAAGCCACAACTAATTTTGGAAATGTGGGCTCAACCTCTGCGTCCTGGGTCCAATGTAGGCCTAGCTGGTGGCCTCTTCGGATCACCGCTCTTAGTATGTTCCCGATTTGCCTCCTGGACTGAACACCTGTTAGGTCCGCCAGCTCGTTCGCAGGCTTCCATCCCTGTCCAGAGTCGTGCCGGAGATGACACACTTTCAGGATGTTGGCCACTATAAAATGCTGGCAGAAGTCGCGACTCCTCGGGATATCGGGGAAAAGTGGGTTGAAAAATAACGGCTCGTGTGCATACATGTTAGTGCCATACGAGTCTGTTTGGCGACTTATCGAAACGCCCTGCCAGGCATTCAAGAGGCTCTGATAAAAGACTGGAAGCAGAGATGTATTGACGTGTTGAAGGTTGGTCAGGAAAAGTTCCTGTCCGTATCCGAGCCTCCCAGCTCGTTGAAGAATGGAGCAGGCCAAGGGCTTTCCTGGTAGGTGTTCTGCATAAAGCAAGCGTTGGATGGAGCGGAGCCGGAAGGCCAACAGGCGGCATTTCACGTCGACTAGGCCATGACCACCCTTGGCCGAGGGACAACATATGGCGCTGGGTCGAAGCCAGTGGTAGCCTCCCCAAAAAAAATCCACCCGTTTCCTCTGGATAGCTTGGAGCAAAACCTCCGGTGGTTGCAGGCAGATGAACCGGTGCCACAAAAGGGTAGTGACGAGGTTGTTGACAACTAGCATGCGACCCTTATAGGAAAGGTGGGGTAGAGCTCTTTTCCATCGGCTCAAACGCCCATCTACCTGGTCAATGATCCTGTCCCAATTGTTCTGGGCATACTGAGGAGGACCGAGGAAGACGCCCAAATACTTGATGCCATCGTTTGCCCACACTAGCTCTTAGACGGGTCAATATATGAAAAATAAGGGCCTAACCCCAAAAAAAATTATAATAAAGGTTTTTTTGTTTTAGGTGTATCATTAGGTTGTACTAGACCCCTGAAAAAAAGTTTACCAAAATTTGACTCCGGGAAAGTGGTTAATTAGCATATTTTCAAAATGGCACCCCCAAAATTTTCAATGTACAGAAAAAAAATTTCTTGTTCAATTTAGACCCTATAAATGTATTACAAATAGATAGAAACATGGTTGCTTTACCTAATGAACACATCAGAAAATTTCTATGACGTCATTGTGACGTCATAATGACGTTGCTGTCTCAATTACGTCATATGATATCATGAATCATTACTGTTTTTCCTTACTACCAAGACTTAAATAAATATTTTTTGTTTCAGGATTTGAAACTGGATAACGGAGAGCTTGACGAAGACGTCTGCCCAATTTGCAAAGCGAGTTTGGAAGACGCCAAGGACACTGATGTTTCCAAACTTTCAAGGAAGGGTGTTGAAAAAATCAACAAATCAAGCCAAGAAAGGGGTTGTGATGATGTTGTCGCAAGACCAAACCAACGAGTACACAAGAAATGTCGATCCTCGTGGACAAATGAAAAAGCAATCAAACAGGCTTTAAAACGTTCTTCTGAATCATCATCACCTGTAAAGAAGAAGAGCCGCCGTATTAGCTTAGGGCCATATGACCCTAAAAAGGACTGCCTCTTCTGTGGCCATGAAATTTCTAAGGGTACTCATGGACATGATGAAAGTGCCGGTAAGATTCTCACTGACTGTTTCCCTCAGACGATAGTTAAACATTGCAAAGAAAGACACGATGATTGGGCGCATATTGTTCAGGGTCGAATTGAATATCTTGGTACAAATTTGCAAGCTTCTGACTGTGTTTACCATAAACGCTGCAATACCTACTTTCGATTGGGGCAGGAAATGCCAGACCAGTTTCGATCAGAGGCAGTGCAAAAACCAAAACACATCGGGCGGCCCACAAACGAGGACCAGCGACAAGCATTTGTGACAGTTTGTGAATATTTGGAAAGCAATGATGAAGAACAAATTACGATATCTGAACTTGTGAGCAAAATGGGTGAATACTTACTTGAAGAAGACTCTGTGCCATATGGAAGTCAATATTTGAAGCAAAAACTGATAGAACGCTACAATGATTCTATATGCATAGCGGAAGTAGAAGGGCTTCAGGATATAGTGACGATGAGGGGGAAAACTGCAAAAATACTTCGTACCTATTTCGAGACTTCAAAAGATGGTGATTCCGAAAGTCAGAAACGTGCAATCATTGCTACAGCTGCCAAGCTCCTGAAGTGCGATATCAAGACTGAAATCCCATCAGTCACTGATCGATATCCTTCTTCGCAGAGCCTCAAACTAGACACTACATTAGATTACTTGCCGATTTCACTGCGTACCATGTTGAATAAACTGTTTGTGGGGACAGATAAAGATGAAAAAGTTGCTGCTATCGGGCAGTCAATAATACAAGGTGTTCGCCCGCGGGCACTTGTAGTGCCACTTCAAATAGGACTTGCTACTCAGCTACACCATGTCTATAAGTCACGATTTCTCATTGACACCTTGTCTGTGATGGGGTTTAGCTCTTATTATGGGGAGGTGCAGAGATTCTTGCAAAATGCTGCTGATGTGGTTGCACCAGAGTTACTTGGGAAAGGATCATCTGGTACAGTATTATTCGCTGCTGATAATGTTGACCACAATATCATAACTCTGGATGGAAAAGGAACCTTCCATGGAATGGGAATGGTGGCAGCAGCAACACCAGGACAGGTGACAACCCATGTTGTCAATAGGAAAAACGTTTCCAAATTGAATGTGAAAGAAATGTCACGGGTTGATATCATTGATTATCGCTTCTCCACATTTGCACGTCGTAACATTATGTTTGAAAAACTTCCAGAACTTCACTGTCCTGTCCCAGTTGTAGACATTCTATGGGAGCTCTCATTCTGTTTCCACATGGACACACCCAACTGGCAGGGAATGATGAACATAGTTCATAGCGTATCTGACCACCCTGGAAAATCATCTGTCACATTCCTACCAATGATCGACATGTATCCAAGTGAGCCAACTTGCATACTCTCCACACTTAGTTTCATTTGTGACCTAGCAGCGAAACACAAGATTGCGCCAATCGTGACATTCGACCAACCCTTGTTCTTTAAGGCCTCGGAAATAATCTACAATTCACCAGAGTGGAGCCACCTGAAGAACATTACGTTGATGTTAGGAAGTTTCCATACGTTGATGAACGTGCTCGGTGCTATTGGCACACATCGCGGGTTTTCGGGATGGGAAAGAAAACATTCTTTGAGAAAGTTGCCAAAGGGGATGAACAGTTAAAATCCTGTGCACTTGCTTTTACCAAACCTGGCCAGACAGCGGACACAATAGAACAGCATGGTAACCAGTCGATGGTTTTACTGTTTTCCGGAAAGCAAACGGATTATCTTGCTTCTTTGCGACATTCGGTGTTTAAAAAGAAAGTGGTTTCAGCATCATCCTTTGTTGCGCCTGCTAGACTCCCACCAACTGCATCTGCGACAAAATTCCATTCCCTGCGTGCGTACTATCAAATAATGACATGGCTAGGACTTGAGAGCAATTTGGATGCCACTGACTGGGGTTGGAAAATTGAGGACAATCAATTCGCACCAGTTATGACCGCAAAAAACCCTGCGCCGGACAATTTGTTAAAGATTGTGCATTGCAATTGCACGACCGCTTGCACAACACAGCGCTGTACATGTAGGAGGTACGGTTTACCTTGCACCTCTGCTTGTGGAGAATGCCAACTTGAATCCTGTGAAAACCCAAACAACGTTCGTCCAATGGATCAAGATGACACAGAAGACAGTGACGATGATGACTAATGGTATGTGACAGTCATAACTTAAAGGCTCTTAGTGGTTTCTGACATTCAGTGTGTTATGGACGAGTTTGATTTCATTGCCTATTTCTGTAAGGACAACCAGCTGACATGATATTTCCCTTCATATGGTCATACGGTGATGCAGGGATTTGTTCCTAGGTTGCATGGTGTCATGACGTCACTACCAATAACCATGTATTATTCACAGACCTTTCAGAAAATACTGTATTGTATAGGCAGATCAAATTTTCAAAAATTTTTTTTCACAAAGTGTGTATTTGTTGAAAAAAGTTGATAAAAATGCATGTATTATTCATTGTCGTCATCATTGACGTCATAATGACGTCATAGAAGTTTTCTGATGTGTTCATTATGTAAACCAACCATGTTTCTATCTATTTGTAATACATTTATAGGGTCTAATTTGAATTATAAAAAAGTTTCCTGTACATTGAAAATTTGGGGGGGGTGCCATTTTGAAAATATGCTAATTAACCACTTTCCCGGAGTCAAATTTTGGTAAACTTTTTTTCAGGGGTCTAGTACAACCTAATGATACACCTAAAACAAAAAAACCTTTATTATAAATTTTTTTGGGGTCAAACCTTACATTGACCCGACTATCTGCAGGAAGGGGAGGTGGTGGTAATAACGGTGGCACAGGTAAATCATTTTTTGGAAAGGGGAACCAGAGCCTTGCTTTTCCCCCAATTACACCTTAATGATGAGGCAAGGTTGAAGTCCGACAAACACTTTGCCATGGCGTCACTGTCGCATTTTCTTTTTATAATGACACATAGGTCGTCGGCATAAGCAGACAGGGTAGGGTCAAAGGTAGGTGTCCTGGAGAAAGGACAAGTTCAGGGATATCCTTTCTGAGGGCGATCAAGAAAGGCGACCTCGCTCCAAGGCGAGGGCAAATAATAGACCTGAAAGTGGACAACCTTGCCTTACCCCTCTCTGAACCTTTATGGGTGGGCAAAATTCGTTGTTAGCTTTGATCAAGCTGGAGATGTTTGCATATAACAAAGCTATGTAGGCTCTAAAATTAGCACCGAGCCCGCAAGCTTGTAACACATGACACAAAAACTCATGATCAATGCTATCAAAGGCCTTTGCAAGGTCAAGAAACACCAATCCAAAATCCTCTTTGACACATTTACCAGTTAGCAAATCTCTGATTAGGAATATGTTGTCGTACATGGATCTGCCAGGGATGCCGCAACTTTGATCAGGTGACACCAGGTCCCCAATAACTGTCTTCAGCCGGTTCGCAAGGACCTTGGAAAACAGTTTGTAATCTGTGCACAACAAAGAGATCGGACGCCAGTTTGACAGGTGTCGGAGATCGCCAGTCTTGGGTAGCAGGCAGAGTACTGCTCTTCTAAAACTGAGCGGTAATTCTCTAAATAACAGAGACGCATCCAGAACATTGAGCAGCTCTGGGCCCAAAATGTCCCAGAATGCCGAAATAAATTCGGCGGGTAGTCCATCGATGCCAGGGGCCTTTCCCGACTCCATCTCAGCAAGTGCACCGGTTAGCTCTGGAAGGGTAATTGGAGCATCCAGTTCCAGACGTTGGGCCTCAGCCACAGAAGGAAGATGAGAGGTCAAAACATTCATCATTTCGTGAGAAACTGTTTTGGCCTTGAAAAGATCAGAAAAGAAATCGATTACATTTAATCTTATATCACTTGGATTTGTTAGGATGTTCCCCCCTGGGTCCAAAACCGAAGACATAAGTCGTGCTGGTTTCTCTTCAGTTTCTAGGTGAAAGAAAGACTTAGTTGGGGTATCTGAAACCTTTATATTCTGTATTCTTAACCTGACCAGTGTGCCCGCTGCTTTTTCATGGATCAAATCCCTTAATTGGGCCTTCTTCTCGAGTAGCAACCGATAGTTCACTGCGTTGCTCTCATTGGCCAACTTGCCCTCTAACCTTAAGATATCTGCTTCCAAGCAAGCCATCGTGATATGTTTTACATTGGTACAGTGTGAATTAAATTGTTGACAAAATACTCGAATTTGGGCCTTTACGTTGTCCCACCAAAGACTAATTGAGGAGAAAGAAGATTTTTTTAGTACTCATTCCAGCCCAGAAATCACGAAAGGAGTCTGTAAATAAACTATCTTCTAAAAGTTTAACGTTAAACTTCCAGGAACTATTTCTGCATGTGGGTCGAGGAAAAGAAAGATCTAAGGTTACCATATGGTGGTCTGAAAACAATGACGGAAAACAACCTGAAGAAACCACGACGTTCCTAAAGGGTACATTAATGTACCAGCGGTCGAGTCTTGCCGAAGACACCCGACCATTGGCACATCGACACCAGGTATACTGGGCTACGTTGGGGTGATGCAATCACCAAACATCCAGTAGACCGAACGTCTTAAAGAAACGGGATAGGTCCGCATGGGACTCGGGGTGGGGTTCTGCAGAATTTCTGTCCTTCGAAGGGCCAAAGGTGCAATTAAAGTCACCACCAATGCACACACATTGGTCGAGATCAACTGATTTCAGGTGGTTTACCATGGAGGTGAAGAAGGCCTTTCGGTCCCTGCTCTCACTAGGTGTGTACACATTGAAAATGGTGCAGCGGAAGTTTTGGTGTACAAGCTGAAGGGAAATAAGCCAGCCTTTTATGACTTCCTGAAAATAGCAAGACTCAAAAGCTAGACCTGGCTTTAGAAAAAACCCAACCCCAGCAGATGAGGCTGACAGATTGCTAAAATAGCATTGCCCTTTGAAAGTTTGGCACCAGTCATGTTCCACGTTAGGTGTGATGTGGGTCTCTTGTAGTAAAAGAACATTTGCCTTTTTACGGTCAAATAAGTTTTTGACTTGGGCCTGACGGATGTGACTTGCACCCCCACCATTCATATTTAAGGTCGCAAAGGAAATGTTTTTCATTCCGTGTTAATGAAATCGACCTGTGCTTGGGAACACTCTGTACCTGCTCGAGTAACAAACTTTCTTAATCTGTGGAATTGAGATCTCGTCAGGCCAAAATCCTCATGCGCTTTGATTATTGACTTTGCAGTGCAAATGAATGCTGCCAAGTCAGGGAAATAGTCTTTAATTACGATGTTGCGGTGACGATACGTTTCGTTAAGGAAGGTAAAAATGAGTTGAGGGGGTACCTGTGAGTGACCTGTCATCGCTTGTGACAGCTCGGTTGCCTCAATGTCATCCTCGGACTCAGGCACGTCAGATAACATGTCATCAGGTTCTGGGGTATTACCCGCTGCCCCCGCGGTCTTGTCTGGAGGCGCCTTCACAAGTTTCCCACGGTGTTCCCGAGAGCACTCGTTAACACTTTGGTGGATATTTGTATCTGGGGTTGGAGCTTCGGTTTGAGATCCCAGCAAACTCAGATTTACCGACCCCGTTTGTAAAGTGGGAACGTTTATTGAATCCTTAGTCTGCTCGGTATTTAAAGGGGGGACAAGCGGAAAAACATTTCCCAGCTCGGAAATGGTAATACTTTCACTGGAGGTTTCGCACTTGGAAACTTCCAGGTGAGAGGTACAAATTTTATTTTTCGGCCCATTTACATAATGAGACTCGCTGGTGTCATTGACAACGGTATTCATGCACTCAGTTAGTGAGGGAATGCCAGAGGGACACTCGGACACATGTGCACCGGGAATGGTGCCGCCCATGACCGCCTTCTTTGCAGCACCAGCGAAATTGCTTAGCACTGGTGCTCTTCGCTTTTTAGAATACACTATGGATTCTTCGTTCATGGGTTCGGGAAAGGGGGCAATGCTAGTTGTGTCAGTCACAGTAGTGGGTGTCATCACATTGGAATCGGAAAGCACCGGTGTGTCAGACGACTCAGTCGGGGTGTCAGAAGGTACGGTCGGGGGGTCAAAGGGTACGGTCGGGGTGTCAAAAGGTACGGTCGGGGTGTCAGAAGGTATGGTCGGGGTGTCAGAAGGTACGGTCGGGGCGTCCGAAGGTGCGGTCAAGGTGTCAGAGGGTATGGTCCGGGTGACGGAAGGTACGGTAGGGGTGACAGGAGATATGGTCCGGGTGACGGAAGGTACGGTAGGGGTAACAGGCGATACGGTCCGGGTGTCAGCAAGCACAGTCGGGGTGTCAGAAGGCGCGGTGGAGGGATTGGCCTTTTTACAATCCCTTTCGTTATGTCCCGGTTCAGCACACTTCGGACAAGAGGCCTTAGGACAGAACCTTTTAACGTGTCCGAATTCTCCACAATTAAAGTATGTTAAGGAGGTTGAGGAAGCATACATGTGGTATTCCCGATCATCCAACGATACTTTAAAGGATATGTTTAAACCTGTATCGGCTCCGCGATCCGGGAGAAGCATGTACACTTGCCTCCTAAAGCTCATTACGTGTTTGACACAATCGCTGCGACACCCGAGCGGAATCATTGAGATTCGGGAGACAATTTTACCGTAGCGAGACAGAACGGATAGGAGTTTCTCGCCTGGCATGAACGGTGGAACGTTGGATATTGTTATCTTGGTAGCTGGCGTATCCATAGGGGATACCATAATATAATGACCCCCTTTTATGGTTAGACCGGTACTAACGACGTCGTGAACGAACTTTTCTTCTGACACGAAGACAACAAATTTCTGGTTCATACGTGATGCCGCTCGAACATTACCGTCTCCTATGATGGATCCCACGGCAAGGATAATGTCCTCAGTAGGAGCTCCTTCAGGCGGAACACATGCGAATGCATGCTTACGCGTTAAATTTTCGAACGCCTCGTAACGAGAGCGTATATTCGCCATAGCAGCGAAATTCCCCCCCCCCCCCCCCCCCTTGTCCGAACCGGACAAGAAGGTATCAAACCTAAATAGTCGAACTAAAGTAAATAATAAACGTGCATAATAAGCACAAAAATGGCTTACAAAGCGCCGTCAAAGCCAGTAGGCCGCACCCAAAATGGGTTCGCTCTCAATCCTCTCTCTCTCTAGAAGACAAGGGTGCAGAACAGATGAAAACACAATGCCGAAGCACACAGGATGGAAAAGGAGAGGGAGGGGGGGCAGGGGAGGGCAGGAGAGGGGGAAAAACTTACAACAGACTCACCAAAACACAGAGCATTTGCTCACAGCCGCCATGATGCCACACCCAACACAAACGGCCTGCAGGGGGCGAGAGAGAGACAGACAGACAGACAGAGACAGAGACAGAGAGAGAGAGAGACAGTCATAACCTCATTATCAACAGTTTGTGAATTTTTCAGCAGGTGACAACCAAATTGATGATTCTCAATTCTCAACATTCAGGGTTGTTGTTGTTTTAACAGTTCTTTGTTGAAATATGTCACATCACTCCAAATCTTGCTTTCTTCCAATCTCTCCTCATCCCTCACCATCATGTGTATCACTCAAATAATTTTGCACGTCAGACAGAATGATTTTAACTCTAAGATGCAGGCATCCAAAATCATACATAAACGCAGTCATTGGGCCTCGGAGGCCCAACGGATATATTCGTGAAGTTTTTTTTTATTTTATAGATTTTTTTTATTTCATATCCTTTTTCAATCCAAGGCGATGCTCATTGATGTGTATTTGCTCAGAACATGTGAATCATTGATCCTATTAGTTGCAAGAATCCTATACAAGTAAGGAATCTTTTTCTTTTTTTTTGCAAAAAAAAATTTTTGCCCTTGGTTTTTCAACTTCTTTTTCTCTAAAACGTTGAGGCTCATGGAGGAGTATTTGCTCAAAAAATATGATTCACTAAAATAAAAAAAACCACCTTTAGAGGCCATTTTTCCCCGCAAGCGGGGGTTGGCCTTTTTCGGGAACTGTGGTTGTTGTTGTTTTTCGGTCCCATTTTTGAAGCAATGTTTTTTTACGGCCAGATGCCCTTCCTGACGCCAACCCTTTTTGCCACCTTTAACGACAAGCAGGGAATTACCAGTGAACTGGTACTCAATTTGCCGACCTCGGAAGGATGACAGGCTGAGTCAACCCCCCTGGCGTTAATTCAGCGATTGACCGGGATTCGAACCCAGGATCCTAGGATCCTAAGCCGGCACCCTAGCCGCTATCCCAACACCAGGGATTCACTAATCCTTTTATTTAGAATGTATATGACCACAACTGTCAAAAATCCTACACCTATGCAGCCATTGGGCCTCGGAGGCCCCACGAATGTATTCGTGTAAAGTTTTTAAATTTTCATATTTTTGTCACTAGATTATTTGTAACCAAGTTATAGGAGCATATAATGAGGCTCATATCAAGAAAATAATGATATAACATAGTAGTACAACAACATTTATGCGGGGCCTCGAAAGCCCCAGGCCTGCATTCGTGTCGGATTTTCAGGTCAAAAGTGAAGAATGAAGATTTTCCCACAAGCCTGAATGAATTATTTTTTTTGTCACTGAACTTTGTGTAACAAGATGTAAGTCGGTGAAAATGAGGCTTATTTCCAAAAAAAATTGTACAGCATAGTTTTTGCAACAAAAAAAACCTTGTGGGCCTCCGAGGTCCAATCACAGCATCCAAGGGATAAGGAAAAGTTGTTCAGTATTTCATGTAACATCTCACATGCATATATTTATTAGTCTTTGTCTTTCCTTCCTTATAGGTCCTCATCCATTGCCAACTCCTGTGGGTGTCACCATAGAGATAACAAATCATATCGTTGATTCCAGCGAGCGAGGTGTAAACGAGAAATTAACGAACCACGTGGGAGGATCCAGCCAGAAAGAGAGCAGCATCTCCAGCCCATCATACCAGAAGCTGGTACCATTCCCACCATCTTTCACACATCAAGGATAATCACACCATTAGAACATGAAAACACTGTACACGCACAATGCTTGTTAACATAAATATGCATGAGTTTCCCTATGTTTATCCATGCTCTATCCTTTTTAAATGCTGAGCGTGATGCAAGGAAGCAGCTCATACCATTTTAGAAGTCTTTGGAATGACTCTGGAGGGAATGTCAGAAAAGGAAATTCAGGTCAGGTCAGTCTTTTGGGACTGCCACTGGTAACCTGTAACCCAGTGCTACCTGCCGCATGGTCGGATTGTTGGCGACTAAACGGACACCCCTCACTGGCTTTGCTAGTGGGGAGGGTGACTGTGACACCTGCCAGGACTAAAACGAACACCTGGCAAAAGGCGGATGAGCTCCCATAGGGAGCCAACGCCATCCAGTAAGGAGAGGTGCCTCCTAAAAAAAATACCCATCCGGTTTAGACCGGTTCAAGTCATACAAAAGACTTAGAAAATGGTATGTGCTGCTTCCTTTCTTGAAAAGGATAGGGTACGGACATTCCTCATCGGTTAACATCCACAGGGAGGAGGAAATTCCTCTTGAGGAAATGCCCCGCTGAGTACAGTGAGAAAATGCGGCGCCATTGTTATGACGCCGATGGTACCCATAGTATCCCAGGAAGTGACGGTAGTGACGGTACTTCCGCCAAGCTCAGTGGCTGTGTTAAGTGTTTGTCTGGTCAGTATGTATGTCCGTGTGTGTTTGTGTGTGTCTGTGTGTGTGTGAGCTCCCCTGATTCAGAGCGGATGTGCTCTAACCATTACACCACCGAGTCCGGTTAGAGGCATGTGCAATGAGAACATATTTTGTCTTTCTAGTTATAAAAGCTAAGATTATGGATGCTATGATGTAGAATTACCGAAAGACATGACAATTAAATCTCTATCGTTTCGTTTCGTGTGCGAGTCATAAAAGCAATGGGCTGTACAGGATGTTTGATAGATTGTTGAGCGCAAAGGAGGATGCAGATGAGTCTGTGAAAAGAAATATAATCCACTTTTGGGATTTAATGAACACTTTGCATATCAAGATGACAAAACTTATGGAAGAGTGAAAAAAAAGGAATGAAATGTTGGTGTACACACTGACAGTACAGTACGGTGATGGGGGAACAGGTAGACAGCGAGCGAACATATTAACAAACTGTCAAAAATACTTGTGAAAACGTGAGATGGTTGCGAATCGTCGAATAATATGGAACTGCAACCGAAATGGAAGGGGGAGAGAGGAGTGGGATTTAACAAAGGAGCAGTGAGTAGGAAGCGTAGACTTGCGGAGGCCAATTTACACAAGGCCTATGAGGCCTGGGCATATCTTGCAAAATAACAATAAACTCCCTGGATTTCTGTAATGAAAAAATCAGCAATTTCCAAGCCTTAGCCTCCTGTCGAAAGATATCATGATTCCGACTTGAAAGAGGCATAAACTCCTGGCATATGCATGAGCAGATACCACCACCTACTGGTGCCTCCTACAGGACAGGTCGTTGAGCAGCGTTATAGGTGCGAGAACATTGTAGTTCCGAGACCGACATGGGCCATTGGGCCAGTCCTCCCGGGGAAGTGCAGTGAATAGCAGGGCCTGCTCCTGGAGGAAGCTGTGCATCCTTTAATTGTAATTGTCCTGCCTGCCCTTTCAGATAGCCTTGTTGTGAACACCCGCGGGATGATGTGTGGCAGGCACATCCTATTAGGCGGTATCCGTGTGGCAATAGCCAGATTGCATAGAAGAAGGTTCCTCGTTTCACTGCGGTGAATGAATTTATTTATATTTGATGAAATAATTTGCGGTGGTTTTAAACTCACTGTATCCAGAACTGTGAGGTAGGAAATGTGAGCCTCCATTTTCATTGCATATTGATAATTATTGCATTGGTACTCATTGCATACCATGAGGGGCTGAGCAACGTCAATAAAGACTGGAACGCACTCGGTAGAGCGCATACAGTTTAGGCCTTGTATCCCACTGATAGGCCGGATCCGGATCCGGATCTTCTTTTTTATGGAAATCTCGTCCTAAAAAGGCATTAAAATCTTCACCAAAACGAGTCAATTGGTCCTTGATACAAACCCAACCTGTCCATCATGTTTAGTCCGAATCCGTATTTCACTTTTTGAGATATCGTGCTCACATGACAAACAAACTGAAAGACAATCAGGGGTGAAAACCACCTCCGTCCACCTCCGGTACTTCACATATGTTTATGTCGAGTACTCCTTGGTGGTACCTGGATGCGGAAGTGTGTTTAGTGATATGATTAGCCTAATACAAGTCATAATTAGCCCGGAGGCGGGGTTTTGTAATCAGTTCTGTGCATCTGTTGGTGTGTGTGTGTGTGTGTGTGTGTGTGTGTGTGTGTGTGTGTGTGTGTGTGTGTGTGTGTGTGTGTGTGTGTGTGTGTGTGTGTGTGTGTGCCGTAACGTTTTTTGAGCTATTAATTGTCATTAAATTTTCACCAAAGATTTATTATGATAATACGGAGAAGGCAAGTTAATAATTTTGTCGAAAGGTCAAAAGGTTAAAGGTCAGGTCACCTAAAATCATCAATTTTAATCCAATTGACCTGAAATTTCAATTTACCATTTGAGTTTTGTCATCATATTTTCAACAAAGCTTTATTGTGATAATACAGAGAAGGAAAATTAATACTTTTGTCAAATGGTCAAAAGGTTAAAGGTCAGGTCATCTAAAATCATCAATTTTCACCTGATTGACCTGAAATTTTAAGAATTTGCATATTGGGTCACTGAATTGGTTCACCAATCAAAAGCCGGAAGATAATTGTTTTTTTTAGATCAAAAGGTCAACGGTCAAGGTTGTGCAAAATTGCCAATTTTCATCCGATTGACCTGAAATTTAAAGAATTTGCATATTGGGTCGCTGAATTGGTTCACCAATCAAAAGCTAGAAGCTGATTGTTTTTTTAGATCAAAAGGTCAAAGGTCAAGGTTGCATAAAATCATCAATTTTCATTTTGTATTTTTTGTACATCGCACCTTTCCTATGCCATCTCCAGGTGTTGCAAATCGTCATTGTCGGGCACCGAAGGGGGCTCGGCAGTGACGCACGCTGAAAGGGAGTACTCATTTTTCACTCTGGTTGATTGTTTGTTTGTTTGTTTGTCCGGGCGATATCTCAGCCATCCTTTGAGCTCGGAAGCTGAAATTTCGGCAAAATAGTGAGCAAGTACTTTGTCAAAAACAGTATTTTTTGTTTTTTGATTAATCAATTAATTGATGAGTTGTTTAATTATTAGCGATTAATTAAGTACTTATACATTTACTTTCTCTTCTCACCATTATCTCAGGCACCTTTTGAGATAGGAAGCTGATATTTGGACATGCCAATGACCAAATGCTTTGGCTGCAAAGGCTATTTTTGATTTATTGATTAATCAATTAATCTATTAATTATTTAATTATTTGATTAATGACAATTTTTTTTTTTTTTTTTTAGTTACAGATTCGGATGAAATGGTGGTGGTTTAGGTGTTCTATTAGGGAATTGATTAATTATTTTATTTTTTTATTATTATTATTTATGTATTTTCATTATTATTTATTTATTTATTTTCTTTCTCATCTGGGCAATATCTGAGGCACCTTTTGAGCTAGGAAGCTGATATTTGGACATGACAGTGACCAAGTGATTTGGCTGTAAAAGGTATTTTTTATTTATTGATTAATTAATTAATCAATTAATTATTTAATTATTCGATGAATGACTTAATGAATTCATTTTTTAAAGTTACAGATTCGGATGAAATGGTGGTGCTTTATGTATTCTATAAGCCAATTGATTAACTATTTAATTTTTTAATGATTATTATTTATTTCTTTTCATTATTAACCATTTATTTATTTTCTTTCTCATTTGGCCAATATCTCAGGCACCTTTTGAGCTCGGAAGCTAATATTTGGACATGACAGTGACCAGATGATGTGGCCATAAAGGATATTTTTGATTTATTGATTAATCATTTAATCGATTAATAATTTATTGATTAATCAATTAATTATTTAATTTTTTATTAATGACTTATTTAACTAAATTTCTAAAAGATACATCTTCGGATGAAGCACTAGTGGTTTAGTTATGCGATTAGCCAATTGATTAAGAAAATATTTTATGATAATCTTTTATTGATTTTAATTATGCAATTAATCAATCAATTAGTGTACACCTCTCCCTCCCAACACAGTCTCTATGAGCTGCACTGCGGTATTGCCGGGCACCTGAGGCGCCCCGGCAATGCCGTGCTTTAGGATATTTAATTATTTGGCATGGGGGCGGTGTACTTCGAATGTATCTACTTGTTAACCTATTTTCTTTATTTTGAGGATACAGAAGAAGAAGAGGTCTGAATACAAACGGACGCAGACGGGCTTTGCATTTTCAGATGTTTTCTCGTTGATTAATTAGGCTATGATGTACAAACGCATGTCACAGTACAATATACGTAGTTGTGTGGATTTGCCATACAGTCAGGGTGTTATGGTGGCTCAGGTGGAGTGTTCTCACCTTTGAGCTGTCTAATCTGTGTTTTATTTCTGGCCAGACTATAAACTGCCATGTTGGTGCTTTGCAGGTAATTACATCATTGTACGCTGTCTTTTGACAGGGATTTTTGGAAAGTCAGCTTGTCAATGTTAAGTACATTACTCCCAAATTACATTTTGAAAAGTGTAGGCTGTTGTGTGTCAGTAACCACCTTTAGAGGCCATTTTTCCCCGCAAAGCGGGGGTTGGCCTTTTTTGGGAGCCGTGGTTGTTGTTGTTTTTCTGTCCCCTTTTTGAAGCAATGTTTTACGGCCGGATGCCCTTCCTGACGCCAACCCTTTTTGTCGCCTTTAACGACAAACAGGGAATTACCAGTGAGCTGGCACTTTGTCAGTGCTTTGGCTAAATTGTAATTTACTGCTGCAATATATCCTGTGGCAAAACATAAGCAACATAGCCAAACTTAAATAATGATGCAACCAACAGACCAAATTCGGAACTGAATCTCCTCCGTGTAGCAAGCATCCTGCCGGAATACATTTAATGCCAAACACAATAATTGGACATATATATATTATATATATATTATATATATATATATATATATATATATATATATATATATATATATATATATATATATATATATATATATATATATATATATTTATATATATATATTGAAGGAGTCCGGGCTCCAGCATGATACGGACAAAAGGATGGCAAGGCACAAACTCGTCCGAGAAGATATTTATTTGTAAAACCAACTCGGGAACACTGAAAAGCCCGTTTATCGGGCTGCCTGATAAAGCACAACCAGAAACCGAAACCGAAACCCACGCCTCTCAGGCGAGGCGTGCTTCGGTGGTCACGTGATCAACAGGTGTAGCTGATTATACCCGCACGCGCGGCACGCTTTGGTGTTCACGTGACCAGCCACTCTGGCGCCGTGGTTCCCCGCCGGTGACGTCACCGGCTGGAGCAAGGAGATTCTGATGCTGGTCTTGCTTGGGGGACCCATGGGTCGCTACACACGCCCCCCCAGAATGGACTTGGTCCAGGGAGGTCAACCTGAGGGGGGTCCGGATGACCCGATCGAAACGACACCTGGCCAGTCGCGGGGGGGGGGGGGGGTCCGGTGTGGTGGTGGGTGGTCGGACGGGGGGTGTAGTGGACGGAGGGCGGCTGCGCCGTGGTGGTAGAGCCAGCCGTGGCGGCTGGCCGACGTCCATGTGGGCCGGTTTGAGGCGGTCCAGCGAGATCCGGTCCGCCCGGCCGCTGATGCTGACGATGAAGGACTTGTTGTCCCGGCGTAGGACCCGGAAGGGTCCGTCGTATGGTGGCCGGAGCGGCCCCCGGTGCGCGTCGTGGCGCACAAAGACGTACTCCGCCGTGCGGAGTGCTGGGGGGACGTAGGAGTGGGGGTCGCCGTGGCGGGACGTTGGCACCAGGGCGAAACGTTGGGCGGCCTCCTGGAAATACGTGCGCTGGCGCGCGGTGGACCAGGGGCTGGTGGCGTCGGGCACGAACTCGCCCGGGACGCGAAGAGTCTGGCCGTACACCAGCTCGGCGGTGGACGCCTGGAGGTCCTCCTTGGGGGCCGTGCGGAGGCCCAAAAGGACCCACGGGAGCCGGCCGGCCCACCCGTCTTCCTGGAGGCCGGCCATGAGTGCGGCCTTCATGGAGCGGTGAAACCGCTCGCACAACCCGTTGGCTTGGGGGTGGTAGGCCGTGGTGCGGTGCAGAGTGACTCCCAACGAGCGGGCGACCGCGCCCCAAAGTTCGGACGTAAACTGTGGGCCGCGGTCAGACGAGATGTCCGCCGGTGCGCCGAAGCACGTGACCCAGGTGGCGATGAACGCCTGCGCCACGTCGGCGGTGGAGGTGAGGGGCATGGCCTCCGGCCACCTGGTGGTCCTGTCCACCATGGTGAGCAGGTGGGTGAACCCCTGCGATGGGGGCAGGGGACCCACCAGGTCCACGTGGATGTGGTCGAAACGCTGCTCGGGCACGGTGAAAGGAGCCAACGGAGCCAGGGTGTGACGGTGGACCTTGGCCCGCTGGCAGGCTGTGCAGGCGTTGGCCCAGTCGCGGACGTCCCGTCGCAACCCGTGCCAGACGAAGCGTGCCGACACCAGCTTCTGGGATGCCTTCCAGCCTGGGTGCGAGAGGTCGTGGAGGGAAGCGAAAATGCGCCGCTGCCAGGAGACCAGCACGACGGGGCGTGGTCGGCATTGGGAGACGTCGCAGAGCAGGACCGTGCCCGCGAAGGGGATGTCAGCCAAGCGGAGGCCCGTGTCTGCCACCCTCAGCGCCTGCACCGTGCCGTCGGTGGCCTGGTCCGTCGCCATCAGGGCGAAATCCACGCCGAGGTGGATGGCGTTGGCGCAGGCCCGAGAAAGGCAGTCGGCCACGGTGTTGTCTTTCCCGGCGACGTGCCAGATGTCCGTGGTGTATTCCGACACGGCGGATAGGTGGCGCTGCTGGCGGGCCGACCACGGCTCCATGACCTTGGCCATTGCGAAAATCAATGGCTTGTGGTCGACAAAGGCCATGAATGGGCGGCCCTCCAGGAGGTGGCGAAAAGGGCGGACGGCCAGGTACAGCCCGAGGAGCTCTCGGTCGAACGTGCTGTGCTTCAGCTCGTTGGGCAGGAGTTGCCGGCTGAAGAACGCGAGCGGCTGCCAGGCCCCGTTCACCCATTGCTCATGGGCCGCGCCCACGACGTAGTCGGAGGCGTCCGTGGTGAGGGCGATGGGGGCATGGGGTACCGGGTGGGCCAGCAGCGTGGCGTTGGCGAGGGCCCGTTTCGCGCCGGCAAAAGCCGCGTCCATGTCCGTGCACCAGACGACGTCGTGCTTCGCCGGCTGGCCGTGGAGGGCGGCGTACAAGGGCCGCATGAGTTGCACCGCTCGGGGCACGAAGCGGTGATAGAAGTTCACCATCCCGAGGAACTCCTGCAGCGCCTTGACGGAGCAGGGGCGCGGGAAAGCGGCGATGGCCTCGACTTTGGCCGGCAGCGGCACAGCGCCGTTCCGGGTGATGCTGTGGCCCAAAAGGTCGATCGTCGCCGCACCAAAGTGACATTTAGCCGGGTTGACAATCAAGCCGTGCTCGCTGAGGCGGCCGAACAGCGTCCGTCCGGAGGTGGAGGAGGTGCTCGGCTCTGGACGTGCTGGCGATGAGGATGTCGTCCAGGTAGGTGAAGAGGAATGGCAGGTCGCGCAGCACGCCGTCCATCAGGCGCTGGAACGCCTGCGCCGCATTTTTGAGGCCGAAGGGCATCCGGAGGAACTCGAAGAGGCCGAAAGGTGTGATCACGGCCGTCTTCGGGATGTCGGCCGGGCGGACGGGCACCTGGTGGTACCCCCGAATCAGGTCCACTTTAGAAAAAATGGTCCGCCCCGCCAACCGGGCGGAAAAATCCTGGATGTGCGGGACGGGGTACCTGTCGGGGGTAGTGGCGTCGTTGAGGCGGCGGTAGTCGCCGCATGGCCGCCATCCGCCCCCCGGCTTCGGGACGATGTGCAACGGCGAGGCCCAGGCGCTGCCGGAGCGCCGCACGATGCCGAGGCGCTCCAGCGCCGTGAACTCGGCCTTGGCGACGGCGAGTTTGGCGGGGTCGGGACGGCGAGCCCGGGCGTACACCGGCGGGACCGTAGTGGGGATGTGATGCTCGATGCCATGCCGCACTGCGATGGCCGAAAACGTCGGCCGCGTGAGGGCCGGGAACTCCGCGAGGAGACGTGCGAAGTCATCCGCCAATGGGAGGGTGCAGGAAAACTCGGTGGGTGCGGCCCGGCTCAAGGCGCACACCAGGGAGCTGAAAGTCTCGGCGTTGACGAGACGCCGGCGTTTCACGTCTACCAGCAGCCCGTGGGCGCACAAGAAATTGGCCCAGAGCAAAGCCATGGGGACGTCCGCCGTCACGAACTCCCAGTGAAAGAGCTGGCTGCCGAAGCGGAGGGTGACGGTGCGTGGGCCGAAAGTGCGGATGGCGGAGCCGTTGGCCGCGACCAATGGGGGGCCGCAGACGGCGGCCCGCCTGTCCTCCACCGAAGCGGGAATGATGCTCAGCTGGGTGCCGGTGTCGCAGAGGAAGCGCCGCCCCGACGCTCGGTCCGCGATGAATAGCAGGTTTCCGGAACGGCCGGCGTTCATTGCTGGGAGGGAACGCCGGCTCGCCCGTTTCCCGACTTGCCGAACGTGCACGGGGGTCGGCATGATCGGGCCTGCCGCCCGAACCTGGCGTGGAAATAGCACCAGGCCGGGTCGGGCGGGGGCTCCGGTCGATGCGTCGGGACCGGGCGACGCGGCGTCGCCGCTGCCAGTCGTGCCGGCCCGGCGGTCTCCGGGAAGGAGACTGCGTCGCGGGCGTCGGGCGGGTGGGCGGGAAGGCTCCCGGCTGCCACCCCGACGAGCTTGCTCGCCGCTCCGGCGAGCTGGCTTGCCGAAGCGATTTTGTCGGCCTCCTTGGCGAGGTCGCGGGCGTTTATGATGGTCATACCTGCCAGGGCGACCCGTACCGGGGCCGGGAGCTGGCGAAGAAAGAGCTCCTGAAACAGGAAATCCGAGGGGTGCTCGCCGAGCAACGCGAGCATGTAGTCCATGCGCTCGGACGGGCGTGTATCGCCGAGCTTGGGTAGGTCGAGCAGGCGTCGTGCACGCTCAGCCGGGGAAAGGGCGAACGCGCCCAGCAGAAGTGCCTTGATGGCGTCGTACTTGCCGTCAGCGGGCGGGTTCTGGAGGAAGCTCAGGCAGTGGGCGGCGGTCGCGGAGCCGAGCGCGGCGACCACGTAATGGTAGCGGGTGGCGTCCTCCGTGATGCCACGCAGGGCGAACTGGGAGTCCGCCTGCACGAACCAGACGGCGGCAGTGCTTCCCAGAAGGTGGGCAGCTTGAGGGACACTGCGGTGTCCATCGCGTGTTGCAAATTCGGGGTCACCAGTGAAGGAGTCCGGGCTCCAGCATGATACGGACAAAAGGATGGCAAGGCACAAACTCATCCGAGAAGATATTTATTCGTAAAACCAACTCGGGAACACTGAAAAGCCCGTTTATCGGGCTGCCTTATAAAGCACAACCAGAAACCGAAACCGAAACCGAAAGCCACGCCTCGCCTCGGTGGTCACGTGATCAACAGGTGTAGCTGATTATACCCGCACGCGCGGCACGCTTTGGTGGTCACGTTACCAGCCACTCTGGCGCCGTGGTTCCCCGCCGGTGACGTCACCGGCTGGAGCAAGGAGATTCTGATGCTGGTCTTGCTTGTGGGACCCATGGGTCGCTACAATATATATATATATATATATATATATATATATATATATATATATATATATATATATATATATATATATATTATATACATATATATACAATAGCTTGGCTCGGATCACGGCGCTCGCCTCACCACGTGTCGTTACTGAGGAACGGGCTGATTTTAGTTGAGGATAATGACTGATATTACATTTTTATAAGCAATTTAGGTTGAAGATTTAGGTTGAAAAAATATATAGAACTAAAAAAAGAACCCCTCAGCACATACATCGGGGAGGGGCAGGTGCAGACTGGAAGTTTGGGATGATTACACCTCACCACCACGTAATTTAAAATACCTCACCCACATAATTTTAAACACATCACCACCAAGGAATTTAAAACACCTCACCCCCACGTAATTTAAAACACCTCACCCCCACCAAATTTAAAACACCACACCACCATGTAATCCAAAACACCTCACCCCCATGTAATTCAAAACACCTCACCACCAAGTAATCCAAAACACCTCACCCCCACATAATTAAAAACACCTCACCACCAAGTAATTCAAAACACCTCACCATCACGTAATTAAAAACACTTTACCCCCATGTAATTCAAAACACCTCACCACCACATAATTCAAAACTCCTCACCACCACGTAATTCAAAACACCTCACCCCCCACGTAATTTAAAACACCTCACCCCCACTAAATTTAAAACACCTCACCACCACGTAATCCAAAACACCTCACCCCCATGTAATTCAAAACACCTTACCACCATGTAAATCAAAACACCTCACCACCACGTAATTCAAAACACCTCACCACCACATAATTTAAAACACCTCACCACCAAGTAATTCAAAACACCTCACCACCATGTGATTCAAAAACACCTCACCACCACGTAATTCAAAACACCTCACCCCCGCGTAATTTAAAACACCTCACCCCCACCAAATTTAAAACACCTCACCACCACGTAATCCAAAACACCTCACCCCCATGTAATTCAAAACACCTTACCACCATGTAAATCAAAACACCTCACCACCACGTACTTCAAAACACCTCACCACCACATAATTTAAAACACCTCACCACCAAGTAATTCAAAACACCTCACCACCATGTAATTTAAAAACACCTCACCACCACATAATTCAAAATACCTCACCACCACATGATTCAAAACCACCACCACGTTATTAAAAACACTTCACAACCATGGAAAAAAAGTTTCAGGGAGTAGTTCATTCACAACAGACACTGCCCAGATGTGTAGTTATATAGATAAATGACTGTACCTGAGTTGCTGTTTTGTCATGGTTTACACCAATCATAATTGAAACAATCATAATCCACAAATGTATTTGTAATATACGTGATATTACATTTTATAAACAATTGAAGTTGAAAACTTAAGTCGAAAAAAAAAAAAGTTAGGAAAAAAGAAAAAGTTTATCCAACATTGAACAATCAACATTGAACAAATGAATGATATATTGGAATGCTTTTTGAGCCATCCTGGATTGCTCGCTTCCATATGGAAGGCAAATCGAACTTGCAGAGACTACTACTACTCGTAGTTATTTCATGACCCCAATTATTCCTACCATCTTGCTGGCCAAGCCATGATACTCGACACAAGATGGCAGGAATTTAGAATAAATAATAAATAAACAGATAATTCATCTACTCTTCACAAGAAAACACCGTGAGATCTTTAACATCCACTAACTAATACCAGCAGATGGAGAAAATCTGGCTTTACGTCAATCCAACGCACAGCGCACTTTGTCATGCAACACACCATTCTGGAACTTTGTGGACGGGTGAAAGGCAAGTATGCTACCTCTGCACCATCCCATTGGACCAGAGCTTGCGCAGAGACCTGGAAAGAAAGAAAAGTGTAAATGTCACATGTGCAGGTTTTGAGAAGCAAGGATGAAACATGGTGTCCAGTGGTAGCTGAGAGGTCCAGTTTGGTACAGGAAATGCTCAATTCCTTCAAGCCCAATTATTCCAGGGATAAAGCTGCAAGAAGAGACTATGGAGACATTGGTTGTAAACTTGAGCTTTTGAAGTATGGATTATTTTTGAGGCCTGCAGTTTCTGATGAACTAGGTCCATCGTGGATATTCCGGCCTTTGTATCCTTATTTTGACAGTCGAGAGGGAGACGCAGTGCTGGATTGCTCTCTGATTAATGAGATGTTTTTGACACAATGGAGATTCTTTTTGTGTAACAGATTAATTGGCCTTATGCCATTCTCAATTGAAAATAAAAGTTGCACTGATTAAAAACGAATCTTTTGTGTACGGTGGCCTTTCATTAAAATGAATAGTCTCTGGCACAAATAATGATAATATCGCCAGCAAAGGAGCAGACTCGGTAGTGTAATGGTTACAGCGTCCACTCCGAGTCTGGGAGGTCAAACCCCAGCCGAGTCATACAAAATACTTTTAAAATGGTGCAGGCTGCCTCCTTACTTGACATTCAGCATTTTAAAGAGAAAAGCGGCGCCATTGCATGTTGTGACGTCGCTGGTACCCAGTGTATTCTGGGAGGTGACGGCGCTTCCCCCAAACTCAGTGGCTGTGTTTATCTCATCAGAATGTCCATGTGTGTGAGAGATATGTGAGTGGCAACAGCTCCATTACGAGCCTTTAGACCCGGTGTTAAACAAATAAATAAATAAGAATTTTGTTTTTTTGGACACAGAGGCAAGACTCGTGTAAAAGCGAACATTACACACGAGAACAGACACAGCCCCATAAAACATACAATAAATAAAGGGAGCGGGAGACTAGACGGGGAGAAAGAGGAAAGCATACAAGCACAACGGTCGAGAACAGGGACGTCGGTAGATCTGTGGAAGAAAGAGGGCCGGTAGAGAGGGGGGAAGGGGGAAGGAAGGGGTACACGCTATCTATCTATAATTCCAGTAATCTCTGTGTGTGTGTGTGTGTGTGTGTGTGTGTGTGTGTGTGTGTGTGTGTGTGTGTGTGTGTGTGTGTGTGTGTGTGTGTGTATGTCTGTGTGTTTGTCTGTGACCGCTGTTTCTCGACAACCACGGGTCCGATATACTTGAAACTTGCCAGGTATATTGCTGGGGACCCGAGGATGTGCCTTTTCAAGGTTTCATATTAATCGGACAAGTAGTTACCGAGCTATGTCCAAAAAACGATTCAACCAATCAGAGAGCAGCGAGTTATCACGTGTGCCGAACGTGGCGAACAGACTCTGCCTCGGACGGCACATTTGAGAGCGTATTCATTTATTTCACGTTGGCAAACTATGTTGCCGCTATGTTGGCGTTAAACTATGTTTTAAAACTAATTAAAACTAATTTGCGATTCTTTCGCTTTCCTGCGCGTTTGTGCACGCTATGGCGATTTCTTTACCAAACTCCGCAAGCCGTTCGCTTTGGACCAAACCATTTCATGTAAATAGAGGGGGGGGGATTGTCACCGTACTCGCAAGCCGTTCGCTTTGGACCAAACCATTTCATGTAAATAGAGGGGGGGGATATAATTTTAGATATAGATATAGTACGGGCATGCCCTAGTAAAACAAATTGACCCTACTAGGAATTTCAGGAAAGAAGTTGGAGATTGAAAGAGGTAGATTTGGGGTGTTTTAACGGGGGTAGAAAAGATCAAGGTTTTGGATGGGGAAAATAAGAGATGGTGGTGAACAGCCGTTGTAAAGACCTGGAGGGTGGAGTGGGATTTAATAGAGTGAGGGAATTTGTTCCAGAGGTGGAAGAAAAGGGGAATGAAGGAGTGAAGGTGAGCAGAGAGTCTTGATTTTGGTGGTTTCACAAGAAGAGGGTTGCTGGCAGATCTTGTGCATCCCGCAGGAAAATTTGGGGAACCGAGCAATAAGAATTGCTTTTAAAGCAATTTTAAAGTAAAGCCCGTGTCCGAAGGAAGCGGTTCAGTTTGGCATTTTAATATGAAATAGGCCACGCCTAGAGACGAATATAACCCTTTAGAATCACCCTTTAAAACCCATTAGAATCACCCTTTAGAACCATTTAGAATCACTCTTTAGAACCCATTATAATTACCCTTTGAACCCTCTAGAATTACACTTTTGGAACCCATTACAATTAAACACGGTGGGTGAGAAAGGTTCGACTTCTTCATTTTTGATGGGCGGATGGACGGATGGAAGGAAGGACATAGCCAAATATTGAAGAGGCTTCACCACTTTAAAATTTGGAATTATCTTTGCAAAATATATCTCAAACTCTATTAGTTTTGGAAATCTACAGAATAAAGTCTGTAAATTAAAAAGTCACCTGTTTGTGTAGCTAAAGATGATGTCGAGGGTAAACTACTGTGCAGTGTAAGATGAGTGTATTGTTCTATCTGTCGTGAGCAGGGTGCACATGTCGGGCATGGTTGGCTTGGCCGAGGCGCAGTGCTTGCTGTCATGGCTGCTGCTGCTACGTCAGCATGTCTTCTGCTTCTCTTCCTGTACTTCTTACGTCAGCGGAACAGCTTCACAGCATCGGTAATGTCTCACGCCACCCACAATCCTGGCCACACATTGGATCGATTTGTACATTCATCCATGCAAATCAGAGTTATCCATCCAAGAGTGATTAACAAATTTGCGGTATGTTTCCTCCTGATTTCAAACCTCCTGATGTCATTTCCTGCTCGCAAAAAAAAAACTGGTTGTAGTTGCGCAGATCCATATATTCAAAACAGAATGCACCACCAACTAGGATAGCTGCCCATTAGGCAGGCCTCAGGTCCAATGTTTCAACTGAGGCAATTGTTCCTGAATGAAGACCCATCGATGCCCGTAACATCAGACTTGAGCCTTGCCAACTGGGCAATGGATGAATTTGTGGTGCCTTCAGCTTTGAATATAATCTCGGTGTTCCAAATTAAGTATAAAAGTAGTTTCAAACTACTTTGTATGAGCAGACAACTGTATAATGAGAATCATTGATTTGGCATTCATATTGCTTTGATGAATCTTCATTGAGTCACCCGGGTAGGTGAACATGTCCTCACTCAATGCGAATCAGTCAGGCAAAATTAGTCATTTGTTGGTGTCTCTCATGTGGCATCAGGACATAATACTTCACAATAGATGTGACAATATATGATTGCAATAACTCCAAATGTTGTCATCATTGAATTCGAGTGGAAAAAGCGAGAGCTTGATCGAGATTTGATAATTTCATGATGTGGCATTAGCAAAACCATTTGTTTCATACTCAACATCCAACATTAGATGTTTTGTTTTGAGTGTTCAGAGTTGAGAAGGAATCCTCAGCAATACAAATCAGGTGATCAATCATCAGTTTTTACCATATTATTAGCCCTCATTGGAGACGGGGACGGGGACGGGGGTTTATGGATTGGGTTTGGTCTTTCCGTCTGTCCGTCTGTCTGTCTGTCCGTCTGTCCGGCTTCAACCATATCTCGGAGATGTATAGACCGATGTTGTTCATACTTGGCAAAAGGACAACACATGATGGGATACATATGCACATCATTTTGTTTCAAGATGTGATAAAAGATGGCCGACTGGCGACCATTTTGTTACTTAAACATGTCCTCAAAAATGTATCGGATAAGCATTGTCCGATTTTGTTAAAACTTGGCAAAACATAGCACATGACGGCATGCACATGCACCTCACTGTTCGATCTGATAAAAGATGGCTGACTAGTAGACTCTCAGCTATTTTAATTGTAACAAAGAAATCCCAGTATTGAACACTCTCCTCAACCATTTATCAGACATGCATTTACCGATTTTGTTCGAACTTGCCACAACGAAAATACATGGGAGTATACATATGCAGAAGATTTTGTTTTGCAATCCGACCAAAGATGGCCGACTGGCAGCCTTTAACTCCATACAGCAAAATTACTAAAACCATGGGGGCTATGACATTTTATGTCTTTTTCTCCTTGTTGTCGCTCTCGTATACCTCCCCGCACCTCCTCCCCACTTCTAATTTATTGTACCTTTTATTCTCTTGTAGGCCTCTGTTGCTGTGTCTACAGACAGCCACCTGTCTCGCTTGCAGAACTCTGGATATGAAAACCCAACTTATCGCTACTTAGAGAGAGAATGAAAGGAAGTTTGGTTTGGTGATGATTTGGTCATTGAAAGAGTGGACATTTGCTAGATAACAAGACATGAAAAAGAGAATAGAGAGGGGGAGACATGGAAACAATGTGACATTGAGTATAAGTCTAGACATCACAGAGAGATCACAGAAGAGGTTAGATGGAAAGTTCATTATGAATTGAGACTGATTAAAGAACAGAAAGAAACTGTATATTAATATGGAGGAAAGAAAAGTGATAAGGCAATGGGAGAATTGTTACGGGAAAGGTGGGCACAGATTATCACAAGGTTTAAAGGTCAGAGAAGTTCCTCTTATTTGTACTGGGGGCCCAAATTGTGCTGCAATCTTTCTTGCCATCACTTGTTACATAATCCTTTTACTCTTACATACTAAGTTAACAATCGATATTTTGTTTTCCATAGTGTGAAATTCTCTTTACACCATATACTGCAGTCAAATGTACATCTGGAGGGTCATCGAGAAGCGGATTGATGGAAATTGGCAAAGGGACAAGGAAGGATACTATATATATATTTCACAAATGGGAAAATCTATTCAGTTGTTTCATATAAGAAATGTCTGACATTTTAAGTGGTTGAATGAATGGTGATGTTGTGACCGTTGAATGTGACGTTTGTCGTATTATTGTATTTGATCGTAAAATGTATTGTTTGTTTCATGTTGTATTGGTGTGAAACGATCGCGACGGAGGGAAGCAAAGGAGCAGCAAGATGGATTATGTGGAGGACTTAGGACGAGTAAGGGGGTAAAGGAGGTGGGGGGATGGTTAATTGACAAAGTGCAGTGGGGGGTTAGTGAGAGGTTACAGAGCGCATCAAATCAGTCGATTGTGAGGTTTCTCTTTGACCAGGATGAAGCGAGTGTGTTTCACAAGATTGAATGTGTTTCCTTCAAGGGGGTACATTGCCGTTAATTATAATCACCGTAATGGGAGGATGGGATGATGCACCAAATCCAGATTGTGCATCGGCCCTTTGTATGCATGACGATATGTAGTCGTTGACTAAGCCAAACACTGCGTAACTTATCAAATTATACGCTAACTAACCACAATCCACAACCTGCACTCAAATCCGATCTTAGTACATTGGAGCATTTATATTGTTGAACTCCATTAAAAAAAAAACTTCCATAAAAAAAAACTTCATTAAAAAAAACTTCCATTAAAAAAACAACTTCCATTTTAAAAAAACTTCCATAAAAAAAAATTCATTAAAAAAAACTTCCATTAAAAAAAACTTCCATAAAAAAAAACTTCCATTAAAAAAACAACTTCCATTAAAAAAAACTTCCATTAAAAAAAAAAACTTCCATTAAAAAAAACTTCCATTAAAAAAAAAATTCCATTAAAAAAACTTCCATTTAAAAAAAAAACCTCTGATGTGACACACCACTGCCTTTCCACGTTCATGTTCTCTTTCGTTAACTTGTACTTATCCTTTTATTTCACAATGTTCTTCTGTCGTCATCTCTTAATTTTTGTGTCTGTAAATGTACGATGAGTACTTTGCAGCACGAAGTGCGTTTTCAAATACGAACGACTGTTCCACCCCGTTAATTGTGCCAGTTTCTTTTTTCCTGAACACTTCTTATTTGCAAATCCATGTGAAGATTTGGCACACGATAGGGTAGTAGATACTTAAACGCTATCGTCAAACTAAAATATAAATATTGCAGAAAGAACTATTATGGCACTTGGTGGAGTGCATACTTTCATCAGGCTGAGCAGTTTAGATTTTGTATCGTACTGATCGGCCAGATCTGGAGCCAGATCTTAACAAAAACAAATAAACTTGCTATTGTCACCTGCCAACTCATCCACCAAGTTTTGACACAAACCATCCACAACCTTTTGAAATATCATGCTTATGTCGTTTTTGGCCCTATCACTCAATGGTGAAGAATCACTTTTAAAATTTTTAACATTCTCGTATCCAGATCCAGATCTTCACCAAAATCGAATCAATTTGTCCTTGCCACATTCGCAACCTGTCCACCAAGTTTCATTAGAATCCGTCCATAACTCTTTCAGATATCCTGCTCGCAGACAAGCAAAACAGACAGGGGTGAAAACCTCCGACCACTTTCGATGGCGGAGGTAAATGTGCCAAGTTTGTATAGAGGGAAGATGTAGCCCAGTGGTGACAAAAGGGCGGTAATAGCAGAACCAGTGGTGACCACAGGTAAACTCACCACCTGCAAAAGTGGACCAAAAAAATCATCAGTTTTGAAGACAATGTCTATGTTTCCAGTGGCTTTGTCGGCCTGAGATTGAAGCGGAGACATCAAAGCCAGCCAGGGTGGACATGGATAGCTCTTCTGGTTTGAATGTATGTGTGGGATGTTAGTGGGGGGCAGAGGGGGATTCTGAATCAATTAGAGAATACGTTTACAATGGCAGTACAACTACAAATTCCATTTAGCTTAAACCTTGGAGTCGCCACAAAATTTGGGCGACGTCACGAAGCACCTGCTGCCTTCTTCCACCATGGACAAGGGGTTGTCCTCTTTCTAAAGAAGGCGGATTATTCGGGAGTGTTTGACAACACCTCCGTCATTGAACCAAAGCATCAGCAGTGATGAGCTAAAACCTCATTTTGTTTATCATTTCCAGCAGATATTTGCACAGATTCTACAGCAGTGCCAAAATAAATACTTCGTGGAGACTGCAGTCTGCCATGTGTCAGGCATGTTGCAGCCATTTCACTTTCTGTCGATGTGGAAAATATTCTAACTTTAACTCAATCTTCATTGAGTTTCCTTTGAAGGATTTGCATCTTAAACCTTCTGGCTGTCCCTCTCCGTGAATTTCAGTTTTTCTCAATCGCTTACGAGACCTCATTCGTTGTGTTTCCTTGAGTTGCTTGTTCAGATAAATCACCGACCGGCACCCTACTTGCCAGATTATTCCATGTGTTTCAACGACACCAAAACTATAGACATGACAAAGATGAAATCTGTCTGTGCTGTGAATTTTCACAGGGCTCACTAATCTAAGAGGTCTCAAGGCCAATTGAGGAACTTCTTGATGTCTCTCAGAGGTTTAGGGTTCTGACAGATACACAAGGCCAATTGAGGAACTTCTTGATGTCTCTCAGAGGTTTAGGGTTCTGACAGATACACAAGGCCAATTGAGGAACTTATTGATGTCTCTCAGAGGTTTAGGGTGCTGACAGATACACAAGGCCAATTGAGGAACTTCTTGATGTCTCTCAGTGGTTTAGGGTGCTGGCAGATACACAAGGCCAATTGAGGAACTCTTGATGTCTCTCAGAGGTTTAGGGTGCTGACAGATACACAAGGCCAATTGAGGAACTTCTTGATGTCTCTCAGAGGTTTAGGGTGCTGACAGATACACAAGACTCATTACGGAGCCTGTACACATAATCATGTGGAGGAAAGTGACATTATCAGATGTTCGTGCATTTTTGTATGAACCGCAAGAACACCAATAGACAATTGGGCAAATCAACAGCATGTGGGATTTGAATGTGTGATCTCAACATCTTGAGTTGTTCAGGTGGGAAAGCCAAACAGGGCAATCTAAATGATAAGCAGTGAGAGTTGGTCAAAGCACACATTTGACCTTTTGCGGTTGGCAATGAGTGAACAGCAAAAAAAAGGGGCTGGATGAGAGGTGGATGATGAATAGGCAGGCCACTGCCTGTTTAAAATGAGAAAAAGGCCTACTACATGTTTAGCCTTCATTCTTGCATTGAGATGTCACGTGCCCACAGAGGGGAGTGGCACGCTGTTGTATTACTTACAAAAAGCCTCGTGGCAAAGAGGAATCTGAGGTTGTGCCAATACAAGTCTGTCTGGCATGGTCGGTCTAGTCAACATACCGTAAATGCACACTGCCTAATGCGTTGTAATATCCGATATTACATCAAGCTTTAAATCGGCATTTTGAGTCTCTCAGTCAGACAAGATGAATTGGAAGATTCCAAAATCAAATTTCCAGAAGAAGTCGATATTGAACCTCGTTTCCTGACAATCAAATTGTAGTAAATGGAACCTGGAGCCTTGCACTACAGAATGGCGTGCAGAGTTAACCAGTGAACTATCTATATCCAGATAAAGTATTCTTAGCCATATACAGTGTAAGATTCCAGGAACATGAACTCGCTGCAGCTGTTGAGGAAAGCCACCAATGCTAGCGGTTAAAACAACAAAATGGCATGCATCGTTGTGTTCGCAGTTAGAGCCTGTTCAAGCTTTACATTTATTCAGTTGCTGTGTTTCTCGGGAATTTCTTGAAGTTGAAGTTATACAGTAAAGGTAACGTCACAGCAATGCGCAGGCCTCGATGCGGACCGCCAAATTGTCGTCAGTAACCAGTATCTTGTTCAAAACCACACGCAAGATCTCCCAAGACCATATAAACTTTTTCGGCCCGAATTACTCACCACCTTGCAGAAGCACCTGCTGCTCGTGTACTATGATATCCAAGACTCGGCTTTGCTTCCCATTGGCACGAGTTGGGTTTTATGGTACACAGTTTGTTCTCTGATATGCCGACCAATTAAACTCTTTCAAAACCGACTTTCTGCACATCAGTCTGTATTAGCTCCTTTTGCTAGATAACAAGTCTGCAAAGATTGCCTTCTTGTGTTGTCTATTTTAACCACATGATGAACTTGAGTAATTTACGCAATCCTCGTCCACCTCAACTCTTGCACAAAATGTTTGTAAAAGAGTGGTGCGGAAAGAAATTACTGTTTTTAAGAAATTACAACACAGAAACAGAAAGTACAACACAGTACAGAAAATTACTACACAAAATTACATTATTACTTACAAATTTACTTACAAAACTACAAAAGTACAAAATTACTACACAGAAACAAAGTACAACACAGTACAGAAAATTACTACACAAGATTACAAAATTACTTTATTACTTACAAATTTACTTACAAAACTACAAAAGTACAAAATTACATCACAGAAACAGAAAGTACAACACAGTACAGAAAATTACTACACAAGATTACTTTATTACTTTATTACTTACAAATTTACTTACAAAACTACAAAAGTACAAAATTAACTACACAGAAACAGAAAGTACAACACAGTACAGAAAATTACTACACAAGATTACTTTATTACTTGCATTACATTATTACTTACAAAACTACAAAAGTCCAAAATTACTACACAGAAACAGAAAGTACAACACAGTACAGAAAGTTACTACACAAAATTACTTTATTACTTTATTACTTACAAATTTACTTACAAAACTACAAAAGTACAAAATTACTACACAAAACAGAAAGTACAACACAGTACAGAAAATTACTATGGTACACAAGATTACAAAATTACTTGATTACTTACAAATTTACTTACAAAACTACAAAAGTACAAAATTACTACACAGAAACAGAAAGTACAACACAGTACAGAAAATTACTACACAAGATTACAAAATTACTTTATTACTTACAAATTTACTTACAAAACTAAAGAAGTACAAAATTACTACACAGAAACAGAAAGTACAACACAGTACAGAAAATTACTACACAAAATTACTTTATTACTTACAAATTTACTTGCAAAACTACAAAAGCACAAAATTAACTACACAGAAACAGAAAGTACAACACAGTACAGGAAATTACTACACAAAATTACTTTATTACTTGCATGACATTATTACTTACAAAATTACAAAAAATAATTCAAACTTTTTTTTACAAAAGTCCAAAATTACTGCAGTATAGAATGTAAAGAAATTACTTCTGCGCCACTCTTTTTCAAAAACCGCATAGCATCTAGTACCACATGAACATATAATTCGTTGCATCGTATGCGGAGATAAACACCAGACATGCTTATCACCTTCATGAAACATGTTGCAAAAAAAGTGTTTCACTTTCATTCCGAAATGCGAGAATGAGAAGAAGAGTTTTTTTAAAATATGGATTAAAGTTATTGGTTAAGGTAAGGTTAAGTTATTGGTAAGGTTAATAATAATTATTATAATAACGGTATATAATTGTAGAAAATTTAACATTTTAGTCAATCAAATTCAAAAAGGATGTATTGAATCTAGGTGCTTCATTTACATGAAGAATTAATTATTCTGTGTCTTCGTCAATTCGTTACATATGGTTCGATGAATTGATCGTAACGTTTCTGCGTGGTAAGTGTGTTCAATAAGAGTATTATACTGTCAACCTATATTTTAATATCGATCACCATTTACATCCCTGGGATAGGGGGCACCTCCGGAACACAAAGGTGATCCCGGGGGAGGAGGCTGTTTCACAGCACCACTTGGTTGTCTGCGACATAAGGGTGAAAGGTGCGAGGAGAGCTCGGCGGGTGAAGTACCAACCGAGAATGAAGGTGGGGAGGTTGAAAGAGGTGACAGTAAGGGTGGCATTAAAAGAGAGGCTGAGTAGGGTAGAGGATGATGTGGTTGAGCTTGAAAGTGGTTGGATGTCAATGAAAGCTAGTCTGTTGGGAGCCGTTGGTGAGGTATGTGGATGGACAAAAGGACCACCGAGGCACTCGGAAACATGGTGGTGGGATGATGAAGTTGGAAAGAGGATTGACGAGAAGAGGAAGAAGTTCAAGGAGTGGCAGAAGGCGAAGGGTACTGGAGCAGAAAAAGCAGAGCATGAAAGTTATAAGGCAGCCAGGAAGGCTGCAAAGAAAGAGGTAGCAAAGGCGCAGGAGGCATGCAGGAAAATGTTCGGAGAACGCTTGGATTCGGAAGAGGGTCAGAGAGCGGTATTCAGGATTGCAAAGCAGATAGCAAAAGAGAGGTGTGATGTGATGGGGGTGAGTTGCTTGAAAGATGAAGTGGGACAAATCATTGTGGACCCAGATGGAATTAAAGGAAGATGGAAAAGTTATATGGAAATGCTGTTGAATACAGAGAATGAATGGGATGGCAACATAGAGAGTAACCCAGTTTTAGGACCGGCAGAGAAGATAACTGAGAAGGAAGTTGAGGAAGCGATAAAAGCAATGAAGAGTCAAAAAGCGGGAGGGCCGACGGGAGTTGTGGGAGATATGTTGAAGGCAGCAGGAAGTTGGGGTGTGAAGAGAATGACAGAGATCTGTAATCTGGTGGTGAAAGAAGGCCGCATTCCAGTGGATTGGGAACTGAGTACCCTCGTCCCTCTATACAAGGGGAAAGGTGACCCTCTGGAGTGTGGCTCATACCGAGCGATAAGGTTATTGGAGCATGGAATGAAGGTATTGGAAAGGGTGTTGGAGAGGAGGTTAAGGAAGAAGGTAAAGATCGACAAAATGCAGTTTGGATTTATGCCAGGAAGAGGAACGACAGACGCACGCTTTATTGTGAGGCAGTTGCAGGAGAAGTACATGGAGAAGAGGAAGAAGTTGTTTCTTGGGTTTGTTGATCTGGAGAAAGCATTCGTTAGGGCTCCATGCGAAGTATTGACATGGGCATTGAGGAAGTTAGGAGTGGAGGAATGGTTGATCAGAGTAGTGATGGCAATGTACAAAAGAGCGCGCACAGCTGGAAGGACGAAGGATGGGAACAGTGGTGTGAGTTTGAGGTGAAGGGGTGGGAGTGCATCAGGGGTCGGTTCTAAGTCCACTACTATTTGTAGCTGTGATGGAGGTGCTGGCTCAGAATGTAAAGGAGGGTTTACCATGGGAGTTGTTGTATGCAGATGATGTGGTGTTGATTGCGGAAAGTATCGATGGACTGAAGGAAAAGATGAACAAGTGGAAGGAATGTATGGAGACAAAAGGTCTGAAGGTGAATATCGGAAAGACGAAGGTGATGGCAAGTGGTAAAGCATGTGGTGAGGTGGAAATAACTGGGAAGTGGCCATGTGCTGTGTGCAGGAAGGGTGTCGGAGTGAACTCCATTCAATGTACAATGTGCGCTGAGTGGATTCATCAAAATTGTAGTGGTCTGAGAGGGTCATTAACCAGTGTGGCAGCTACATTCAGGTGTAAGGTGTGCACAGAGGGAGCTGCAGATGGAGGAAATGTTGAGTTGGATCTTGGAGACGGCGTGAAGCTGGAAGGTGTGAAAACATTTTGCTACCTCGGAGACATGTGAATGGAGAAGGTGGATCAGACTCGGCAACGGTTGCTGGAGTGAGATGTGCATGGAAGAAGTTTCGGGAACTGAGTGGCGTGCTGATGAGGAGGAGAGTGTCGTTGAAGCTGAAGGGAAAGGTGTATGCTGCATGTGTGAGAAGTGTTATGATTTATGGGAGCAAGACATGGGTAATGAACGTAGAGCAGCAACGAAGGCTTGAAAGGGTGGAAATGCGAATGGTTCGGTGGATGTGCGGAGTATCATTGAGAGAGAGGAAGACAAATGATGAATTGCGAAAGATGATGGGAATAGAGCCTGTGATTGATGCTGTGAAGACGAACAGGTTGAGATGGTTTGGTTATGTGTTGAGGAAGGATGAAAGTGACTGGTTGAGGAGAGTGATGGAAATTAATGTAAAAGGAAGTAGAGGACGGGGAAGACTGAGAAAGACTTGGCTAAAGATGGTGGAAGAAGAAATGTGGGCAAGGCGGTTATCAAGGAGAGATGCAGAAAATAGGGCAAAATGAAGAAGATTGTCATGGGGACCGCAAGGCTAACCCCCGATCTCGCAGGGAAAATGGCCTCAAAATGCATGTTGTTTGTTGTTGTATTTACATCCCTGACCAAATCCATGCGGACCTACGCCCATCAGATGATCTTCCGAATTATTGAATTTGACCAAATAGTTTAAAGAAAATGTGAACATGATGAGTTAACTATACTAGCAACTGTACCCACCCTACGTGTGGGGCTTCAATTGGGAGGCCCAAATTAAAAGGTAAGATATCAGACATTGCAGGCTTTTTTTATTTTAAACGATTTATATAAACATCCGTTAAATCATATCACACGCAAATCATCAAATCCTAAACAGTATTTATAGAATTTCAATAAAAGCCACATCACTGTTCATGTCGGTAAATATTAATCCATAATGTTTGGAAAAACTGGAAAATTGGAAAATCGGAAAAATTGGAAAAACAATTTCGCCTATTTTACTCCAGGGGTCCCAGGATTACCCACCCAAAATTTCGTTGCGATCGCTTCAGCCGTTTTTGCGGTACGTGGGAACAGACAGACAGACATTTGGTGAATTATAGTAATACTCCTACTCGAAACATTTTTTGACAAGTTTTGTACTTCATGATCACAATCAATTCCTCGATACCTAAAGACCAGCCTTGTTTTGTCTAACTCATTCATATTCCAATCTCATTTGTACTTGTAATTTGGTCACTCTAAACTTTCCATGTCTCGTGCTTTTGTTAAACTTTTACGAGGTTATGCATGACGTGATCAACCCCCGGACGTGTTTGAACCCCACACCCAGACGTGTTTGAACCCCCGGACGTGGTTGAACCTCCCCACCTCCCCGCGTGTTTGAACCCCAGGGCAGAATATTGTGGTTTTTGTGGTGCTTGGAACTTGTTTCTCAAACTGTCCCTGCTTGCTTATAGGTGTTGTTATCGTTTGAAGATTTTGAAATCTGATATAATAAATTTCACTTATTGTACAAACATATGTCCCATCATTTCCTTCAAGATCCATTATGGAGTTTGGCTTATGTCACTCTCAAGTTGAAAAAAACTGCCAGTTGTCCTCTAATTTAATAAACTTGCTTCAATTGCTGAAATCAAACTGTAATCTTTTGTCAATTCGATGAAAACCTTTGAAAACACATTTTTGTTTTCAAACCATAACTCTCCCTCTCATGTTTCTTTTTCTCCCAAGTTCCCAGGTTTCTCCCAGGCTTCCCAAGCTCTGTCCCTCCCAGGTTTCTTCAGGGCGTACTCGGTGTGCCAGGAACCCCCTTCTGGTTAAATTCCCAAAATCCTGGATCACTGCTCACCTCGACTCATTTGTTCCTTTTCTCGCACTTATGGAACCAACTTCCCCAACCTGTTCAGTCCAATTCTTCCCTCCAGGGCTTCAAGACAGCTGTTCACTACTTCCTCACTTCATCCCCCATTGATGCTCATGACCTCTTCTACCCAAATGACCCCATTCCCAAGCACTCCCCTTTTCCAGCTTATTCTGATTTTCCCCCTCTCTCCCTCACCTCTTTTTGTTTGTTAGTTATGGGTTGGTTTGTTCCTTTTCTGTTTCATCCCCGCCCTACCCTTCCTCTTCTTGCTGTGTTTCATTCAGCTTGTTCACCCCCATGTGCCTTTCTCCCCCTCCCCTTGATCTCGCTCTCACTTCTACTCTGCTGGTGGTGGTTCCCCCTTTCCATTTTGTTCCATTCCATTCTGCTCTAGCTTGTATCCAAGCCTTGACTAAGTTTTTCTAAGTATTTTCAAAAAGTACTCATGATCTGGTTGAGGAGGATCAGCACATTGATCTGCTCACTCCATAAACAATAGACACGATGTCAATGGACATTTGTTATCGGAAAACAACAGGGCTGTCTGAAAAAGGGCGTGCAAATTGGTTTTGTGCATAATTAACAAATTGCTCCCACCTCGTTTCCAGACAATATCAGGTTTATCATTGAAGTGCGGGCAAGGATCTAAACACAACGGTTAACAGAACAGAACAATGGTTTGCCATTCCATCTGTGATGTCACTTAACCCATTGCACGCACTGCTGCCAATGGCGCTGTGTTTTTGGGATGCTGAGCACCGATCAGAGGTCTTCTGGACCTCCATCACTGGCCGGATGCCTGTTCTGAACTGTCTGGGTCGATATTCGACGTTTGACGAGTCTTTTTCTGTTATTCTGGAGAGATCGTGCTGTTGGAAAGTGGTTCTTTCTCGCAAAGTGACAAAAGAGCAATCGCTACGAGGGCCTCCAGTGGTCTCAACGATGTCTCTCTGTGAAATGTCAGCCTGACGCTACTAGTCTGGGATCCGAGGCCTGGAAATGTGTAAAAAAGTGATTTTGAAGTGACACACCTGCTATAAAATGTTTGACCCCTAGATCATGTCTGTGGGGGTGTTAGCCACCAGAAAAGTGACTTTAGCAAGGTAGTTTGGATTGCGTGAATTCTGTAAGGACGTTTTTTAATTTGGGGCGTCAACTGTAAAAAAGCAAGAAATTTAGGGGTAGGGGAAATTCAATTGACCATATATCCCATAATACAGGGGTGAGTACAACAAATTACCACTCATTCTTTTTGTTATAAAGTTGGCTTTTATATGAAACATGATTCAACGTGATTGGACCATCCATGAGGTCAGCAGAGGTCAAAAGGTCACGGAAAGTGGGTTAAGCTGAAAATTTAGTTCCTTTATCAAATAATTCACATATGTATATGTCACAATATGTTCTTTGCATCCCTCTACTGTTTCTGGCCTATATTGATCGTAATAGTGATGGTTTACTGTGGTGGTTGATGCTTTTCATCTTTTGTGTGGTGCTAGTGATTATTATGCTACATTTGTTTCAGCAACTTGCTTCACTCTTGCTGATCTTTATGATTACCATCGATCTTCAGCCTCCCTAGCTGGAGCAAGCTTCCTTCTTGTCAATTATTATTTACCACTCAACCAACGACATATCGAAATTCCCGTGTGGAAGCACTGAATGACATATCGAAAGTGAAACCGGTAGCCATATTCCTTTTTCTGTCAGGAGCTGAATGGAATGCTGATTCCCATCCAAAAACCATAAAGTAAGAGCGAAATATGAACTTAGAATAGTTAGATAAGAACATTATATAGTTAGGAATATTTTGTACATATTTTCCTGTCATTCAAGCAATTATCGGTTCACTAGCGTTCGAGAGAAAAGTCTTAGTAAATTTGACTAGTTTCCTCATTGATTATTTTCCACATGTTTTCCTGTCATTCAAGCAATTATCGGTTTACTCGCGTTCGAGGGAAAAGTAAAGGTAAATTTGACTAGTTTCCTCATTGAATCTTGAAATGTTATAACGTTGTGAAACATGATATTTACGAATCTAATATATTTCACAGTCGACCCTGATTTACTACACGTGATGGTGTTGATTGGTTTTGTGTGGCGTGGGGAATATGTTTCATTCTGGCCTGGCACCAGGTTCGCCCGAAGATTCACCTGATGCGAATACAACATTATTAATTTTGTTCCATTTGTGGATTGTATGAAGTCTTAGAGTGTCTTTATTTCTTACAGGTGCTGACCCCTGGCGTATAAAGATGGAACCGGTGGCTGTGATAGCTGGTAAAGGAAACAAACGCAAACTCTCTTCTAGTGTAAGTGACTATTCGAAATGTATCGTCTGCCAAAGTACAACAGATGATCAGGGACCTCTGTATAACCTGACGAAGAGAGGGTTCACACCATTCAAGAACGTGGTGGAAATAAGGAAGGATGACGTTTACAGCAGAGTGTGGGACGATCTGCAGAATCAGGACCAATTTCTTTCAAAAGGACCAATATGTCACGAAAAATGCCGCAGTAGTTACACCCTCAAACGGACTTTGGACAATCTAGTATCCGCCAAATGGTTTAAAGCCGAGCAAGGAGAAACATCAGGTGAACGGGAGGGCAGGAGGAGTTTAACGGACTTTAAGGCAGTGTGTTTCCTGTGTGAAAGGGAACGCGATTCCAAAGGTGATAGGACATTAACTTTAGTCAGCACAGTTGACAGGCAGAAGTCAATCCATGATAAGGCAAAGGTGTTGAGGGATGAGGCGGTCCTTTTGAAAATTGAGGGCCATGGTGATTATTGTCTTGACCTCACAGCTAACGATTTCCGCTATCACTTGAGGTGTATGAACAATTTCATGAACAGACGATGTAAAGCTTCGGAACAGACATGTGACAGTAAAGGTGTCACTGAATATGACAAAGGCTTCCAAATGCTTGTTTCAGAAATTTCACCTGGACTTCTTATTAACAAGCATGTCTACCACCTTGGCCAGCTGACCAATAGATTTACGGAACTTCTCTCACAACAGGATGTAGTCAGTAAGAAACCCTACAGAACTGATAGGTTGAAAAAGCGATTGTTGAAGCACTTTGAGTCTGACATTCAGGTCATCACATTGAAGGGTAGAGATACGTTAATATGTGCATCTTCTTTGACCGTCAAAGAGCTCTGTGATGAAGTAGTCTCTCTGCAGACTGAATTAGATGAGTGTGAGCTTCTTCCAGATGACGAGGAAGAGGAGGTACTGCTCACAAACGTGTCAAACAGTTCATACCACGTGGCAAAACACTTGAGGGCTGAAGTGAAAAAATTCGGAAAGGTAGGGTGTGCAATGCCAGTCAGTGATGAAATTGAAATCTCATATGAAGGTGCCTCTAGTCAAGTCCCGGTCGACTTGTACAATCACTTGGCATGGTTACTAACAGAGGGAGATGAGTGTCTCGGTGAAGATGGCAAAGTCGAGCTTACCAAAGATGATGAAGAGAAGGTACTGAATTTGGCACAGGACATTGTAGGATGTCTTAGCAGGCAGCCACTTCCCAAACACATTGGTGTTGCCCTACATATTCTGAAGCAAACACGTAGTAAAAACCTTGTGACAATGATTAACAAATTTGGACACTGCATCAGTTATCCCACTGCTCAGCGACACATCACAACAGCCGCCAATGATGTTTCTGAATGAGAAGAAAGGGAAGGGTTGTTCATTCCAACAAACATCACACCAGGACACTTTACCCACTACGCATTGGATAACTTAAACTTCCATTCAGAGACACAAGATGGTGGTAGTTTTGATGCTACAACAAATATAATTTATCAGTACACATTTGAGGGAGAAGGAAGTGGGGGCAGTGCCCCTTAAGAAAACCAGGAAACTGACTATCGGTGAACCAGACAAATTCGTTCCAGTAAGTAGTAAACTGACACTGAAGGACAGAAGACAGGCTAGGTCATTACGTGATATTGAACTTCCTCATGATGACAAGGGGGAAGCCTGCTTTCTAGCTGACAAGAACATCGTTTGGTTCCTACTGAGGATGTGTCCAACACAGTTGATGACGGGTGAAAACGACAAGGACACTGGTAGCCTGACACGGAGCAGCTTCTTTGAATACAGTTCTGGGCAACATACAGAGAAAACAAAGATTGGTTATGGACCATTGCTTCCACAAAACCCAACCAACGCAGATGTAGTCCAGACCTCATTGGACTACTTTGTCTCCTTGAGTCTTAAGATGGGTCAGGCTAAGACGGTGGTGACTTGTGACCAGGCGATATATGACATAGTAAAGGGGTTGTTTAGGAAGGAATCGGAAAAGTACAAAGATGTTATTGTTCGACTTTGAGGATTCCATATTGCCCAGAACTTCTTGGGATCTATTGGATTTTTCATAATGGAGAGTGGCATAGAGGACATTCTGGTTTCTGGTGATATCTGTGGTCGAGGTACAGCCAATAAAGTCATGGCAGGAAAAGATTATTATAAGATGGTCCGTTATCATTCATGGTTGAGTGAGGCATTGTTCATGCTGAAGTGGGAGGCATTTGAGAAATGGCTGTTGTTCGAGAAGACTGAGGAGACACTTTCTTTGCTTTAGTCTCTGCTTGAAAGTCTTAGAAATGCCTTTGACAGGAAAGAGAAGGACGAATTTGCTGCACTCATGAAGGAAGTCATGAAATACCTAGAGTCACTGGAGTCGCTCTGGGGAGATTTTGAGAAGGGATTAGGAGTGACAGCCCATCTTTGGAGCATGTACATAGACATGGTGCTTATCCTAAGGTGTTACATCCATGCTGAGAGAGCTGGGCTGTGGCAACAGCACTTACAAGAGGTACAGAATATGCTACCCTATACCATTGCTTCCGGCCATAGTAAAACAGATGGCACACATGGCCTCGCCGCAATCTGACCACCATGAGAAGCTGAGGAAAGACGACATGGAAGCCGTGTTGCAGATCAAATGGACCGTGGAAGGGAAGATGCAAAACCCATTCGATCCTTCACTTGTGACAGATAAGCTAATGAACATATCCACAGGTCAGATTCTTGCAGCAACTACCCTGGTAGATGCCAAACGTCTAGGCTTGGAGGCAATGGATGCTGCCACGACGACGAATGCAGACAAGATTGTCCAACCGAAGATAGAAACATTCGCCACGCATCTGAAGAAAAGTAAGAAAAAGATGGACACTGTGAAAGAAGTCATCAGAGAGGAGAGTGCAGTGACAAGGGCACTTTGTTTCGCACAGGACCTGAGTGATGAGGCACGGACTGAGGCATTTAGTTACGAATGGCTTGAGTACCCTCCCTCGTTGTTTGAGCCAGAGAAGAATGGATTTTCCATGCGCAAAGGTTGCAAATCCAACTATCTATCCACTCTACAGGCAGAGGTTGCCGAGTCATGGGAACCGTTAAAAGAGTTGCCTCCTTCTGCATCTGATGCAGTTTATGTAGTCGATGCAATGGCATTCATCCAGCGGTTCAATACACTTGGTTCGAGTACATTTGACCAACTTCAAGAAAGGTACAGGAACAAACTCTTGAACATGAAACCCAGACATTGCACTGAAGTGCATTTCGTGGGCGATCAATATGATTTTGGGTTAAAGAGTCTAAAAGGGGATGAACGCCAGAGACGGGAGTCAAATACCAACTTGCCAGAGTTTGTTCCAGTGGACATCATGAAAATCCCTGATTGGAACACATTCCCGTCAAACCCTTGTAACAAGACCAATCTGCTGTCGTATCTTGCTTCACGTTGGTCCCAGGAGTCATCCTGGCCTGATGGCTTCTGCCTGGTCCTTGGGGTCAACGCCCAGGCAACTCGTGTGACGCAGACGGAACATACCAATGTTGATGAGCTGTACTGTCCTAACCACGAGGAGGCGAACACCAGAATCTTTGCTCACATTGCTAGCTGTGACAACAGCGTAGTTGTCATTCAGGCTACAGATACAGATATCATCGTCTTGTCAATGTATCATTTCCCTCGGTTGACAAACGTTGAGTTATGGGTGGAAAAGGATGATCTGTTCCTCCCCATCCATGACTTGGTGAATGAGTTGGCCAAAGCAGTTGGAAAGGACGTATTGGCACTCACAGACACACTGCTCATCTCCTACATTCTGTCAGGTTGTGATTTGGTGAGCTATCCTTTCAAACGGGGTAAGAAGAGAGCAGTGAAAGTCGCACTCCAGCATGTTGACAAACAGCCAGCGTTGTCCAATTTCATCCGACATGAATCCGGACCTTCTGCACATGATCAGGTGATAACTGAAGCACGAAGCTTCTTTTGTGATCTCTATGGAAAGCCAGGGTATTCATCCCTGGATAATCTCCACGCCCACTTGTTTGCATCTAGCAAACTAGATCTGCGCTCCCTTCCTCCAACAGAAGATGCTTTTCACTTCCACGTTCTCAGGAGCCTTTGTCAGATCAGCTTATACAAGCAAGCTTCACTCAAAAATCCAGTGCTTCTTCCACCTGAAGAGTATGGCAGGAGTGTGGATGGTGACAGGTTAATTCCTGTCATGAAGAGCAAGCCATCAAAGCCTTCTGCTGCGAAGTTGAAGTACTGCAAATGTAAGAAGAAACCGAACTGCCTGAGGAATTGCCCTTGTGCGAAAGCTGGAGTACCATGCATCATTGCATGTGCCTGCAATGGCGACAGAGAAAAATGTGGACGGCTTCTGACTGATGACGGTGATGATGATGAGTAAATAGAGGTAATGACACTTTTCCAGACAGTATGTGGTATGACTTGTCGTTTTAAAACATGTTGAAGAGTATCGTGCAAATAGATAGTGTGAATGCCCGATTTTGGTGATTTTTTGAAAGTTATGCAAATCTAAAGTGACACACATGCCAGTAAGTTAAGTTCAGTCGGGGCATTTCTTTCCCAAAAACATCAGAGGGGTACAAACAACATATTTTGGGTGTAAAGGTTTGGCTAGATTGAGCTTGAAGTATGAAAAATGTGATTTTATTTACGAAAGGAGCTAAACTTTTAGCTTCACCCACTTTCCGTGACCTTTTGACCTCTGCTGACCTCATGGATGGTCCAATCACGTTGAATCATGTTTCATATAAAAGCCAACTTTATAACAAAAAGAATGAGTGGTAATTTGTTGCACTCACCCCTGTATTATGGGATATATGGTCAATTGAATTTCCCCTACCCCTAAATTTCTTGCTTTTTTACAGTTCACGCCCCAAGTTTTAAAATGTCCCTACAGAATTCGCGCAATCCAAACTACCTTGCTAAAGTCACTTTTCTGGTGGCTAACACCCCCACAGACATGATCTAGGGGTCAAACATTTTATAGCAGGGGTGTCACTTCAAAATCAAATTTTGAGGTCTCGGATCCCAGACTATACCTTGTCAGCGTCAGTGCACTAGATATGATGCTGCAACAAACATTGACCCTCATATTCATTCAACCTTCTGAGCTCCCCAATAGTGTGGACAAAATAAATATATGCCTCCTAAGTTGCCTACCTCTTCTCGATAGGTCTCAATAGGTCATGTGAGGAGACATCGATACTCCCTTAAGGCACTGGCAGCAATTGACTTTCTTAATAAGGACCCTCATAGAAAAAAAAACATGTGACATTACTTCTAAATTGGTGTTATTACAAGCTCTTTCCTGCAATCTCTCTGGCCTGATTTGATCTCCAGTGATATAGAATCCAACAAAAACAATCGATCATGTGGTGCAAGGCACAGCATCGTGAAACATCCATTCCTGTGTCTAGGTATTAACCTGGCTGATTAATTAGTAATCATTAAGCAACATATGAAATGCTTTTTTTTTTTTTTTTGCAAGAGTAGACCTTTGACCTAATATCATGGTGATTTGGAGAAATCTATTTTCTGAAAAAACAAGACTGAAAGTCTAACAGCGGCGTTGCCGGGCTTGTAAAATATTATAAACCACAAACACATATTATTAGCTTTTTAAACAGTCGCTCATGCCGTTGATAACATTAAACAAAGAAATTTGGAGGAATCCAGACATCCGTGAGGTAAATTTTACTGACAGAACTGAGTGAAGATCTACTGTAATTTAGATTATACCCCACAAGGATTGAGACGTAATGCCGATGCTTTCGATGGGCATTTTAACAATCGGTTTGTTTGTGTTTCAGACTGAATGAAAAACGTAGAGGTAGAGCGTGGCCATTGTGATTAAATGCAGGTTCGACGATATGTTCGGCATGACCGGCATATAAATCAAAATGGTGGTGTGTGGAGTCAGCCGCTGTATGCCGTAGTGACAGACGTAATCACATCACATCACCCTGTCATGTGACCAGATCCTCAGCTCTGATTGGTATACGTTTGAGGGGACATACATACATACATACATACATACATACATACATGCATACATACATACATACTGTTATGAATTTGGGGGTAGTGGGGAATATCTAGATACAGGTAAATCTGCATAGGTAGGTGCCCCGATGATCGTGATAGAAGAACCATCTCGATGTTCAGCAAGTAGAGGACCTGTCTAGACCAAATGTCGGATTAAGTGTGTACCTGTGATCATACGAGAATGATCCGGTGATAAATAGTTCTAGGGAATAAGGATAAGACTCCATTGTATGTGAAACCTGTGATCTACTCTTTGTCCCTTATGGCAACACACCACATACATGACATAGATCCATTAGTGCACCACATTACTAATTACTCCTCCACCACAACAATGACTGACCGGAAAAACAAGGAGGAAGCGGCCGCGTACAGCGGCGCCATGACAAGCAGACATCGTGCAAGGCAGGCAATAGCCATGCCCAGAAGGACTCTTGATTGACAGGAGGGGGAGGGGCGAGCAACACCAAGGCCACCGATTGGCAGAGCAGGGAAGGACATGCGATTGGTCGGGGAAGGGATAAAAAGCTTCCCCATGATTGGGGGTAAGGAAAGTGAAGGAGCAACACACTGATTGGCTACCGACCGATGACACTTCGGCCAATCAGTGAGGAATGCGCAAAACCACTACCTAGAAGCAGGTCGCTGATTTAAGGACAAGCGCCGGTGACGTGGGAAGGCACGAAAGGTGACAAGTAAATGAGGCACTGGTTGGTAGAGGGGACGGGCCGACGTCACACCGCGAGTGACAAAACGACTCGCTCACCGGCATTTTCGATCTCTCGCTTTGGCTTCTGCCCTTCCCAGACCTCCCTTCTGCCCTTACCTTTCGCTCCGTTTGGACCCTTCTTCCTTTTGCGAACCGCGAATTACCTCCTCGACGACAAATGTTGGAGCAACATTGGAGTGCCATCGATTCTCCTCCCTGGCGTTCATGTGCGAGCGAGGCTTTGATTGGAGCGTGCGAGACCGGGGCGAGCGAGTGGCTTGGCCTAGCAGTGTGCGGACGGGGGAACATTGAGGCCTGTCTTCCCACTGACCAGAGCTGTGTCAGATGACGCGCTTGAGCCGGAGAATTCCTGACGACCCGACATTCAGACAGATAAGACGCATCCACAAACACGACGAGTTATTTTCGATTATCCTTCCATTTGTGTGCTGCATGTGAAGTCTGTGTGTGGGGACGTCCCAACCTTGGTCTTAGTTCTTCCGTCGCGTTCTATGTTATCGGGTCCGTAATAAATATTTCTTTCCTGTCTATTTTACCTCTGTCTTGGTTTGAGTTAATTTCCACAGGGAGAAGACATCGTCGGGGCCGGGAAGGTAAGCGGCGGCATTTCCCCCAATCCCCCGGCTCATGTATCGATCCGCCATTGAATTGGAAATGCCTCGTTAAGCTCGATTCCATCCGTGGTGAACGCTTGGTCTTAACTGAGCCAGCCACACGACAATACATACATACATACAAACACTGTTCTAGACAGTTTTTCCGCATGGGCTACACCGTAAAAAAAAGGTTGGCGCCGATATGCATCACGGGCCTTGTGAAGGCCGCAGAAGTTATATATTCCTCAGCGTTCAGTCCTGAGGCTTTAGGCCTCTGGTATTAGTTTATGGGTCAGTGGAATTAGAATCTATCCGAGCTATATAACCATGACATATTATAGAAGCACATAGGTCGCGGGTAATTTGTTTTGCCTTTTTCGAAGCAATTGAAGCAGCAGTCTGTTGCTTTATACACCGCCCATATAACAATGTGGCATTGTCTCGTGCAAAGGCTTTGACTGCGGAGGTTGTGTGGGTCATTGCTATATATTATTTCCAACTATTTTTTCTGAATTAACGTCTCCAACACCTTTGCCACCACTAAAGTCAACCTAACCGTGCAGTATTGTGTTGAATGACGCGATGACGCAGTGAGGGGTGGCGCATGTGCATAATAAAGCAGTCATGTAATGGCGTCAGTCAACAGTGTCTGTCTCCTTCACTCGGCCCGGCTCTTATACTGAAACGTCGACGTGAAAGCGTTAGTTCAGTATATTACAAATAGGTCTATCGTTCACCAATTATTATCTGGAACCTTTTTAAAAATAAAGATGTTACATTTGTTACTCTCCAATCCCCTGGTATCTGTCCTGACTTCAACGAACAGTCAAATATCTCCACGAGCACCCTTATCTGTTCTACCATCTCCTGAATACTCTCGGATCGATGTGATCCAGCCCTGGAGCTTTTCTCATCCCTTCATTTTTCTAGCTGCTTCTTCACTTTCTGTTTTACTCCGACATAGATCTCTTCTGAGGGGCCTTGCTCACCCCAGAGATCGATACAGTGTCTGTCGATAGTGGCGATACAGTGTTGCCCAAAATTAACATGAACTGCACACAATCTTGAAATAGAGTACATAGCCCCCCCCCCCCCCCCACTATAGCACCATTATATGTAAATGTGGTTACTGTTAGTGACGTAGGCATATGTATCATCGCAATTGCGCATGCGCGGCCCGGCGGTTCCGGTGCCTTGTCCATCTTGGTGTGCGGTTGCCTCTGGCCTCGTCATCCAATAAAGTGCGATGATTAAAAGCTGATGTAACAAAGTTTGAACGTGTTTTGGTTAAGCATTCACTCTGAAGGAAGAAGCGGCGTTTACCTTCGCTGGCATAGAAACCAAAGACACTAAAGACGCAAAAGATCCAAATGACCCCAAAGCCTTAAAAACCTTGAAGATCCAAAATACCACGGAGACTGTGGAGGTGGGGGGGGGGGGAGAGGCGACTGAGGGGAGGGGGGAAGGGAGACTGGGGGAGGGGGAGGAGAGATTGGGCGAGGGGGGAGGGGAGACTGGTGGAGGGGGAGAGGAGACTGGGGGAGGGGGAGAGGAGACTGGGGGAGGAGGAGAGGAGACTGGGGGGGGGGGGGGAGAGGAGACTGGGGGGGGGGGGGGAGGCGAGTGAGGAGGAGTTGGAAAGAAATTAAAAGAAAACTAAGGAAGTAAAGCGACCTCCACTCTCCACCGTGTGTGACCCACTCCCGCCGTGTGTGATCCACTCCCGCCGTGTGTGACCCACTCCCGCCGTGTGTGACCCACTCCCGCCGTGTGTGACCCACTCCCGCCGTGTGTGACCCACTACCGCCGTGTGTGACCCACTCCCGCCGTGTGTGACCCACTCCCGCCGTGTGTGACCCACTCCCGCCGTGTGTGACCCACTCCCGCCGTGTGTGACCCACTCCCGCCGTGTGTGACCCACTCCCGCCGTGTGTGACCCACTCCCGCCGTGTGTGACCCACTCCCGCCGTGTGTGACCCACTCCCGCCGTGTGTGACCCACTCCCGCCGTGTGTGACTCACTCCCCCGTGGGTGATTCACTCCCTGGTGCAGTGTGCGTCGTGTGGGAGGGAGAGGATTTGAGCTGTTGAAGTCACATTTTACATGAGATTTTACATGTATCCATAAAAATCTCCACGCATGGCTTGCGGACTTCCTCTCCAGTCGTAGTCAACGTGTGGCCCTGAATGGATTTCCCTCATCTCCCCTTCCTGTTCAGGCTGGAGTTCCCCAAGGTAGTGTTCTGGGCCCTGTGTTTTTTCTGGTCTTCATCAATGACCTCTCCGACTCTCTGGAAAATCCTCTCTATCTCTTTGCTGATGACTCCACTCTCTGCCGCTCCATTCCTCATCCCTCAGATCGGCAGTCTGCAGCCTCCTCACTCTCTGCAGACCTGGACAAAATCACAGACTGGTCAAACATGTGGAACATGTCTTTCAATCCTGACAAATCTCACATTCTTACGATGTCTCTCCGAAAAGACCGACTGGACAACCCTCCCATCTACTTTCCCAAGCCCAACAATCCTCTCCAAGAAGTTATGTCGCTCAAGCTTTTGGGTCTCACTATCTGCCATGATCTTTCCTGGGAAAACCACATTTCCAAGCTGGCCTCCAAAGCCAGTCGCCGACTGGGCATGCTCCGTCGTGCGAAGTCCTTCCTTGGCACACCTGAGCTCCTCAACACATGCAAGGCTTTCATTCGCAGCTCAATGGAATACTGTTCCCCCCTTTGGGCTGGTGCTCCTGCCTCACACCTAGCTCGTCTTCACGCTGTTGAAATCAAAGGTTTCAGAATCATTGGAATCTCCCGCGATGAAGCTATCTCCGAGGGCCTTTCACTTAATCACCGCAGGCAGGTTGGTGGTCTTTCTTTCTCCGGCCTTGCTCCCCCAGCTCTCTCTGTGCTCTGTCCCCCAAATATTCCTACAGGTCGCTCAATATCTGCCAGCAACCCTCTTATGGTGAAGCTGCCAAAGTCTAGGCTCTCTGCTCACCTTCACTCTTTCATTCCCCTTTTCTCCCGCCTCAGGAACAAACTCCCACAGTCCCTTCAATCCCACCCCTCCCTCCAGGTCTTTAAAACAGCTGTTCACCACCATCTGTGATCTTCCCCCATCCAAAACCTTGATCTTTTCTACCCCCGCTAATTCACCCCAGATCCACCTTTTTAAAATTCCAACTTCTTTCCTGGAAGTCCTTGCAGTGTCCATATGTTTTATACCTCTCCCACCTCCCCCCAAGCCCTCTCCCTCCAACATTTCTCTCGATGTCCCTGCTCTCAAATGTTGTGTTTGTGTCCTTCCCCCTCTCTCCCCATCTCGTCTACCACTCCCCTTATTTTGTGTTTTATGTGTCGGTTTGACTTTTTGTGTGATGAATGTTAGCTCTTTCACGAGCCTCGATCTTGTATACAAAAAAAAAAAAAAGATGTAATGACATTTCAAATTTTATTTCCCATGTGCACGCACATGCATTCACATGTTATCAGAAGTAAATACATTGTGTATATTACATCATTTGTGGATCTGATAAATTATTGCCAGTAACCATTTTGTAAAACTGAAGGTGCAAGCAACTCAATGAAGACGTACAAATATCACACACGTCCATGCTTGTGGGATTCCCACGGGTGACCCCACGAGTTACTTATAATCTTTCAATGATGGGTAGAGAGTCAGGATTCGAATATACAGCCGTCCAATCAGATTAAGGAGTTTTCAAACAATCACCAAACCTGATAAAGTGTGAATACTTTTCTCAATTTTTGATACTTAAAGGAAAAGCCTTCACCTGCAGTGTGTTCAGGTGTGTTGTGAAGGAACTCGTCACCCAGGAAAACTCAGTCAATCACCTCACATCAACGAATCAAAAGAAAACATTTTGCCCCATTCCCCAGTAGGGTCTGCGGTACATTCTGCCTCGCTACCTGTTGCATTCGGGTGCTTGATATGACAGGGAAGGCATGCTAATGCAATGCGTCACATCCGACTCCAGCGGAAGTTGCCGGATGCAGACATGGTGCTACGCAACACAAGCCCAATCTGTCCTTTCAGGGACTTGTACAATTGTTTGGAAAATATTGGATTGAAGGGAAGAAAAACTAACATTTTTTTCTCTCAGATCACATGACTAACGATTTTTTATTTTTTTTTATTTTTTGTATACAAGGTCGAGGCTCGTGAAAGAGCGAACATTAATCACACAGAAAGACAAACCGACACATAAAACATATAACATAGGGAGCGGTAGACAAGATGGGGAGAGAGGGGGAAGGACACAAACACAACATTTGAGAGCAGGGACCGAGAGACATGGAGACATCGAGAGATCTGAGAGAGGGCGAGGGCTTTAAGGGGGGGGGGGCGTGGGAAGGGGGCGGTGGGAGAGGTATAAAACATATGGACACTGCCAGGACTTCCAGGAAAGAAGTTGGAATTTCAAACAAGGTGGATCTGGGGTGAATTAGCGGGGGTAGAAAAGATCAAGGTTTTGGATGGGGGAAGATAAGAGATGGTGGTGAACAGCTGTTTTAAAGACCTGGAGGGAGGAGTGGGATTGAAGGGAGTGAGGGAGTTTGTTCCAGAGGCGGGAGAAAAGAGGAATGAAAGAGTGAAGGTGAGCAGAGAGCCGAGATTTCGGCAGTTTAACCATCAGAGGGTTGCTGGCAGATCTTGTGCGACCTGTAGGAATATTTGGGGGACAGAGCACAGAGAGAGCTGGGGGTGCAAGGCCGGAGAGGAGTCGGTAGAAGACAGAAAGACCACCTACCTGCCTGCGGTGAGTGAGTGAAAGGCCCTCAGAGATAGCTTCATCGCGGGAGATTCCAATAATTCTGAAAGCTTTGGTTTCAACAGCGTGAAGCCGAGCTAGGTGTGAGGCAGGAGCACCGGCCCATAGGGGAGAACAGTATTCCATTGAGCTGCGGATGAAAGCCTTGTATGTGGTGAGGAGCTCAGGTGTGCCGAGGAAGGACTTCGCACGACGGAGGATGCCCAGTCGGCGACTGGCTTTGGAGGCCAGCTTGGAAATGTGGTTTTCCCAAGAAAGATCATGGCAGATAGTGAGACCCAAAATCTTGAGCGACAGAACTTCTTGGAGAGGATTGTTGAGAAAGTAGATGGGAGGGTTGTCCAGTCGATCTTTTCGGAGAGACATAGTAAGAGTGTGAGATTTGTAATCCATCCATCAGAGGGTTGCTGGCAGATCTTGTGCGACCTGTAGGAATATTTGGGGGACAGAGCACAGAGAGAGCTGGGGGTGCAAGGCCGGAGAGGAGTCGGTAGAAGACAGAAAGACCACCTACCTGCCTGCGGTGAGGATATCATCGTGATCAAACTATGTTCCCCATGGGGAGTCGATGACACATTCATCAAGTTTCAATTATTTTTGTTGAGCTGCTTCAGAGAATTTTTTTTTTTAAAGTTTTTCCTGCAGCCCAGTATGGCTGCCAAATCATGTAACCAATGACATTTTAGTTATCAAACTTCTATCCCCATGGGTAATCGATGATACTTAAAGATTTGCATCAATTGGTTTAGGAGTTTGACAGAAGGTTTTAGCTTCAATCCAATATTGTTGCCAGACCCTGTGACCTATGATGTCATAAATGTAAAACCCAACAAACTAGGAAATCAATCACATCTATGAAGTTTTGCATTGATTGGATAAGGTTTGTTTTTTATCCAATATGACAACCACACCACTTCCATGAAGATATCAAATGATATATACCCTAAAGTTAGTGGATCATACAAGTAAAGTTTTGCATCAAGAGGATAAGTTGTTTTCAGATAAATATTTAAGATTTCCCTTCAATCCAATATAGCTGCCACGCCACATGACTGATGAAATTTTAGTTATCAAACTTGTATCCCCATGGGTAGTCAATGACGTACTTAAAGTTTCGTGTCGATCAGTTGATCGGTTTGAGAGGAGCTTTTTAAAGGTTTTAGCTAAAATCAAATATGGCTACCAGGCCACCGGTGACGTTACCGTTAAACCTTTTTCCCCCATGGGTAATTAATCATATATGTACATAATGTTATGCATCGATCTGTTCAGCCATTTCAGAGGATGTTTAAGCTTTTTAATTTTCAAAATATATGGCTGCCAAACCATGTCACCGATGACGTCATCAATTGAAATCTCGACAAATTTCTAAGTAGATCATCTACAAAAAATTTCGATCGGATAAGAATTTTGACGAAACCAATTATGGCCGTCTACCAGGGCACCGATGACATCATCGTTAATAAACTATTCCGCTCTAGAAAGTTGCCCATTCCCACATGGGATTCTAAACGGGGTAGGGATGAAGGTGGCAAAAATGCAAATGGGGTCTTCTGCCATCGAGCCGGCTAACTGGGAGCAGCAATTCACATTCATAGCCACATATGATGCAATTTAAATGCTCTAATGGCGACGAGGTACGAGACTTGAAAGTTGTTGGGTTTTTTTCAATAGATGTAGCTTTTTGATGCCGTAATAAAAATTTGAATTGGTATCAAAGCAAGTGACCAATTCCAAATTAATAGTGGGATGGAGATGGAGTACCTCACATGTGGCAAGTTTCCATTTTCTTCGTTCAGCGGTTTCAGAGAGGTCCAAAGTTTTTCCTTTAATCCAACGTGGCTGCCATATAACATCACCTATGATATCATAGTTATCGATAAAGATTCTCCATGTGTAGTCGCTTCTATATTAAAATTTTCGAATTAGTTGCACAAACGGTTGAAGAGAAAATGATTTTCAAAGCGAAAAAACGTGAAACATTTCCAAGGAAAGAACTATAACAATCCATACAGGAATAATAGGGTAATCTTAACTTGTTGGACCACATTAAAGGAATAATTTAATAGATCACATAAAAGGATGAAAATCTGAGCAGCCATCCAAAATACAAATGAAAAAAACAAAACAAGAAGACGTCATGCAGAGCACGATACTTGCAAAATCCACCCCTCCCCAAAATAAAATGTTTCCATGGATACATCAAATTGCCAATTTCATTAAGATTATAATTGACGATCTTAATCAAAGATTGGGTCAATCGGATTAAAATTTATGATTTTTCAGATGAAAATAGATTTTAGAAATTTGACCTTGAATTGACATTTGACCTTTGACCTCAAAATTAGTTGGTTTCCCAATTCAGTGATGCACTATGTAATTGTAGTTTGAATTCCAAGTGAACAGGATGAAAAGTGATTATTTTGGAAGTTTGACCTTGAGTTGACCTTTGACCATAAAAAGTTGGTTTCACAATTTAGTGACTCAATATGCAAATACTGTTCGATTTTTTTTTTTTTGTATACTGAATCGAGGCTCGTGAAAGCTAACATTTATTTCACAAACAAATCAACCAGACAAACAAGATATATAAAAAGAGGGAGCAGAAGACAAGATGGGGAGAGAAGGGGAAGCACACAAACATAACATTTGAGGGCAGGGAGATGTGTGGGAGGGAGAGGGCTTGGGGGGAGGAGGCGTGGGAAGGGTGGGGGTGGGAGAAGTATAAAACACAAGGACACCAAGGACTTCCAGGACAGAAGTTGGTATTTCAAAAAAGTGGAATTGGGGTGAAATTACTGGGGGTAGAAAAGATCAAGGTTTTGGATGGGGGAAGATAAGAGATGGTGGTGAACAGCTGTTTTAAAGACCTGGAGGGTGGAGTTGGCGTTGAAGAGAGTGAGGGAGTTTGTTCCAGAGGCGGGAGAAAAGAGGAATGAAGGAGTGAAGGTGAGCAGAGAGTCTTGATTATGGCAGTTTAACCACCATAAGAGGGTTGCAGGCAGATCTTGTGGAACCTGTAGGAATATTTGGGGGACAGAGCCCAGAGAGAGCAGGGGGGGCAAGGCCAGAGAGATTCAATCGATTTTTTCAAGTCAATCGGATGAAATATGGGAATTTTAGGAATCAGACCTCAAGATGACCTTTGACCTTTGAACTCAAAATCAATAGGTTTCTTCCGTATGACCAGCTCTACCAGGAAGTTTTGTGAAGATCGGTTTAAAATTGTGACCTGGAGGCGATTGACAGACAGAATAACACACAATACCAACCAATATATTTGAAAAATCTTCAATTTTGCTCGTAAAAAATCTGAGAGCAAAAGGTAGGAGGTGTGTGCATGTGCAGAATGGTTTTCAGCAGACTTGAGTGGTTGGACCAGGGGCTACAATTTAAGAGTAAAGAAGAGGAGAGTTAGTAAAGTATTAAGGCAAGGATCTTTTACTCGGAGTAGTTAATGCATGGAATGGTTGCCTGGAAAGATAATGGCAGCAGAAATAGTATACAAGTATCAACTTGTATACAAGCATTGGGGGGAAGTGGGGTACATATTGGCAGGCCTGGTAGGTAGGTAGGCAATTATGTAGTTTCTGTATCATTTGTGATGCTAGCAATTATTTACAAAACTGTGCATCCTGATTTGTCATAAATTAATTAGCCATCATTAAATCACTAAGTTGTTATCTCGTTCCACCAAACAAATCTCAGATTTTAGGTGCAAAGACGATCTTCTCACGAGCAGTTTTTAAATTCGGCTCGTCCGGCCACTCAGTTCAATTCGAGGCAATTATACCTCCAATCCCAGGAAATGAAATCAAAATGAAACATCGAATCTACTATATAAGAGCTGTTCGTCTGTCTGTGTCGCCATTTTTCTCAAAGATGGCTGAACGGATCTTCGTCAAAACTTTGTTTCATCAGTGAGTGCCTGGGAGTGTTTAAAAATAATAATTTGGGATTAAAATAATAATAATCTATCTATAATTCCAGTAATCTCTGTGTGTCTGTCTGTCTGTCTGTATGCGACCGCTGTTTCTCGACAACTACCGGTCCGATATACTTGAAACTTGCCAGGTATATTCCTGGGGACCCGAAGATGTGCCTTTTCAAGGTTTGAAATTAATCGGACAAGTGGTTCCCAAGGTATGGTCACCGTACTCGCAAGCCGTTCGCTTTGGCTTTGCGAATGGACCAAACCATTTCATGTAAATAGAGGGGGGGGGATAGTCACCGTACTCGCAAGCCGTTCGCTTTGGCTTTGCGAATGGACCAAACCATTTCATGTAAATAGAGGGGGGGGATATAATTTTAGATATATATATAGTACGGGCACGCCCTAGTAATAATAATAATAATAATAATAATAATAATAATCGCTCGATAGTGCCGAAGCCTTTTTGATTAATAACAGGTATATACAAGTACACATTCGCATAAATAAATACAAAATCACAAGACATTTGAACACAAATAAATCAAACAATTCCGGAAGTGTACGAAGTTGGTAGCCAGGCTTCTTCTTCTTCCTGTTCGGCATCACACTTAACTGAAACGTGATGAGCGGCACATTCACCAGCATATATTCAACGAAAAGGTGAAATTATGATTCGACATTTGTGGTGGATTCTGATTTGGATGCAATTACTTTTCCATTATATTTGCCCTCATTTCAAATATGTTAATGTTTCTTTTTCTCTTGAGCAATGCCGGGTACTCCAGCTATAAACACTTTTATACTTTATTCGGGGTACAAAATACAAATATAACTTTGTTTGGGGGGTAACCAAGGCTATGTGGCTGCAGCCTCTTGCGGGGGGTGTGGGGGATCAGGAGAGGGTGTAAATTCTCCATGTAAATGTGTACCGTGTAGTGCCACCTGGTGATGGTTGCAGAGGGTATTACAATTTCCTTTTTTACCTGGGCAACACTGAGGTTAAAGCACTCTGCACGAGTAAATTTTTCCTCCTTCCCTCCCCCCCCCCAAACGGAGGGGCCTGTCAAAGCCCCCCCCCCAAAAGATGTATGCGTGGTATATCTTTTTCCTCCCACTCCCTTCCCCATCCCCTTCCACTCACCCCACTCCCTTCCTCAACCCTCCCTCTCAAGTCTCCCCCCTCACCCGGCAACGCCAGGTACTCCTGCTAGTTGTTGATATAGCATAGGCTTGAGGGTCTGAATCGCCTCCACCTGCATCAAAATTCCTTGCATATGTAAGTGTGCACATCATTTCTGAGCCGACAGAGAAGCTATTGCCTGTCCTTTTGAGACAATGAGAGGACCACCACTACATGGTGACCGGCGTTAGCTCCACAGCAAGTCGGACCAGTCTGGTGCCAGTGCCGGGTGCCAGTGCCGACTCGCTTGCTCTTCATCAAGTGTGACGTTCATAATGTCCATTAGCAAACAATGCTGACAGAAAGGACCCTGGCTCAAAATCCCACCAGGAAGACAGCACATTTATTGATGCTTCATCCAGTCTAAGAAGCACCAATCAAAAACTTGGCCAGGGACAATTCTAATACAGACTATGAAAGCTCAAAGGTTCTAGCCCTGTAGCATCCTGCTGGAACACCCTTATAATCTCATTTAAACAATTATTTGTCTACGAATCAAATTGATTAAATTGCAAAAAGTCTGTCATTCTATCAAAATCTCTCAAAGACCGTTTCTAATGAATCTACTGCAAAATGATGATTGAAAAGGCCTTCTTCCTTTGAGTGGTGTGTGAATTGTTGGTTTACGATGTGAAGTTTGCCATTTTCAGCTTGCTTGTGGTCAGGTTCTGCGCTTCTTGCCATCCTCACTCTCGGCAATTTTTGGGGCGGTCTTGCACAAGGATGATCTGCAGTCTCGGGGAGGCCACACTCGCAGTCGGGCGAGTCAGCAAGGTCCCAGAAGAACATGTGATGGAATCTGCCCACACCCGTTCAGAGCCGATTGAGGCAACACCATTCTTTCCAAGGCAGATCACAACCAGAAGCCTTGGTGGAACAGTGGCGGTGTGTCGGTGGCCGCTGGATTTGTAGGTAAGCTGGGAAAAGGCCTTCAAAGCCATAATTTCTCGCCGAGACTGGCTGACATCCCATCACAAAGTTCACACCTTATAACAATCTCAGAGCTCTTGGGACAAATAGTTTGCATTTACTGTACCATAAGAACCAACTGACATTGCCGACATGCACACCGAGGTTTAACTAAGAAAATTGGATTCAGTTTTTATTTTACTCCAAAAACAAAATCAGGAACTTCAATCCAATCAACAAACTCGATACTTAGTGAACCGGCACCTCAAAAAGACAAGCATCAAAACAATCAGGAACCAATAATCAAACCCATGATAGGTCTCACATTCAAAATAGATCAAGAATCAATTCCCCAAATCATTACATCTGGTGCAACACTCTTAGAAAAGAAAACAATTGGAGAAAATTAATCCATAAATATACAAATCTTCGTGATGCATTCCATGATGCTCAGGTTGGAATGTTGGTGATTGGTGGGAGAGGGAAGAAGGGAGAGCGGTTCGAGGTGGGAATGAGTGTTGGCTGGGTGGATCGGTTTTCAGGCTGGTATTGTCACGTGACACGGAAATAATAAATGTAAACTGCATAGACACTTTGATAACCTGTAACCTGGTTTGGCCCAACCTGAATGGACATCACCTGATGCGTTGTGTAAGAAACCAAAATCAGCTCCGACATAACCGGAAGAGAAATCATTTTAAACATCATCAAATCGTTTGCTTTCACCAACTGCAATTTTAAAGAATAAAATCTCATCTAAAAATTTCCACAATATCACAGTACATCAATCCCAGCAACAACAGCCCAAATCAGGCATCGACCTCAGAAAGCCCTTTGCACAAGTTATTTTGCTCCATGGTTGGAAAGATTGAGCTCATCAGTGAAATTCCACCGAACAAACAACAACTTGCAATGTCCATGCAAGGCAATTTCAAGATGTCGAACATGGCTTCGTCATTCTCGAACCAAAATGAAGTTGTAGAAACTTGCCGAAGCCTGGAACTCTTCCTATCCCACAACATAGCTCTTTTGTAGCGAAAGAACCCTGACTTCTGACAATAGTGTAGCCACTAAGTGGAAAAACGAAGCTGCCGACTCTGGTGCGCTCTCGGCCATTCCTAATGCCTCGACCAGACCAATCGGAAGGCAAGAACAGGCAAGAAGAAGGTACAACGAGTCCATCGTCAAAACATGGGAGCAAAGTCGATGATTGTGTCTAAAATCGAACCTCAAGATTAAACCCTACAGAAATAACCTACGATATCTCACGAGATGTGATAGAAACCTCAAGGATTCCATCATTTCTTATCGGTAATTTAAGCAGAGGGGAAAAACTCCTCCATCAGCAATGGAGGAAAGCAGTAAAACTGCAGAAATCCATAAGGCAAAGACGGAAACCTGGACAGATAAAAATGGAACGAATGAAGATTTTTCAGGATGTTATAGCAAAGGCTCACCCAGTTCCAGGTGGTGGCAGTGAGGGCAGCTTGAGCTGGTGTCGGTTCAATGAGGACAAGAACATGTCACGTGAAATGGAGACACCTGTAAGTGGAAGACTAGAAAGAAAAGGGAAAATAATACAGTAAATATATAAAAAAAAGAAGCAATCGGGAATGTGGTAGGTTCTGGGAGCGAGGTGTGCGAGGGAAATACAATCGAATTGAAGGGAGCAAAGAATCAAGAGGAAAAATAAAGTACAAGAAATAAATAATTTGTGGCAATCAGTAAGAGTATGCCTATCTGTGCAAAGTGCAAAGAGATACAAGGGTGACACAAGCAGCGAAGAATTCTCTGTTCCAGCCAGGATTAAAGAACGATTCTCACCAACAATGGTGCGATCGAGTGATGCAACCAAAAATTAACCATCCTTACAAAGATGCTTGGAACGGGCAGAGCGCAACAATGTTTCCAACAAATAAAGTGGAAAGAAAAAGCATTTGCAAAGTAGAATTTGGTGAGAAAAAAAATGATCACAATTCATCTTCGTGGGATTCGCCACTGCAAGGAGAGGAATACGACGATGAAAGGAGCCGCTGTCCACCTTGTTTAGGGTCAAGGGAACGGCAAGTTTATCAAAAGTCTTTTCTCAGCAAGTCCGAGCCACAACTTCACGCCTATTGGCCCAGCTGGACCTGGAAAGTCAGGGAAACGTGAGATCACAAGACAGCGATGGCGTAAGAAACAGGTCCTTTTTGCTGGGGTTTGGCATACAATTTGTTTCAAGCAGACAGCACAAGAGGCTTCCTTCAGCTGTGCAGCGTTCACTCGGCATCAGCTATTGTTTTCAGCAAAAAGGTCAAAGTCTGGATGAGTTGGCTGGCTGTAGGCCTAGCTGTTTTGTGAGGTAAACCAGTCGTTGCCAAACGCATTCACTTGGGCCTAGGAATGAGTAAAAGGTGGGTGAAAAAAATGTTTTAATGAAATTTAAAAGAACAAAGAGCAACGGCTTTATCAGAAACATGAAATGATTAGTTCAAATCTCCTAAGTTACAATTCCAGTAATTAAAATGAAACCGTCCAAAACCCATTACAACACTCGAGGTTGCTCAATAGCGACGTACTGCTAAAACAATAAAAGCAAAGTTTTAATTTTGGAAATAAATGATGCTAACTTACAGCAGGTATAGCCACTGGTGTATCGAAGGATTGGGATTTTGTTCGAGGTGCTGGAATTGGAACAGGTGAGGCAGTGGGGTTGAGCAGCAAGGTCTGAGGCTCAGGGACTTGTTGCTTGGCCGGCTGACTATCTGGCGACGAGGAATCTGATAACAATGAGGGGATGGTTAGAAGAATGCATGTCTTTATTATTAACGAATACATTTTTTTTTGGTTTAAAACTTAAACCAACAATCAGTAGTCCCATAGCAATGAGTCATAGATTCACAAATTCACACCACAAGGAATAATGAATGAAACACTGAACAGTGTGTGACCGACATGTTTGATGGACCAACCTGTTAATGTGGGCACTTTTGCAGCTAACTGCGCAATCTCAAAATCATCTGCATCATCGGATGGCTGCGCTATGCCAATTTGATCGGCGAAATAGTGGGAGAAGCGCTCCGAAGTGGTTTCCAGGGGTCCTCCCTCATGTGGAGCACCTTTACCAGAGGTTGGTGGTTGCGCCAGATGAAAATTCTGCAAATATTTTTCGGGCGAAAATTATCAATTAGACATTTTCTATTATTGCTGCAAGCCAATGTTAAAAAGGTTAGAATCTATGGAACCAACAAAAATCGATGGAAGCAAAAGAACATTGATCGGGCGATGCGAACTGCCATGCGAAGCAAGGAGACGCTGACATTTTGAGCTTTCACCCCTTCGTCTGCTTCTCCTTGCTTCCCACGGTGGTGAGCGTACCTCGATCAATGTTCTGTTCATCGCATTCATTGTTCGAGCTCTCCGCCGACAGATAGCCATTGGCCTTCAAAAGCAAGGATACTTCTGCATTCTATGGTAACAACTGCTATTGGTAGATCCTTGGTTTTGAAACACTTGGGTTGGTCAGTTTGGCAATTCCAACTTAGCACACAAGCTCATGACGCTGGGATCCGGGTTTAAATACCAGTGCATCGATTCGTCTGTTCACAATTGTCTTTGCCAGTCATGCCAAAGTACACCGACATCTCTGAATGTCCTTGTCCTACACTTGACTAAAGTGCCAGAAGTCGTTCCACAGCACGAGGAAAATGCTAGTTACAGCTTTGCTACTTGCGCTATTAACACAAAATTCAATGCTAGTGGATTGATAGTGCTTGTATATAAATTTCCCTTTAATAAAAAACATTTTCTATTTTCTCAAACTACAATCATCCAAGCGGGTCACAACTAGCTACCCATTCAATGGCACATCCGCATATTGAATATTGCATCAATTTAGCTTTAAAGCCCACAAAGTCCATCACCTTAAACATATCTCGATTGGCTTTCCTCCGCTTTTCCTCTTCAGACAGCATGTTCATATCTCCATGGACTGATGGCAGAATATTGTGAGGTTGAGGTTTGAGTCCCGGACTTAAAACGTTGGCTGAAGAATGAGCAGGTGTCCAGGAAGACGCTATGGAAGGAGCAAGGGTTCCCTGAATTGGCTTCCAGGATTGTTCTGGGGAAAATGAACCTGGAAAATAGGCCTGCTGGTGCTGTTGGGCCTGCTGTGGCCAGAGGTTGGGAGATGGGCTTGGACTAAGGGTCATGGAGGCTGAAGAGGGAGCGGGAAAATGGGAAAATAAGGAATAGGAAAAATGTGATTGCAAATGTGGAGCGATTGCAGCGTTTGCTCTATTATGTTCCCAATCATGTCACCAGTAATCTCTTCCATTCCCCACACCCCCACACCCACAATAGGTTTGATGACCTACACAAATTGGTTCGACCCTATAGGACACCAAGCAGTTTATACATTAATGCAAAAGCATCAAAAAGTAATCAAGAGGGACACACCTAGTGCATTCATGAGCGCAACGTTGCTGCTGCTCTGTGGTATAGGTGACGATGCAATTTGATGTGAGAAGTCTCCCAGAAGTAATGGGGAGGGCTCTGGTTGCCGTGGAGAAATCCCAAGAGACATTGGAGACGTCCCAAACGATGTTATTGGGTCCGGTGAGGGAAATGTGTTGAATGGCACAGCTCCAAATGCATCACGTGACTGCTCCTGCAAGGAGATTAATGCAAGTGAGCAGTGTTTAAAAAATAAAATTAAATAAAAAAGTACCTTTTCCACTTGCAATATTTATTTATTTAAAGTGCATCCATTCGTACAAAGTCACAACCTGCCAATTTTGCATCAGGTTCGCCAGGAGAACAAGATCGCTCTGTCCATCTATCTTGATTAATCTTTACATTTCACTTTATCAGTTAGAATAGTTTGTTGGTAATGAAATGTAGATGGTGACATTTTAAACAGCAAAGCAAACATTTATAAAAAGCAGGGGGAGGAGTTCAGGGGGTTAGTGAGCATGGGGCTAATGCAAAAAATTGTCGGAAAAAAATGTGGAGGGGGGGAAAAAAGAGGAAGAAATGGATTTACGATTGTCTCGAAAGAGCCAACCATGTTTATGGGCAACGACTGGTATTTAAATGCATAGCAGCTCAACTTATTTTTCTTTGAAGAAAAACAAATTTGTTATTCAATTATCCTTCTGCTCATTTACTACTTCAAAAATCAAACTTTTCTTGGGCTGAGCCAATGAATGAATACACCGCAAATTCTGGTATCCTAAAAAAACAATGTCTGGAGCTAATCCAAGGTGACAAATTACAACAAGCAATCTCCCTTGTTTTCTGGAAGATGTTGCAACTTTCAAAGAGCTGTGCCAAACAGTTTGTCAATCATCTCCCATTGATCGAAGGCCGCAGTTCACGTGCTTACATGGCAGATAAACTAGTTAACCACCTGGAAAAACTGATGTGTCGCACCAAAAACCAAAAGTGCCTCGCATGTGGTCACTCAAAGCCATGAAAAGATCAAACGCATGGGCATCTTGGCCCAAGGCCAAAATGCATGGTCATATAAGATGCGCTTTTTCTTTCTGCATTTATCACAATCAAGAAATGGCTGTTAACAGGAAAAAATTAAAATAACAATAATTTAAATTAAAAAATTTAATAAAATAAATATCCAAACATGATAAAGTGAAACATGTAAAGGTCAAAGTTTGTGATCTTTTTCTTTAGTACGCAGCACAAGGCTGCGGGGTAGCATAATTGGCTGATGGCTAGGGCATGAATTCGGAATTTGTTCAGGGTGCCGTCGATTGCTTGCCTACTCTTCATGGAGGACACCGTGGGATCTTTAACGTCTACCAACTAATTCCGGCAGATGTGACGCCAAATTAACTTCCATGCGAGGTAAGGCACCCACATTGATGAATCTCCCTACCTGTGAAACATCAGGGTGACCGTTTATTACCTGGGTCGGGATTTGAATCCAGGGAAGGCCGCTTGGAGGTGAGTGTGCGTACCTGCATGCCAGTGCTTCGCAATGGGTGCGCGGTGACAAAATGCCTAATGTGCCCTCTTCCATTTCGTAATTAGAGGAAAATAAAGAACATCACTGTTTTTTATTAATACCAAGCTACTGTTGTATTCTCACTTATCTAAAACAACAAGGTCATGTCGACAGAGCATGGATCAGGAACTTCATGTGGCTTTTTCCAGCATGGAGTCGAATGACTCGTGGGTGATGAAAACGTAATAAACATCGACATGGTACAAGTTGAATCAGTGTGACGTAAGGATCGAGCAAACGCAAAAATGTGAACCAGAAACGGGCGGACTGACCCGATTCTGGGCATTTGGGCAAACGGGGTCTTTGGGCGGGACGTTCGGACCGACCGAGTCAATACGCACCCTCGTCTATTGAACACTATTTCTCAACAAGAGGAGTAAAAAAAATACATGTGAAGATGGTTAATATATTTTAAAACATAAGCTTTAAATTTTTTGAAACATTTTAAAAATAATTTTCAAAAAAATATGTAACCCTTGATGGCCTGGACGCTCGGTCGGTGCCCGAATGCCCGACTGCTCAGTCCACACAGAAACTGAAATAAAAATTAGAGCTTCCAGGGAAGCAGAACTCAACTGAACTGACTGGACAACTTCAAAGTAGGTCGGGTCTCACATGCCAAGTTTGATGAAAATTCGTCAATATATGTGGATGCTAGATTGTTAACGTCGTTTCAGAGCTGAAAAAATATGCCGGCCTATGGTGGCCATTTTGTGACAGATCGGGTTGACATGCGATAGCAACCTACCTTGTGTGGTAAGAGTCTCACACACCAAGTTTGATCAAAATCCATAAATATTTGTGGACGTTAAAGTCTTGACGTCGTTTCGGAGCTGAAAACAATATGGCGGCCATTTTGTGATGGATCTGGTTGGAATGCAATAGCAACCTACCTTTTGTGGTAAGGGTTAAACATTCTAAGTTTGATCAAAATCTGTTAATATTTGTGGACGCTAGAGTGTTAACGTCGTTTTCATGACCAAAAACAAAATGGTCGCCTAAGTCCGCCATGTTTCAACGGATCGGGCTGAAATATAATACCAACCTGGTCCTTGGGGTAAGGATTCTGCATGTCAAGTTTGATCAGAATCGGTTAATATTTGTGGACGCTGGAGTGTTAACGTCGAAAAGTTAACGGACGACAGACAGACAGACGACAGACGAGACGACAGACGACGACGGGTTCAGTATGTGATGAACTCAACTTGACTGTAGTCCAGTTGAGTTAATAAATGTTGAGAAGCGCTGGTCTTTGCCAGCTAGTTCATGATAAATTTGCCCAAACAAAGCACTTGCACCTTGACCCAAATTCCGAAATGCATGGTCAAACAAACCCACTTGTTTTTACTTTTATGACTTGATCAGCATGATAAAGTGCTTAATATAAAATCTTTAGAGCCCCATCATCAGCATCAACCTATCGTGGGTCACTTGTAACGTCAAACCGACCTCAAAGCGCCAACATTACCGAGGAATGGTCTGCCGAGCAAATTCCTTTCTTCATTATCCACAACTGAAAACAAAAAGAAATTTTCTGCAGCAATAACAGTATTAGCATCCCACTTTGCACCCTGTAGGTGGTGTATTTGAAATGCAAGGTCATCAGGGATGAGACGAAAATGAAATTATTTAACAGCAATCCTATCAGGGCTGCTGCATGGGATGGGGAACTGGAAGACCAACAGACTAATCAACCAAAAACTTAGAACTTCCAGTGTAAATGATATTCGGTAATCTCTGCAGACAATTCAATTACGTCTCATAAATAAGTAAATAAAAAGGTATGGAAAAAGCGATTGCCCCGTCACTGATCATCATCATGAGGAAATGGACATATTCTGGGCATATACTTATCAGATTTCCATAATAAGCTTGGGAATTGACCCCAAGGGAGAGGGATTGAAGCCAGACTGAATGCATCGCACTTATGATGAAAGACTTGGAAAGGCTGGCTGAGAATAAGCCTGAATGGCATCTCGTTTCCGCCTTACATGCCTGACTGCATGGAGAGATAGACGGATAGGTCGTGAAGTTTAAGGCCCAAAGTTTCAGTGACATCTCTCAGCAAGAAGCTGAGGAACAATGTCTCAACTAGTTCCTCACTTAACCCTGGCCCTCCATAGTTCATCTATTAGTGTCCACAGTTGAAGTCTCCAAAAATCGACTTCGCATAAGAAAAACGAGAGTGAGATCGATGGCGCACCACTGAAAATCCTCACACTTCCCACCCAAAGCAAAGTTTAAAGATGGTAAAAAGTTCCACTATGAATTACCAAATATCATATCCAAAGTCCCTGGTGTCAAATCCAAAGAATCGTCACATACTTCATGCATCCCCTACTGTTGATTGCATATACAAAGTTTCACGAAAAGCTGTTTATAAATGTGCCTGTAATTTCATTTTTTGGTACATGACCTTTTGATCCCACCCAAGGGCCCTCGAGGACGGGGTCAAAATACCACTGCTCTCGCACCTTCGTGTCATGTGGGTATCATAACTACCAAGTTTGGTGAATTTCTGCACAACTGTTTAGGAGATAACATGATGGATGGACAGACAGACTACAATATCCCCTAGTTTGTTTGTTTTTAAGCTTGGGGATAAGAAACTTCACACAGAAGTATTTCTTGGAAACATTAACGACCACAACACGTATTGTGATCGTTTTCAACCTATTTAAGGATTTTGACATTTGTTTGCTCGAATACAATGAATGGTCACCCAGGCAATGTGAAGAGCACTACATCACCATCACCATCACCATCACCTAACACACCTTTGGCTTGGGTCCAATCAGCTCACCCCGTTTCCTCCGGAGAGTGAATGTGCCTCCCCATCTCTGTCCGGTTCCCTTCAATTCAATATCTCAAGGTGTTGGGCTCAACGGCATCTCGTTATTTTCCATATCTAAGAATGATACTTTCTCTCAATTTGTGCTCAAATCTCATCTTGCATACAAGGAACTTTGGTGAATGAGGTGGCCATTCGGCCCATCATGGCTACGCTGCACCAATGCCAGTATCCACCACTCATCCAAACACAAGTGACCTACAAATCCTGCCAAAAATGTGTCCCCATACCTCTCTACCTCTAATGCATCTAGGTACCTATCTAATTGCTCCCGCCAGGGAGTAATGCATTCACTCGTGTCCGTGTGTGTGTGTGTGTGTGTGCGTGTGTGCGTTCGTGTGTGTGTGTTCGTGTGTGTGTTCGTGTGTTCGTGAACAAGATATCTGGAAAAGTTCTGAACGGATTTGGATGAAAGTTGGTGGGATGATTGACCTTGGGATAAGGAAGAATTGATTAGTTTTTGGTGAAGCTCAGGATATTATTCCGGATCCAGGATTTCTTTGGGAATTTTTTACCATTGGAAGATAGGGCTCATTTTTTAAAACATTATCTTCTATATATTCTATATTTAACATTGTGATATGAAAATAGTTTTCATATTTGTTGTAAATGTAGTTTAAACTCGTGGTTATGCGTTAGAGCGGTGTATTTTTTTTAGCAGCGTCGTCTTCAATGTTCTTTTTTTATTTATAATAAAGACATATTCTGTCATTTTAAAACCTCCAAAGTGTGTATTAGGTTTCCCCGTTTAATAAAATGTATCGGTTGATACGTATAATGCTTTAAAACTGTTTTTTTTTGTTGTTTTTTTTACATCAGAAGAGATATCAACATTTAGCTCAGCGAGTCATTCGCAGTGTCAGTATTTCATGAACTTATAAAGACTAAGTACCAGATTTGTCAATGGCTGAGGTATATTAATAAACGAATAAAACAGATTTGGCAAAATTCCAACTTTTTTTTTTTTTAAGATCGCATATTCACCCAGGGTTGTAAGAGGCTGAAGAAGAAGAAACCTCGCATGGGCTTCCCAGACCAAATAAATAATTCTGGTTCTGGCTCTGCGATTTTCAGGTTTATTACTCCCGCTAGGGAGTAACGCATTCGATCGTGTCCGTCCATGTGTGTGTGTGTTCGTATGTTCGTGTGTTCGTATGTTCGTATGTTCGTATGTTCGTGAACAAGATATCTGGAAAAGTTCTGAACGGATTTGGATGAAAGTTGGTGGGATGATTGCCCTTGGGGTAAGGAAGAATTGATTCGTTTTTGGTGAAGCTCAGGATATTATTCCGGATCCAGGAATTTTTTTTGGAAATTGTTTTGGGAAAGATTTTTTCTGTTTTACTGCATTGAAGCTTTTATTCTTATTCTTAAATGATGTTTTTCTCCTCCAATTCCGAGATATATCAAAATAAATGCTCTGACAGTTAGGGCCTACTTTCTTTTTCATTTATTGTTTTGGGGAGAGGGGATGTTAAACAAAACGTATTATTCCAACTAAACCCACGGCGGGAGTATGCGCTCTACTGAGTGGCGTTGAAGTTCCCTTTTAAACCCATCCACTCCCTCCAATGGCACGACACCTTTCCAGGGAGACCATTCCATGTGTTAACCACTCTCTGACGATCTTGTCCATCTATGTCCCTTTTCTACCTGTCCTTTTAAATTATTGTAATAAAACGGATCTTTCATCCACAGCAAACATGAAATGTGAATGATTGGGCAGGGAGGGCATTCTTTATGTAGCGGAATTGGTGTAAACAATGTTCTCAAAAGTACCACCACTGTGCACATGCACCACCATTTCAATGAGCAGTCGGATGGGCCAAACCACAAATCTGGGTAAAGTACAAGCAAGAATCATCAACACTCCCAAAAAATGATCCAACGAGTGCGAGAGCTACGTGAGATTGTAAAAGGATGAGCGAAACCAAAATATCGAAAGATGAGCAACACCAAATCGATTAGGAGCAAGTTGTGCGACCGAGAATAAACCGTTTTTAAAGCTTGAAGCTGATAATGTGTGGCGAGAAGGGAAAGCGAGAGGGAATTACGTGCGTCTGCATCATGACAGGGATGCACGACCGGAGATGCCAAGGGAATGGGAAGTGTAAGGAAGCAAAACAGCGCACAAAAGCAATGGGATGTTATTTTAACTTGCATGGCGTAAAAGCTTCTTCAAATCAATTTGCAGATTTCAACAATTCAGCAATTTTGAAGAACAGCAACAATTCGCTCACCACCACTATTCCAAGGAATCCACCCACTCCCACTACCTAACCTCCCGATGACATCATACTGCTGCTCCTGCCGCTCTTGTCGTTCTTTCAGAGCATGATGTACAAGACTGCTTAAACAGGAAGCTGAGCCCAATGGTCTCCCTTACTTGCAGGTTGGTTGGTTGCCTTGAACTACCCTACTGGCCCGATACTTGTCATGCTCTACATGGTCCTTCAGCTCCACCAAAAACCTGTCCCTCCAGGCCATTCACATTCGATCAGAAACCCTTTACTCATTCCACTACCCAAGTCTACACTTGATGTTCACCACCATTCATTCACCCCCCTCTTGATCTTGCCTGTGGAACCGTATTCCTAAGTCTGTTGTCTTGTGCTTTTCCCTGCAGGCCTTCATTTCTGCTGCCCATGCCCCCACACCTCATTGGCTCTCTTTCCTGCCCATGCTCCCACACCTCATGTCTCTCAATCCTGATCATGCTCTCACCACTCACACCTCATGTCTCTCAATCCTGCCCATGCACCCACACCTCATGGTCTCTTTCCTGCCCATGCACCCACACCTCATGGTCTCTTTCCTGCCCATGCTCCCACACCTCATGTCTCTCAATCCTGACCATGCACCATCACTTCATTGTCTCTCAATCCTAACCATGCTCTCACACCTCACACCTCATAGTCTCATAATCTCATAATCTCATAGTCATCGTCTCTCAATCCTGCCCATGCACCCACACCTCAGTTTCTCAATCCTGCCCATGCATCCACACCTCATAGTCTCTCAATCCTGCCCATGCACCCACACCTGTCTCTCAATCCTGCCCATGCAGCCACACCTCATAGTCTCTCAATCCTGCCCATGCACACACACCTCATGGTCTCTCAATCCTGCCCATGCACCCACACCTCAGTCTCTCAATCCTGCCCATGCAGCCACACCTCATGGTCTCTCAATCCTGCCCGTGCACCCACAACTCAGGGTCTCTCAATCCTGCCCATGCAGCCACACCTCATGGTCTCTCAATCCTGCCCATGCAGCCACACCTCATGGTCTCTCAATCCTGCCCATGCACCCACACCTCATGGTCTCTCAATCCTGCCCATGCCCCACACCTGTCTCAATCCTTCCCATGCACCCACACCTCATAGTCTCTCAATCCTGCCCTTGCACCCACACCTCATGGTCTCAATCATGCCCATGCACCCACACCTCATGGTCTCTTTCCTGCCCATGCACCCACACCTCATAGTCTCTTTCCTGCCCATGCACCCACACCTCATGGTCTCTTTCCTTCCCATGCACCCACACCTCATAGTCTCTCAATCATGCCCATGCACCCACACCTCATAGTCTCTCAATCATGCCCATGCACCCACACCTCATAGTCTCTCAATCATGCCCATGCACCCACACCTCATAGTCTCTCAATCATGCCCATGCACCCACACCTCATAGTCTCTCAATCATGCCCATGCACCCACACCTCAGTCTCTCAATCATGCCCATGCACCCACACCTCATGGTCTCAATCCTGCCCATGCACCCACACCTCATGGTTTCAATCATGCCCATGCACCCACACCTCATGGTCTCAATCATGCCCATGCACCCACACCTCCTAGTCTCAATCCTGCCCATGCACCCACACCTCATAGTCTCTCAATCATGCCTATGCACCCACACCTCATGGTCTCAATCCTGCCCATGCACCCACACCTCATGGTCTCAATCCTGCCTATGCACCCACACCTCATAGTCTCTCAATCATGCCCATGCACCCACACCTCATGGTCTCAATCCTGCCCATGCACCCACACCTCATGGTCTCTCAATCCTGCCCATGCACCCACACCTCATGGTCTCAATCATGCCCATGCACCCACACCTCATGGTCTCAATCCTGCCTATGCACCCACACCTCAGTCTCTCAATCATGCCCATGCACCCACACCTCATGGTCTCAATCCTGCCCATGCACCCACACCTCATGGTCTCTCAATCCTGCCCATGCACCCACACCTCATAGTCTCTCAATCCTGCCCATGCATCCACACCTCATGGTCTCTCAAACGGTCCACTACTAAGCTTTATTGCACCCTATGGTGCATCCATTCATTGTCATCCTGTCAACTATTTGCTCCTGTTTTTCCACGATTTCATGAGCTATATGGGTTTTTCTTTTTGAAAGAGATATCATGGTATCTATTGAAGATTAGGCCATTGCCTTTGTGGCATGAAATTATAGGTGTTTTAGAGACGCCATTTTATCCAATGCAAAGCCAAAAATTTAAACGCCTTATAATATAGACACTTATGAACTACTCAACGTCGTACTTGGGCGAGTCAACAAATTAATCCCACACACAATTAGGATGTGGATCATGAGGTTTGGAATACGTCGGTTAGAAAGAGCCCAAGGCTGAGAGGGCTAAAGGTTATATATTGTTACGGACCCAGGTTGTTTGGGTTCACCAGAAGTGGAACCTCTCAGAATGTTCCCAAATTCCCGGCCCTGAGGCCACCAGCCAAGGATAGCTCCGCGGTCCGGCTGGTTGCTCGTCAACCACGAATGCCGATCGATACCATCAAACCTAGCCGCATTCCTCGCGACCACAAGCGTTACCTTTCCGGTGGTTTGGCAATGTCAATTGGGGCTCGTACCCTCGATACGTACTTTTCTACCTTGATCAGGTATAGTCGAGTGGAACCGTCAAGTACATGCCGGCTAAATTACAGAGCCAATCAGTGGAAGAGGTATAACGTAGAAGTGTGGGTGTATGCGGTCGAGGAAAATGTGAGGTGCGAGTCAGCATGCCAGCATAACAAAAGTAGAACAAGAGCGAGTTGTTGATGCTCTTAGTCACTGGTTGCTCTTTGTGAGCAACCTTGAGGCAACAAGCTCTTTGTGAGACTTAGCTAGACAAATTGAGAGAGGTATTTATGGACAGTAACAAAGTTGTGCGTCTCAGATTGAAGCCCTCGCCCCGTGCCAGGGACTGCTGCTGCCAGCCCTCTCGACCCTCGTTTAGCGCAACCCGTCTCCAGCATGCTCTGCCCCGTCTCCAACATGGACTGGACTCTCAGCAGCTTTCTCCTTTCTCCAGGGGCAGGCAAGTTGCCTCTGGTGTAACAGGAGTCTCAGCGTGGTTTGAAGACCCAGGAATGCTCTGTCATTCAGCCTTTTAAGCCACTTCCTTGGGGTGGAGACTTTTGGGGTCATTATTCACAGGAGGTGGAGTCTTTAGAGGTAAATTCACAGGAGGTAACGGTCGGATTGTCCCCTTTGACCCGCAACAGCGAGCCTCCATTTATGCATTCCAGAAGCACCACCTTCCTCTGCTGTCAATCACTGGTGCTGGAAACGACACGTCAACGTTCGGTTGTTGTTTTCACAGCACTATCGTCCTCGGTAACAACTTTTCCTGCTCTGTAGCTGTTCCCGCAAGGCGAATTCAAACTCTACAGCATTCTTGCTCTTTTCCTTTGTGGTGATACGGTTCCTGTGAGGTGTGTTGATTAATAAAGGTGGTTGCGTGCGATTTATGAAAGGTGGGGTAAAGCAGGCACAGTCTTTGTGGTAGAATTGAATTCAATATGATGTTTCCTAATGTATGTAATGTGCTGGAAGAGAGATAAAATGAATTAATTCTGTGTCTGGTAAGAAAAAGAATCCAAATTGATAGTGTCGAACGTGCAATGGAAAGGAACATATAGTGGGGTCATGGATAGAGGGTTTTGAAGGGAAGAACAGGAGGAGGATATCGAGTGGGGGATAGGAAGGCATATAAGAGGAGAAAGAAGACACCCCACCCCCCCCCCCTCCTCACCCCACACAACACGTATGTATCCCATTTCCCTTAAACCCATGGATGGCTCTATGTCGGCACAAATATGAATGAGCTAACCGACTCGGGGACCCAGGGGCCTGTTTCCAAAACCCTCAAAATATGTTTCAATTGCGATTTAATTATCCTGTGCATGACAATAACATGCAGGAGCGGGAAATCAAGAGCTTTCAGTGCGCTTTTACACGAATTGCAAAGAATATTGGCAGACAATTAAAGTGTGAACGTCAGTTTATGTTTATGCTACTTGTGAGTGTCTGCAGCTGTGGAGGAACCCAGGGAGGATTTGAAACAGTAAAGGGCTTACCTTGTGTAACATTACACAGCTTTTTGACCAGAATAGCACAGGGGTTGTGTGTGTATGTATATATATATATAAATGTCGTCGGGATGCTCGGGTAAACAACCGTTAAGTAGTCCTTGTGCTAGTTATTAGCTGAATTGAATTATTTCAGCAATTATAGACCAATCAAATGAGTGGAAAATGAACCCTGAGGTAAACCTCCGAAAGTTATCGGTTTCACAGCTTCACACACACGATGATCCCGTAAGCGCGGGAAGCAACGTCTGTTCGGCCCTGCAACTCGCATCTGCTACCTACTCCAATGCAGTCATCACTCACTGGCTTCCTCCCACATCCAACTAGTTCCATCTCCAAAGGCAACCCTCAAGAGTGGCTGGCTGATCCACCAGAGCACCCTCCACCAGGCAGACCTCGTCCGGCCACTCACCCAATCACTCTACCGCTGCCGCTTCCTCCAACTTTTTTCTCCTGGCAGTGACATCACCTCCCGCGATCCACAAGCTTACAGCAACATCTCACAAATGTTTTAATATTTTTATTATTCCCTTTCCGACGTGTGTGTGTGTGTGTATATATATATATATACAGTGGAACCTTGACTTACGAGTTTAATTCGTTCCGTGAGCGAGCTCGTAACTCAAATTGCTCGTATCTCAAATCAAATTTCCCCATTAAAATGCATTGAAATGCTATTAATCCGTTCCAGCCCGCCAAAAACCACACCAATTTTTTTTTTAATATACAGTATATATAAAAATATCTCGCGCTTTATATTTCACCTGTATGCAGCATACAAGTTGGCAGGATGGCCTGGACTGGAGGTACGCACACTTGACTCTAAAGTCTAAACTGTCCAGCCTGGGTTTGAATCCCGACCCAGCTATAACCTGTCATGGGTGAATCACAGGCAGGGTGATTCATCAATGTGTGTACCGCTAAACTGGGCGCCCCGTTTGCGTCCCATTAGTTGTTGGATGTTAAGGATCTCACCGTGTTTTCCACAAAGAGAAGGCGAGCTATCGCCGGCACTCTGAACAAGTTGTGGCCTGGCATGGCATGAACATGAAAACATGAACATGAACATGAAATGTTCGACATGAACATGAAATTTTCCGAAATAACCAAAATGCGAAAACTAAAATGCATCGCGATACGACAGAGATACGTACTGTACTTGAACGGCAAGATAACCACGTGACCAGAACCTACCTGGCGGCGTAAACTCGAAATAACCAAAATGCGAAAACTAAAATGCATCGCTATACGACAGAGATACGTACTGTACTTGAACGGCAAGATAACCACGTGACCAGAACCCACCTGGCGGCGTGAACTCGAAATAACCAAAATGCGAAAACTAAAATGCATCGCTATACGACAGAGATACGTACTGTACTTGAACGGCAAGATAACCACGTGACCAGAACCTACCTGGCGGCGTGAACTCGAAATAACCAAAATGCGAAAACTAAAATGCATCGCTATACGACAGAGATACGTACTGTACTTGAACGGCAAGATAACCACGTGACCAGAACCTACCTGGCGGCGTGAACTCGAAATAACCAAAATGCGAAAAAAAAAATGCAGCGCTATATGACAGAGATACGTACTTGAACGGCAAGATAACCACGTGACCGGGTGGCGAAAGCTCGTAACTCGGATCTCGGCTCGCATCTCAAAGCAATAAACTGCCGGAGCGACGGCTCGTATCTCGAAAAACTCGTAAGTTGGGGCACTCGTAAGTCAAGGTTCCACTGTATATATATATATATATATATATTGTTGCGGATATGGGATTTGGCCTCCATCCATATCCGCTTGTAAATATTCCCCTATTTCCCCAATACTTCCCAACTATCCCCAATCCCCCATTCCCTAGTCCCATTTTCTGTAAACAACACTCTGTAGAACCGACCTTCCCCTTTTTCCCCCATTAAATGTCGTGCCCAGGTTCACCGCATCTCACGTAGACAACTATAGGACATCTTGCTAGTTATTCTTAGTCTATGTCAGTTAAGGACTCGTTTCCATTAATTCTGACTCTTCGTTGCACCAGAATGTGATTGTATGGCACCATTAGTAAGTTTAGGACCTCCCAATACCTCCCCGCATCTCTTCCTCATGGAACAACAACACCAACAACAACAACAGCGGCGGCGGCGCGGCGGCGGCGCGGGGAGTGCGCGTCCTCACTCCGGCTTGGTTAGCCGCCATTGAACATGTGCTCCGACGGGGTTACCACGCAGGGGCTCGCTGTCAGCTCCTCGTCAAGGGCGGAGCCCGGTAACCCCCCCACACCCAATGGAGGCGGCGGACCGATTCCATCTGGGGCGGAGCTAACGAGCCGAGGGCGTGTCACTCCCCGCTGGACATGCGCAGGAAGAGGGAGGTGACGTGAGATGCGCCTCAGCTACGGAGAAGAAAGGACGCCACCTCCTAGCGCTGAGAAATACCTCCCGGCATCTCGGGACCGGACCGGGTCGATTCTGCCCCTGAGCCAAGGTGCACCTTGAGCTATCGACTGCCTGCCCTTCCTTGCCATCAATCCCTGTGTGAGTCAGTCTTGTCCCGTTTGTCTGTGGTCTGTCGGGAATAAGATAAGACTGTGTCTAAGTGCCCATCTTGCTGTGCTTTACCTCTTGCCGTGTAATCTAGCCGTTCTGCATAACCAATATTATATCCTCCTCCGGAGGTCTTGAGAACTGTACCCCTTGTGTCGTTGCCTTAATCCCAGCCGTTGTGTCCTTTCCTTCATTGATTTAGCATAGCGCGATTCAGCCAACGTTCGAGTGTAATCGGGTAACTTGTGCGAACACGGCGGCCATTCCGCTCGGTCAAGCAACATCTAAGTCGTGTCCGTAACAATATATATATATATTTTTATATATATATATATATATATATATATATATATATATATATATATATATATATATGGTAAAATATTGGGGTGGTTAGGATTGTACATTTTTAGCTCACCTGGAATGTAGTTCCGGGGATCTTATCGGTGTTCATCAGTCCGTCCGTCAGTCCATCCGTCCGTCAGTCCGTCCGTCCGTCCGTCCGTCCGTCCGTCCGTCCGTCCGTCCGTAAACACTTGCAACTTATTCTCTGAAACCGCTGATGGGAATGTGACCAAACTTCGCTAAAATGATATTTGGTATGTTGTGACTGGAGTTTGTTCACAGCATTAAAAAAAGTCAGGGTCTGAGGGGGTCTACCGGGGGTCAAGGAGGATCCAGGTTTGACCCCCCAAAATAGGAATTTGCTTTTTCCTCTGAAACAACACACAACATTTGGATGAAACTTGACCACTACCTTCATCACCCGTGTTGTACCAAAGATTGTTTACAGCATTTAAAAAATCTGGCCCTGAAAGGGTCTACGAGGGGGTTGCCCCCCAAAATAGGTATTTGCTCTTTTCTCTGAAACTACACACAATTTCAATGACACTTGACCACAACCTTCATCACCCGTGATGTACTCAGTCGATTCTGATGACTTCCTAATCAAGGCGAAACTTATGATTAATTTCTCCTGGCATATATTTGAATGATTGCATGTTAGGGGTCACATGGGTGTTTAGATCGAGGCAGTAATCACTCACTTTCGTTACTTAGTGGGCTCCATGTGCTGATATACTTTTAGATTATTCTGAAAAGACAGGGCTGAAATTTTTAGCCCGTCCGCTACGCAGTGGGAGATGGGGGGGGGGGGGGGGTGAGTTTTGACCCCCAACTTTACTATTTGAGCTTTTGTCATCAAATTTTCAACAAAGCTTTATTATGAGAATATGGTGAAGACAAGCTAATAATTTGGTCAAAAGGTCAAAGGTCAAGGTTGCATAAAATCTTTATTTTTCATCCGATTGACTTGAAATTTGAGCAGCGTTTGCATATTGGGTCACTGAAGCCTGTTGCTTTTGAGGTCAAAAGGTCAAGGTCACTGATATATATATATATATATATATATATATATATATATATATATATATATATATATATGCGGGGCTTGAGACCCCTGCCTCCCTTGTGTCCTTATATTGTTTGACCAATTACCAAATATAAACCAACCATGTTTGCTTTGCTTAAAAATATCATATCCTTTAGATCCTTTGAAACCCTGCTTTTCCCTTTAAAAGACTTACTTTGCCTGTCATGTATCTCAAGGATGATATACTTTGTGTGACTTTTTATAGCATGTCTCTTACTGTCGAAATATCCTTTTGGAACTTACTATATCCTTATAAAGAATTATATGTCTTGTAAAAGCCAGGCCCTGATGGTATTATCCTTCACTCTGGGAAGACCAAACCGTATCTTCCCAGTCCCCCTTAACTGTGCTAGATCACTTTTCATGTTTGACATTTTAACGACTTGCTGAACTTTCCCTCAATTAACTGGTTTCTAGAGAATCGTCAACATGGTTGACCCATGAGTGACACCGAAGACCACTCCGTCCTTCTCTTTGTCTTGAGCTAAAAACCACACCCCAATATTCCCTTTATAAAGTGAAACTCGACCGAATTATTTTAGAGCATCATGTTGGAATCCTGGTCCTTGTGGGCCTCAGTTTTATGCATTTTGCTTTCCACAAGCTTGTGTGTTTGATGAATCAAATAAATATCTCAGTTGTTCCTTCTCTCAATCATGAGTCTTGAGTCCTAAGTCACGGATCCATCATATATATATATATATATTTTTTTTTTTAGCTTTTCCCGGCATTTTTAGCATGTAGAAGAAGAAGAGTTCTGCATTCACAGCGGATGCGGGCAGACTTTGCATTTTCAGATGCTTTCTAGTTTTTAATATTTATTGACTGTCACACCCAAACAGGACTAGCTATATCAAATAATTTTTTGCAAAAAATATAAAGGCCCCTTTTTATCCACAGGAAATTAAGGAGATATTGCATAATTACATGTAAGCATTGGGGGCTGGTGTTGGTGTGGAAGTTGTGAGGTTAAATTGAGAAGCGGATGGAAAGGAGGACAGAAGAGAAAGGGAAATATTGAAAGGAGATCAGAGTATAGGAAGGTGGAGGATGGGGAAGAGGTGACAGGAAAGGGGAATTTGGGGTATACTGAGGAGGATGGGGCCAAAGTTCCACCATATTAGTACAATTATTGATAAATGGCACTTAAACGGCTTCACTCACTTGGTTAGCACAATTTGAGGATTTTATCCGGGAATTTGTAACTGAAAAAGTCAGCCTGTAGTTTGACCGTACTTTGGCTGTGAATTCATCCCGATTGCACATGCGCAGAGGAGTGAGAATATAGATTTTACCCTGTCTGCCTGTCTGGCTGTCTGTCTGGCTGTCTGCAGTCAAACAAAGTTGATCATTCCAAACAGGAAACTTACTGTTTTATCGGTCATACAGGCCACAAAAAACAGGGATGAAGAACAAAATAACATGTTAAATAAGGTGATGTAAAAGATGCGACATTAACTGCGATTAGTTTCTGAATTTAATTTTTTTTTTTTTTTTTTTTTTTTACAACTTTTCAAATCTTTATTTTATTTCAATCAAATATACTTGAACATTATAGAATACAAATCGCCTTTTTATCACTTTCAAAAACCTTCCGTTCAGCAGGACTTGGAAAAATATATTCATACGCTGAGGGCATAATTGTGGGAGATTCTGCATTCATACAAATATGGCGGTGCATAGCACCACGTGATTACAACACGTCAGTTACGCAAGGTTCACAAACAAATTAATGTAGATCTTGCTCTGAAACGCAACTTAGAAAGAGTTGAAAAGACTCTTCCCATGCCCTCTTTTTTTTTTCTTTTTTTTTTCATGACTGCGTGGAATCTCAAAGTAGCAAAATGCCATCACGCCTTCAGAATCCTCATGAACGCCAAAGACAAGTACACAGCACCAAAATCAAAGCTTTGTGCTCTCTGAACTCTAGTTTGTTACTGTTTTAAATATAAAAGTCAGTCACTAACTGTGTCTGTCTGTCTCTCTGTCTGTCTCTCTGTCTGTCTGTCTGTCTCTCTGTCTGTGTGTGTGTCTGTCTCTGTGTGTGTCTGTCTGTCTCTGTCTGTCTCTGTCTCTGTCTCTGTCTGTCTCTGTCTCTGTCTCTGTCTCTGTCTGTCTCTGTCTCTGTCTCTGTCTCTGTCTGTCTCGGTCTGTCTCTCGGTCTGTCTCTCGGTCTGTCTCTCGGTCTGTCTCTCTCGGTCTGTCTCTCTCGGTCTGTCTCTCTCGGTCTGTCTCTCTCGGTCTGTCTCTCTCGGTCTGTCTCTCTCGGTCTGTCTGTCTGTCTGTCTCTGTCTGTCTGTCTCTGTCTGTCTGTCTCTGTCTGTCTGTCTCTGTCTGTCTGTCTCTGTCTGTCTGTCTCTGTCTGTCTGTCTCTGTCTGTCTGTCTCTCTTTATTCACTCTACTTCAAATCATCAGGTCTTCAATTAGCCTCGATGTTGTTTTGTCTGTATCTTGTATTTTTAAAGTGACAAAAAATTTGCATCTTTGATTTGCCATTGTAAGCCTTATGGTATGAAAATGCACAACAAAACACAGCTATATAACTGAGCTTTAAAAAAATATATCGAATAAAAATCACTCGTGATGTGAAAAAACAATAGGTGATCGAGGTTCCCACAATGTGGCAGCAGTTTTGAAAAAGAAATATCACTTTATAAAGTAATATTAGTACAGTTTTTTTTTTTTTTTTGTATATTGAATCGAGGCTCGTGAAAGAGCTAACATTTATTTCACAAACAAATCAACCAGACAAATATTAGGAAGCCAGAGTGAATATGATCTTGCCAATTAAGGTGAGAAATTTGCTCCCTTGCAAGACTACAAGGACGGGATAGCGATGTTGCAATAATTATGCCTCTGATCTTTCCAAATCCTGAATTTGAATCCAGAAGGATTTTTTAAACAACCAAAACAAACATTTGATACATCGACCACAGGTGTACCGCTGACGTGCCCGCAATTAAGGATGCGGAAGATCCCATGGCGTGTCCTCAGCAATAACACATTTTCTGTGGTTGAAATATTTGTTCTCTTACGCTATGATTTCAGGTTCAAATTCCAAAGATGATGTCGACTTGTCCATATTCCAAACACTTTGTTCTCTATGCAATCTATGTGCAAGCTCGACGAGGAGTTTTCCGTTAATGTCCATGCTCTTTACAAAACACCAGCTCCATCGAGGCAGTTACGAGGCAGAAAATATCCTGGAGTTTATCACTGCTCTTCTCAGCAGTAGCCAAGGAAGGAAATGTGATTTTCTGCAATAATGGGGGTACACAATGCACTGGGACCACCCTTTGTGAAAGGCACCTTGGGGTGTTCAACATCCACAAATTAATGCCACCAGATGGGACAACTGCAGCCACACATTACGATGTACTGCACTGCTTGTGAAACACTGATAACAGTTTTACAGTCAGGTTAGGAATTGAACCCAAAGAGGTCAGATCAAAGACAAGTGTAATACCGCTGAGCCATCCTGCAAGGCCTCCATGAGCTTATGATAACTTCGCCCCCATCCGCAACCCTTCCTGCAAAGTTGAACATTTTGCCTCTTAAAGGTTCAGCATCCATAGACAGTGCCATCCATATTCATATGTTTGAGACAAAAATATTTGTCCTACTTCACCTTTGCTGGAACAGTAAACGATACAAGTACAGGTACATTCAAAGTACACCGCACCCATGCCAAATAAAGAAACATCCTCCAGCGCAGTATCGCCGGGGTGCCTTTGGCGCTGGGCGATGCCACCGTGCAACACACAGAGACGGTATTTGGAGGGAAAAGTGTACAATAATTGATCGATTCATTGCATAATTAAAATCGACAGCAATCGTAAAGTAATTTCTTCAACAATTGGCTAATAGCATACCTCAACCGGTGTTTCATCCGAAGCTGTAACTTTTTGAAAATTAAATAAATACGTCATTAATCGAAGAAAAAAAAAATTCATGGATTAATAAAGAAATAATAAATCGATCAAATTGATCGATCAATAAATCAAAAATATCCTTTATAGCCACATCACTTGGTCCAAATATCAGGTTCCTAGCTCAAAAGGTGCCTGAGATATAATTGCCCAGATGAGAAATAAAATAAATAAGTGATTAATAATGAAAAAAAGAAAACAATAATGATCGTAAAATAATTAAGTAATGAATCAATTGGCTAATAGAATACCTAAACCACCACCGTTTCATCTGAATCGAACTTTAAAAAAAATAATTAATTAAGCAATTAATCGAATAATTAAATCATTATTTGATTAATCAACAAATCAAAAATACCCTTTACTGCCAAATCACTTGGGCATTGTTGTGTCCGAATATCAGCTTCCTCGCTCAAATGATGGCTGAGGTATTGCCCGGACAAACAAACAAGCAAGCAAGCAAGCAAGCAAGCAAGAAACGGGAGTGAAAACCGAGTACTCCCTTTCAGCACGCGTCATCGCCAGGCCCCCTTCGGTGCCTGGCAATGACGTCATGCAGCGCCGGGAAACGGCATAGGAAAGGAGCGGTGTACAATAATGTGAAACACTCTTGGTCTATAGGCATATTTCCATAACTCAGCCAGTTATAATGCAATTAAATGAATTACCTCCAGTGATGTGAAGTCAGGTGGAGGGGTGATGGCACCAAAAAAGCTATGATGATCAAAACCCTGCAAAAGGAAAAAGAGATGGAAATAAGGTGAGTGGGGATAAGGCATTGGGAGAGTGGCGAATGAGTGTTACAGGGCTACACGTGATACTGGTGTCACCAAACAACAACAAAGCAGCACAGGAGAAAATTAAAGCAGTAATGCAATTGAAAAATGTGCAGCCTCATGCCAAGATCAGGAAATGTACACAACGCACAGAATACAACATCAAAATACGATACAAAATCTAAGGAAATGCAAGAATTGCGCTTTTGCATATCTGTGCCGGATTTTAAGGCTCAAATTCAAATGAATCCTTTTCATACACAGTGACGCCATACGTATCAATGTACATTCACCATTTGCCCCCCACAGAGATCTTTATATTTTCGAAGATCCAAGGATGCACATCTCCATGACCAATTGTACAAATCATTACCAACTGTAGGAAGCCGCAGGGAGCATTCAGTACGTGTGCCAGATAAACCATTGGCCTTTTAAAATAATGGATTAATTGAATGATAAGCAGCTCAAGTGTGCATTGATGTTCAAAAAAACTCATCAAGACAACATTTTTTCAACATTAGGCCGGGAAAGCGGAGGGGAAGAGGGAAGGGGAGGATTGGGAGGAGGATTGGAGGCAACGAGCACATCATAATGGATCCACAAAGGAAATTGGAATAAAATTAATGGAAGGTGTTTGTTTTTGTCAATTTTGCAAAGCTAAAAACGATAAACTATACAAATACTACCAACTAGTAGCCCTACCAACTGGTGTGTTAAATGCAGAATGGTCCACGCATGAATGAGAAAAAGGAGGCAATGACAGCAGCAGCTGCGTCTCACACTGCTCATGTGGAATTGATTCGATGTTGGTCTGACAAACAAACTCAACATTTTGTTCTCGGTCTCACCCGGTCACACCGGAATAGTCAACCTAACCCACTTATCTGTTCCCATGGTCAATCACAAAAAGATGTTCAATCTCTATCCACTAGGCCTCACCATCAACCATCAGCCACACCTCTCCTGGGCCAACCATATAGCAAAACCAGCCTCCAAAGCTATTCCTTGATAAACCAAACAGTCTACAAGGCTTTTATCTGTAACTCGATGGAATAGCGTTTTCCCGAATGACTGGTGTCCCCCATATCACATCTGACTCTCCTGGAAACCGAAACATTCAATATTATTAGAATTGCCTGCAATAAGGCCAAAGCGCAAGGCCTGTTGTTCTTGCATCGCAAATATATCTGTGGCTTCTCTTCTAGTCCATTTCCCTTTCCTCTGGGCTCTGACCCTCCTGAACCTATCGAAGACATCTTCTAGTCTAGTTCCCTTTTCTCTGCGTTCCAATCCTCCCGAGCCCATCTTAGACATCTTTTAGTCTAGTTCCCTTTTCTGTGCTCTGAGCCTCCCTAACCTATCGAAGACATCTTCTCGTCTAGTTCCCTTTTCTCTGTGCTCTGACCCTCCCTAGCCCATCTAAGACACGTCTTCAAGTCTAATTCCCTTTTCTCTGCGCTCTGACCCTCCCTAGCCCATCTATGACGCCTCCAAGTCTATTTCCCTTTTCTCTGCGCTCTGACCCTCCCAAACCCATCTATGACATGTTTTCTAGCCTAGTTCCCTTTTCTCTGTGATCTGACCCTCCCTAGCCCATCTATGACGCCTCTTCTAGTCTAGTTCCCTTTTCTCTGCGCTAAGACCTTCCCTAGCCCATCTAAGACACGTCTTCAAGTCTCGTTCCCTTTTCTCTGCGCTCTGACCCTCCCTAGCCCATCTAAGACACGTCTTCAAGTCTGGTTCCCATTTTCTCTGCGCTCTGACCCTCCCTAGCCAATCTATGAGACCTCTACAGGTCTAGTTCCCTTTTCGCTGCGCTCTGACCCTCCCGAGACCATCTATGACATGTCCAAGTCTAGTTCCCTTTTCTCTGTGCTCTGACAATCCCGAGCCCATCTATGACATGTCTTCTAGTCTAGTTCCCTTTTCTGGGCTCTGACCCTCCCTAGACCATCTATGACATGTCTTCAAGTCTAGTTACCTTTTCTCTGCGCTCTGACAATCCCTAGCCCATCTATGACATGTCTTCTAGTCTAGTTCCATTTTCTGTGCTCTGACCCTCCTAGCCCATCTAAGACACATCTTCAAGTCTAGTTACCTTTTCTCTGCGCTTTGACAATCCCTAGCCCATCTATGACATGTCTTCTAGTCTAGTTCCCTTTTCTGTGCTCTGAGCCTCCCTAACCTATCGAAGACATCTTCTCGTCTAGTTCCCTTTTCTCTGTGCTCTGACCCTCCCTAGCCCATCTATGACGCCTCCAAGTCTAGTTCCCTTTTATCTGCGCTCTGACCCTCCCAAACCCATCTATGACTTGTTTTCTAGCCTAGTTCCCTTTTCTCTGTGATCTGACCCTCCCTAGCCCATCTATGACGCCTCTTCTAGTCTAGTTCCCTCTTCTGTGCTCTGACCCTCCCTAGCCCATCTAAGACACGTCTTCTAGTCTAGTTACCTTTTCTCTGCGCTTTGACAATCCCTAGCCCATCTATGACATGTCTTCTAGTCTAGTTCCCTTTTCTGTGCTCTGACCCTCCCTAGCCCATCCAACACACGTTAATCTCGCAAACCCACCTGACTGTTTCAATTTTTAAAATACAGGATTATTTTGCCCACCACTCTTTTGTTCCTTTTTTTCCTCACATTTGCGGAATTGCATTACCGAAGGTGTTCAATCCCACATATCACTCCAGGGGATTCAAGGAAGCACTGCACCTCCATTTGATGTCATCCACCAATCCTTCCTCATATTTTCTACACCCATTAACCATACCTAATCAATCCTCTTCCATGCAGGTTACAGTCTCCCCTCCTTTGCATTCATTCTTCTACTCGTCAAGTACAAATGTTGCCCACCTGTCAAGCTCATTGCCTCTTTACCCTGTCATCTCTCTCTTCAAATAGATCTCATACGAAAAGAAAAGTGGGAATAAAAGCAGTTGCTCAAATGGGGTTTCTACTTTTGCAATCTCTGTCAATGAATCCACATTCAAAAAGGTTGAAAGCCAAACAGCTCTTGATTTTACCGAAAGCACACCAACGGCGAAACCTGGGAATCAGGAATCGATTAAACTGAAAAATAATAAAGGGATGAAACATCAAAAGGTATGACACCAAACATCATAGAGGAAGAAAACCATAAAATTTGAAAGCTATCCACAAATTAAAGCATTTGAGGTTACAAATGGTGTAACCAAATCAGCCAAGAACCCCATTATTCCTTTTTCATAACAACTAAAAACTATCTACATAGAAACAGAAACCAATATATTGTGTGTACCCAATTAAATCCATCGACTGGAAGAAGGTAGCACACTGCACAAATCATTATGTTTTCAACTTAATTAATCTCTCACCCCCAAATTGGATGTTAAAATGTGAGCACAATCTTTGAGTAACACTTAGGTCATTTCTGTATCACGAGATGTAAATTTTATATAGTCACGTGCCCTGGCAATGGAAACAGTACCTCTGGGCGTCAGGGCTGAGCTCCCCACATCGCCCAACCACCCCTTTCCCAGGCATTGCGCCAACAGGCGTAGAGCTATACGGAGCTCTTAAAGAGCAGCGAATGCAAGTGGGGGAAATATGGGGGCCTAATGATTAATTCCGCCCACGGAAAACTCAGTTGGCAATGCTTTGTGAATAAGCAATGAAAAAATATTTTACAACAAAACAACGAAAAAAAAAACAACCTTTCCTTAGATAATTATGGAACCAAACTAGAGTTCCGAAATGTGGTGAATATCTAAAAAATAGAATTCGTCATCTGTCTGTCGATGACGAACAGGCAGTCTGTCTGTTCGCGTTTTTTTGCAAAGACCGCTGGGCCGACAACCACCAAATTTGGCACACTGACCAAGTCTGACCCGGGGATGGTCCTCAGGCTATTTTCATCCACCACCTCGGCCTTTAAAGACCCTGAAGGACCCAATACCCTGCTTTACATGCTTCAGAGAAGACTTTTTACATGCTTGAGAGATTAAACCCCTTCAGACTCCAAATACCTCTATGAGCCCCAAGACCCTTAAGGCCAACATTAAGACCCTTCAAGACCTCAATGACCAGGAACACCCCAAAGACCTTGAATACCCTTTCAACACAAGACTTGAATACCCTTTCAATACAAGACACCTCTCGATCTCTTCACCCTTTAGACCTTTAGACCTTTATACCCCTTAAGTCACTTTGCACCCATTTGACCTTAACACCATTTAGATCCCTTACAGCTTACACCCTTCAAACAGATTAGACAGCTTGAACCCATGACCATTTAGACTTTAGAGCTTTAGACCACCTGGACCTTGAGAAATAAATTAGACCCTTCCACCCCCTTAGACACTAACTATTATTGGAATGTACCCTTAAGACCATCTATAACCTTTTAAGTGCACACCACACAAACATCTATAGTCATTTTGCAAAACAGACTACTTTTTTCAGCAAGTAATGCACAAATTTGACCCACTCAGAGGGTGGGTCCTCTGCTATTTAATATACTAGGGCATGCCCGTACTATATCTATATCTAAAATTATATCCCCCCCCCCCCTCTATTTACATGAAATGGTTTGGTCCAAAGCGAACGGCTTGCGAGTACGGTGACAATCCCCCCCCTCTATTTACATGAAATGGTTTGGTCCAAAGCGAACGGCTTGCGGAGTTTGGTAAAGAAATCGCCATAGCATGCACAAACGTGCAGGAAAGCGAAAGAATCGCAAATTAGTTTTAATTAGTTTTAAAACATCGTTTAACGCCAACATAGCGGCAACATAGTTTGCCAACGTGAAATAAATGAATACGCTCTCAAATGTGCCGTCCGAGGCAGAGTCTGTTCGCCACGTTCGGCACACGTGATAGCTCGCTGCTCTCTGATTGGTTGAATCGTTTTTTGGACATAGCTCGGTAACTACTTGTCCGATTAATATGAAACCTTGAAAAGGCACATCCTCGGGTCCCCAGCAATATACCTGGCAAGTTTAAAGTATATCGGACCCGTGGTTGTCGAGAAACAGCGGTCACAGACATACAGACATACATACATACATACACACAGAGATTACTGGAATTATAGATAGATAAAGAAAATTTGTTTGTTTCTTTTTCTTTGTTTATGCATTTTGACCCTGCAGGAACCAGTGTGACCAAACTTTGCAGGCCTCCTCTTTCATCCAAAGGAAGGTTGAGGGCTATGTTTTGATAAAAAAAAGTTGACCTCAGATAAAACCAGATAATTGGCATTGAAGGTTGAATTGGGTCTTGCACTTATACACTGCATGGGTTTTTTTTTTCTCCCAGGAGCAATCAAGTAATATGTATTGTGAAGATCGTATGTTGACGTTGTAATGATTTGGTGTCAACAACACAAATTTAATTATCAGAGTATTTCATTGAATTTCTCTGGGCAACACCGGGTTCTTAGTTGGTGGTAAAATAAAGCAACACAATTTAATCTATTTAATAAAGCAGGAGTGCTGTCCGTCTGTCCCCAAACTACTCCCTCAGTTTAGGAGCCAGCCCTGCCAAACTTTCTGTGGAACATTTTAGGGTCCCACCGGGTGTCCTAAGTTGATTTGGGAGGTTTCATAAATTTCTCAATACAATTATGATTTTGAGTTTCCACCCATACGAAACTGCTCCCTCCCCGCATGTAAACTCATTCACAGGTTCAGCATTAGCAGTTTCGCCATTTCCCACATGTGGAAACATTCACTGGTTCGGTAATATGTCAATACAATCGAGATTTTGCGTTTCCACCCATACAACACCGATCTTTGTGTGCAAACACATTTGCGGCTTCGGCAATGTCTCAATACATTTGAGATTCTCCGTTTACACCCATGAAATGCCGCAATTTTTCCGTATGCAAATGACATTTTCGGATTCACATTCCAATGCCATGTACATTACACACCCTCTGGTGGGGTCAGTCGCAGTAAGTTTTTTTGCCCAAGTCATTTACCAACCGGCTATCTATACCTGATGTTCAATTGAAAGTGGCACAGGAATGCAGAATTTATTGGTTCATGGTTTCCGCATTTGTGAAACTGCAAATGCAAATCCGAAAATGTCGTTCTGCAAACACTTTCCATATTTTCCATTTACTTTTGAACACTCAAAGGTGCAACACATACCACGCGTCCTACACATCCCTGCTCACGTCCTAAAGTGGGTAGAGTTTTCATCAAAATTTCTAAAAACAATTTTTTTTTTGAGATTTTTAGCTCCCACATGCATAGCATCGGTACCTCGCTAGTGTAACAATTACAATCAGAGCTTCAGGAAGCATTGCAGGATAGGGATGTTTGGAGTAATCTGATGATGAGTATTACCAGAGCAGAAGTCCGACAAGACTTGATCAAACTAGACAACTAAATAACACCACAAAAGGGCTGGCAGGATAGCAGAGAGGTATGATCGTCGCCTTTCAGATGTCTGGCCTGGGTTTGAATCTGGCCCAGCAACAAACAGTCATCCTGGTGTTTCACATGCATCATTGGATGCAACATCCATCAGTAGGATGTTAAGCTGGATGACCTGCACATCACCACTAATTGCTGATGGATGTCAAGGATCCCAAAGTGTAATTTGCAAAGAGTAGGTGAGTTATCACCAGGAACCCAAACAAACTGCAAACTCCTGCCATGACTGACGACTGGTAAGACAACAGCAAACTGCCCAGCGTAACCAAACCGTCCAGCATAACCATCTCAAAGATCAAGCATCGACGGCACCATCGACGGTCTGTAAAGGGTATGATGACGATGACGGTCCCATAAAATTTCCTTTTTGAATGGATTCTCACAAAATAAGGAAAGCATCAAAGCAAAGATAATTGTATCTGGTGACCACAAATGATCAGTAACACAATTTTAATTATCAAAATAGGTGATTGCGACTCTCAAAGTATCAAAATGCCATCACGCCTTTAGAATCCTCATGAACACCAAAGACTAGTACACAGCACCAAAACCAAAGTGATGAGACAAAATTGGTCCAGATGTGTTTATTAGGGCTAACATGTACACCACACATTGGCAGGCCATGGAGCACAGAGATTTGGCATTTTATGAAATAATATGCATCTAAAAAGGCGACATGAACGCCTTCTTCAGTTCTTGCTAGCCATGCCTACCCGTCGCTTACCTGATAGATTAAATCATAAGACAGCATGTTGCACTACAAGCATAATGCTCGTCTTAGTCTCAATGAGGATGGAAAATGAAGCAAAACACACCAAAAAGAACACAGCTGTTATTGTTGCTACTGTCGTTAAGTTTGTAATTGTTGTTTGTGTGCTCCCTCGGTGTTCTAAAATACATTTTTCTCTTGTTTCAAGAAGTATGACGATAAAATTTTGTATGGCTCCTTCCATGCCCATCACTATTATAAATGGTTCCTGCTGTCTTACCATTGGAATCACTACATTAGTGCTCTGGGTCCTACTTCTTCTTCCGCCACCCCAGAACAACAGGCACCATTATGATTAAACGGGGATTAATTTTTGTTCTAAGTTAATCGATTAATTATATATTAACTTTTCAACCAAGTAAATGGATTATATATTAACTTTCCAAACAAATTTCCAACCAGGCCACTAGTCGGCCATCTTGAATCTGATCTAAAAAAAAATGACAGCCGTCATTCATAATATGTGTGCAAAGTTTGAACAAAACTGGTAAATGCATGTTTGATAACTGGTTGAGGATGTGGTCAATGTTGGGTTTTTTTGTTTTTTACAACTAAAATGGCCGCTGGTCTACCAGTTGGCCATCTTTGATCAGATCGCAAAATAAAGTGAGGTGCACGTTATGCCATCATGTACTCTGCTTGTGTCAAGTTTGAACAAAAGCGAACCATGCATATTCAAGAAATGGTTGACAACATGTTCAACTTCTGTTTTTTTTGTTTGTTTTTTTACAACTACAATGGCCACCAGTTGGCCATCTTTGTTCGCAACGCAAAACAAAATGATGTGCATGGGTGTACCGTCATATATTGTCTTTGTGCCAAGTATGAACAAAATTGGTCATACATCTCCGAGATATGGTTGTGGGCGCATGGAGGGACGGATGGACGGACGGACGAGACCCAATCCATAGCCCCCATTTCTGACTCAGTCCAACGGGGGCTAATAATCTCTACTACTATCACTCATATAAATAGCCCCAATTATTCGACTTTCCTTATGGGGTTGGACGGGGAAATTTTTGGCCCAAGTTGTTCACAAAGCAACTTGCAAGGCCCGGTGATGGATTAAAGTTGGCAAGAATTTGTCCAAGGTGCCTGTGATAACACTCGCATAAAGCTCACCCACAAACTATTGCTCACAGACAAGACACCTATCCCAATATCCGGCATTGTAATGAAAAATACCGCCTATGAAGCACCAATCCCACAGGTTACAGTAGGTTCAGGAATCGAAACTACACTGTGCTACCTCTGCACTATCCTGGCAGGACTGTTCTGAACAAAGCATTAAGCTCTTCCATCTTAATAAAGAAAATTATAGATGAAAAAAAACAACAAAAAAAACAACATATGGCAGGGCCAATCTCCACTAGATTTGGCATACATACCAGGGGGTAGTCAGGTCATGGACACAAAAAAAAAATTCTCATTGTGATACAATGTAAGTGGTCTAATGACCCCTGCAGACAGAGGGCATTACGAGACCACGACTCAAAAATACATTTTCCCGATGATGATGATGACCCACAAGATCCACCAGGCTGCTCTGGGAGGGAGCAGGTGTTTCTAGTTATTTAAACTCCCAACATTGGTATTGAATATTGTTAATGTTTCCCTTGCTGTAATCATTTTTTGCTACTGGCCAGGCCATTCATGTTATCAGTCACAGTTCCTTCATTTATAGCCTCGCAGCCATCCTCTAGCTTAAAAGAATCCTTAATTCCTTCCTCTAATCCCACCAAAAACCTTGCTGCCCTTTTCTGTATCAAAGGAAAAAGGGAAGGAATTAAAAAAAAAAAAGTAAGAAATAATAATAAAAGGATGAAATATTTAAGAAAATAAATATAAAAAAGGATAAAGAAAGAAACGAGTCTTTGAAAATGTAGGCTGAGGATCCAGTTTCTAAAAGCAGGCCATTGTTCACAAAGCATGGCAGGGCCAGATAATTTGCTGCTTGAGGAAATCCAATCCAGAGCAAAACGCGCTTTGCAGTCGCATGATCGGAGCCTTCTGATATTGAAAAGTCAAATTAGAGAAAATCATTATACTTTCAGCTTCCTCCACGAGTGCGAATCCAACGATAAATTTTGACGAGCGGCAGTGTCAACGATAAATTTTGACGAGCGGCAGTCTATTTACCCAAGCCCGCTTTTATGCACCATCAGCGCCATTGTGCTCGTTACGTCTGCTTCTTTGCTCTTTCCTTGCAAACACCTTCTCTATAAATCGCACCCTCCACATTATTTATGAACGCACAACGAAAATGGCCACCAAAACGCAGAGATTAGCTCGGTGACTGCCAAACGCAGTGTGGCCGTAGAAGCAGGAAGTGACCGAAAGGCCCTTTTGCATGATTTACAAGTTAATGCGCAATTAGAATCATCTCATCCGTGGACATCATCCTTCCAAACGCCACATATAGGTGTGAACAGTCGGCACTGACAGAAGTGGTTTGCAGTGTTGAAAAGGGGAAAGGAAAAGTAGTGACGTACCTCAGCAGGCTTGCCGGAGGGCACGTCATATATACCATCTTTCAGCTGATTAGAAGGAACCTGCAAAGGGACAACAAACAAGAGGATACACATTGATTGGGGCGGCAAATGGAGAAAGGCTTTGAAGGGGCTGAGGTATGACGGTGGGAAGAGGATTCAAGAGCAGGAAAAGGTTAGCGGGCTATGCACCGGCTGACTTCCATCGTCCCCATCATGTCCCACTTAGACTTGAGCAGTAATTTGTCCTCGACACATTTTTCCCGGTGAAATTAAACATCCGACAAAAGGACACCCCAATCAGCCTCATGTCTCAAGGTCATCTACCTGACATGAAATGGGCTTCCGTTCAAAATCAAGAGGCTAATTTGTGCATGGAATGAAAACTGTAGTGACAATGAATATTGGGAATATGGTGAATGATCCCAAAAAAAAAAACCCAAGAAAAATAAATAAAGCAAAGGAAATGATATATGACAATCATAGTTCATGCATTGCATGGTATACTGAACCATAAGACACAAACACCATGATATGAGCACAAATGCTATGAGGCGTGCAGGGTATATTTATGGTCCATTGTACATGACAAACAACTTACCTGGTATATGTTTTCCTCGCCCTCAAGACTGGGCTCAAACATAATGTACTTAAAGAAATGACAGGAAAAAAAAAAAAAAACAGGACGAGAGGGACAATAAGGGGGCAATAAATTAATAACAATAGAAAGTATTTTTCGAATTAACATTATTGCAAAAGTCATGGAACAGGGCACACGCCTATGCTGGTTGATGAACCTGCAGTTGAGATTGGCCATTCTGTCCAGGCACAAACAATTCAATATTATTAAACGGAAATCACTTCGTCTTAGACAGGACAATGCAGAAGCAGGGGTGGTATTGTTCCACTTACAACTTTTATTGTGGATGCTGGCATTTTTATGGTAAGGGGGATATAAATATAACCTGCAATCAGGATATCGTACAAGGGTCTTGTGCAGAATTAGACAAAGGTCTCTGACACTTTTTCAAATAAAAAACAAAACACGTGCATCTGGAAAGCCGAACCATTGTAATCATCGTGCAGTGAGAAAGCCCATCCAACAACTTGCAGGCCTCATCCTCAATTATATAATATGTGGCTTACATAAACAGGCTTACCGGACAGGAAGGCACATCATACAGATGGACCTTTTATTTGGAACAACCACCTCAATGCATCATATATGTGACACGTTGGAAAACAAATTACTTTGCGATTCAATATTATATATGAGCTTACAAAGATTAAGCAATGCACATGCATTTGCTTAGGTCAGGTCACGTGGGGAGAGGGAATGGTGGAGGTGAAAGAATAAACCAATAAACCAGGCGACAAACCAGTGCCACAAATTATGGGCAAGACAGGACAGACTGGTCCAACACACTCAGGTGAATGACCGGTCAGACCAGGGCAACGGACTGGTGCCACGGACGTGACAGACCGGGTGATGGACCAGTCCCACCGATGGAAAAGACTCGGGCAATGTACCGGTACCACCGACGGGACATACCAGGGCAATGGACCAGTGCCACAGACGGGACAGGCCGGGGCAACGGAACGGTGCCACAGACGGGACAGGCCGGGGAAACGGAACAGTGCCACCGACGGGACATACCAGGGCAATGGACCAGTGCCACAGACGGGACAGGCCGGGGCAACGGAACGGTGCCACAGACGGGACAGGCCAGGGCAACGGAACGGTGCCACAGACGGGACAGGCCAGGGCAACGGAACGGTGCCACAGACGGGACAGGACAGGGCAACGGAACGGTGCCACAGACGAGACAGGACAGGGCAACGGACCGGTGCTACAGATGGGACAGACCGGGGCGACGGAACTGTGCCAAAGACAGGACAGTTTGGAGTGACGGACCAGTGCCACAAATTATGGCAGGACAGGATAGAGCAACTGAATGGTCCAACAGACCAGGGTGATGGACCAGTGCCACAGACAGGTCAGACCGGGGAAATGGACAGGTGCCACAGAAAGGACAGACCGGGGCAACGGACCAGTGCCACAGACGGGACAGACCAGGGCGACGGACGTGTGCCACCGACGGGACAGACCAGGGCGACGGAACGGTACCACAGATGGGACAGACTGTGGCAACGGACCAGTGCCACAGACGGGACAGACCAGGGCGACGGACGTGTGCCACCGACGGGACAGACCAGGGCGACGGCCCGGTGCCACAGAAAGGCCAGACCGGGGCAACGGACCGATGCCACAGATGGGACAGACCAGGGCGACGGCCTAGTGCCACAGAAAGGATAGACCGGGGAAATGGACAGGTGCCACAGAAAGGACAGACCGGGGCAACGGACCAGTGCCACAGACGGGAAAGACCGGGGCAACGGACCGGTGCCACAGACGGGAAAGACCGGGGCAACGGACCGGTGCCACAGACGGGAAAGACCGGGGCGACGGACCGGTGCCACAGACGGGAAAGACCGGGGCGACGGACCGGTGCCACAGACGGGAAAGCCCGGGGCGACGGACCGGTGCCACAGACGGGGCAGACTGGGGTGACGGACTGGTGCCACAGACGGGGCAGACCGGGGTGATGGACCTCTGCCATAGATGGAAAGGACTGGTGCCACCGAGGGAAAAGACTCGTGCAATGGAATGGTACCACAGACGGGACATACTGGGGCGATGGACCTTTGCCACAGACAGGACAGTTTGGGGTGACGGGCCAGTGCCACAAATTATGGCAGGACAGGATAGAGCAAATGACCAGTCCAACAGACCAGGGTGATGGACCGGTGCCACAAAGTATGGCAGGATAGGATAGAGTGACTGACCGGTCCAACAGACCAGGGCGACCGACCGGTGCCACATACGGAAAGGACCGGGGTGACAGTTTGGTTCCACAGACGGGGGGAAAAAAAAAAAAAAAAAAAAAACTGGCGATGGACCGGTGATACAGACAGGACAGACCGGAAGATGCCAGTGCCATAAATTGAACAGACAAACAAGTGGATGCCTTCCCCCTTCCATTCTGCACTTCACACATATCAAGGCTGACAAATGGAGAGGTTCGGTGGTATAGCTGCCACGAGATTTAATTCAAAGCAGGTGATTATACTACAGAAAGGCAACCAAACCAATTGATAGCACTCTATATTGACCTTTAGGCCCTGAGGCAATGTCAATTCATTTTTGGGGTTTCTCCCCCACCCCCCAACAATGACCTAAGGCTTGTGGAGGATCCTGTACATATAGTACGTGCAGAGAAAGGTTACTATCGAGCCTCGGAAGTGCTTTGACATTAATTTTACACATAGGTAACTATAAGGAAACCAACACGACAGTGGATTTTGAAATAAGATCCTTGCATTTTGGGCTAATGTTCAGATGGGAAAAGGGAACAACAAACATGTCAATCCCCATAAGACTAAATTATTCTTGTACTCGCTTCAGTTTGTGGAAACATGCGTGAACCTCTACATGATACAATAAATCTTGTGTATTTAGGATTACATTTAGCGAATCGCAATCACTGCTGGTGACAGATGTGATGAGCAAATGCTTTTCCTAACATTATTGATCCCTTATAGATCATCGATTGGCATCATCGATCCCTATACCTCATCGATAAGCACGATTGATGGGCAATCCCATTTCAATAAACGGATTTCAACTGCACGTAATAAACGGTGAAAGGGTGAATTTTTCAAATAATCAAAATGCATTGAACCATTGTGAACAAATTTGACATCTCTCTGGGTCCATGCGCTTCTCTCAACGCCAGAAAGAGCACAGGGCCGCAAAAGTGACGTCTACCTTGTATTACAAGGGTGTCACGTTTGATTACCAAAACCAAGGTTGAATGGTTAACGACTGTGTTCTTCAGAAAACAAATCGTTTATAGTCTTAACATTGCATGGATGCACTAGACTAGACAAAAGCACCCAAGCCACCGTTCCTCTACCAGCCCCAGCCGGGCCTTCCTCATTTTTTTCATTCTCCACCTGACTTCATAAACCAATGAATCAATTAAGACTGGGTTTTGAGACGGTTGTAATTGGGTCACAGAAATTTTCTTTGTCGAGGCAATCTGTCATTGCGCTAATGTGAGCACGTGCGGCCATACATGCAAAGGGGAGGTAGAATCACGAGAAACCGATGCGAAGGATGCTGGTTTAATTACACGCTTGTATAACTTCCATTTGATATTTAGTTTGGTCATTCCTCGTGAACCTCGCAGCGATTATGAATCATCAGGTCCGTCACGCAAAATGATTCTGGCGATTGTGTTGCGTGGCACAAGAGTGAAGGATCTACGTTTGGGTGCACGAGAACGTGCACGATGGATTTCATCATTCTTGGAAAATTGTCCTTCATTCATGGCACCAAGACATCAGGGACTCCATTAAAGGATTGGCCACCCTATTTGCTTCGGCATTGCGATGCCGATGAATACACCTCGAGGCAAAACATTTTCCATGCATCGCCACCCACATGCCGTTCATGTTTATAATGGAGTAAAATCCATGAGGGGAGCGGAAGAAAAACATCATCCATCGTTTGTCCACCTGCGGTCCGATGAACACAATGTAACGCGTCCATTTTAGTCTCCATCCACCAAATGAGACCTCACCTGCCAGTCTTACCGTGGACCCGCTGCGAGCGCATCAACCTTTCGGAGCCACCATCATCCAACATTTCCACAAGCATATTGAAGTTTGCATTAAAATAAAAATCTTCGAGCGTCAAAAGGCCAATTCCACAACATCATGTCAAAAGGAAAAAATAATAACGACTTCCACAAATTTGGGATTATTAAGCCTTGCTTCAATATAGCTAGTGCTTCCGCATAATGATCCAATATATCCGCTAACGAAAACAAAGCATCTCCCACAGCAATAACAGAAGATTGCAACCCTGTGCCAAACATCATACATGCGGAAGTCTCCCAATATTGTGGTACCTGATAAATTGGATCGTCCTCCTCTTTGGCAGGCTGGTGCAGGCAGGGGCAAGGTGAAATAGTAAGAATAAAGAGAAAAATTTAAGGCCATGCGGAGTGTTAAACAAGAGGATATAATAGAGGGGAAAAGAGGGCAGGGTGGCGAAAAAAAAGAAAAAAAGAAGACCTGTAAATTAAACAGGATAGTTTATAGCTGGGCCTAGAATAAAACCCAGGCTAGACAGAGCATGGACTGTGAAGGAAGACGCCCTTGAACAGTTGGAGATAACGTTTCAGGCAGAATGCGTAATCATCATATATTTTGCATACCGAGGGAGAAATTGCAGCAATTTGTGAACAGGAAGAAGTCGGATGAAGGATTGCAATGGAAACCCGGAAAAAAAGGGGCCGCAGATACGTCGCCATTAATTTTATAATATAGTACGCATTACATGTTAAATTATATACGAGTGTTAAGAATTCTTCCAATGATCTGAACACAGTTGCTAATGTCAGCAGAAACACGACAGGACAAAGACGGAAAATGGTGGGAGTTGAGGGGCAGAAGCCGGGGTATAGCGTGCGCCTTTTGTGTGAAATGCCGTGATCACAAAGTAATTTTGAGGACAAGGTTTGCGACGACCTCAATTTGTAGATGGATTGCAATTACATCACCTCACTACAGCTTACACTCTGATCTGCTATTAGGGTAGACGAGCGACTGCATGAAAGCCGCAGCATAGCCTGCAACGGGCGTTCATACAAAGAGACACTTCCAAGGATTTTGATGATTTATCTCCTGATGCAAAACATATTTATAAGAAAATTCCTTACAGCTTGAAGAAAAGCCTGACGTAACTCCCAGCATCAGGTGGTGGCCAAAAAAACAATGCCCCGACATCGTCAGCTATCATTCTCACAACAAGCGCCTTCAAATTTACGATTCGTGTGCCATGATCTACACAGAGGGACGGTTCTGCCGAGCAGATTATTGGCTAAGGTTACAATACTGGATGGGTCAACACTGACACAGGAAGCAGGTGCAGGAATTTGGAATTTATTCAGGCTGCTGGCAAGTACTCACCTACTCTGTGATGGGATCTTTAACGTCCACAAACATCAGGACGACACTGGAAAGCTTGGTCGACACGTTCAACTCCAAGTTTGACAGCTCAGACGAATGTGCATACCGTTATGGAAAGTTATGGAGTCCGAGAATTATTTTGTCAGTGGATGGTGTAGGAAGTTCCAAGCAAAAGCTCAACCCACAGGAAGGGTACATGCACCTTAACAAGGAACTTTGATGGAGGAGCCTCCCATTTGGTCCACCATGCCTGTGTTACACCAACACCAGACCAAACAAGTCCGTCCCATTCCACAGATGCAATGTCAATAGAGGAGTGGGCTGTTTGGGGGGGGGGGGGGTGGGCGGGGTTAGGGTTAGTGCCAGATTTGCAAACAAAATAATATTTAAACAAAAAGTTGTTTTTAATTAAATAATTAATATGAATAATTTTGGGTGTTTTGATGTTTTTGCTACAAGTCCTGCCAATATCCCTGTACTCCTCTATCTTCAGTGCTGGTATATACCCATCAAATTCCAACTTGAACCCATCTACACTTTCTGCTGGCACGACCTTTCCAGGGAGACCATTCCATGCATTAACTACTCGGTGAAAGACCACTGCGTTAACACCGTCCAAACTCTCCTCCTCTACTCTCAGGCTAGGGCCTCTGGTCTATCACTGTCTATTCTGCTGAAAAACTCTTGTGCACTCTCTTTAATTATACTCCTCGTTATCTTCAACATCTCAATCAAATTCCCTCCTTTCTAATGTACAAAGTCCTGTCTCCTTCAGCCGATCCTCATAGCTTAGTCTAGCTCCCCTGCAAATACAACTTAAACCCTCTTAGCTTTACCGATCGGGGCCTGCCACTGTGCTGTCTGCTTATCCCGTATATAGTAGAACCCCTTATACCTTTCCTATGTGACACGCTCCAAGATTGTCCCTTGCATCATGTAATCCATATTTTGATTATTCCTACCTATCCCCAACACCTTCCATTTATTTATGTTTAACTGCATCTGCCAATCGTTTGCCCAATCTATTAAAGTGTCAAGACTTTCCTGAACCTCATCACCTCCTCTCCTCTGACCTGCTATGTTCTTGACTTCCAAGCTTTGTGTCATCTGCAAATTTTAAAAAAAGCAAACTCTTAACCTCACTATCCAAATCATTGATGTAAATTATGAATAATAATGGTCTCAGTACTGATCCCTGATAGTACCCCACTACTATCTGTCCATCGAGACGACGATGGTGCCAATCATCACTATGTTGGGGAAGGTGAGGTGAGCTAGTTAATTAGCGGCAGTGAACCTTGAGGTTGGTCAAGAGGCCCAACCCTTGACAGACACATTCGACCGCCCCTCATTCTACCAAAATGGTTATTGAGGGCCAGGGTTGCTGTAGTGGTGGTGCCTGGCCTCGTTCCCCTCTTCGTATTGACGAAAGCTGTCCTCTTCAAAGCTGCGGACCCTGCTTTTGCAAGCAGCAGTCTTCAGTTTTCACTCGTGAAATGTTTTCAAGCCGCTTAATGTGCCTGCAGTACGTGGTCCATGTCTCAACTGCAAAAGTGATGGAATCTATCGGGAAGGACAATACCTTTGTAAACAGTGACCTTTGTACAAACAGCAAGGTTCTGGTTATCAAAGACCTGAACCTTGAGATCCCCAAAGGCCGAATTTGCAGCTTGAATCCGAGTTGTGACTTCGGCACCGATGGTGGCCTCATGATATGGCACCGCCAATGTATGGAAACGTGTCAAGAGTCTTGAGAGTTGCATCATTAATGGTGATCGGGACATTTCTGCGCAGCCGACCTGGCAACGGACGAAGTATCTTAGCCTTCGGGATACAGATGGTCGAACTGAAACACGTTATTGCATTTGAAAAAGTGATCCACGATGTTGTGAAGGTACCCCACAGAGTGGGCCACCAGGTCGCAGTCATCAGGAATACAGAAGTTCCTTAGTGAGAGCGATAGGTATTTATGAGGATGCTTGTGGCCTGCACAGATTAAAATGCTTCCCATTGGTGCGGAACAGTCAGAGGATTCCTAACAAAAATGCAGAACAGCGGAAACATGACAGCATTGCTTTACACCGATAGTGACGTCAAAGGCAGGTGCTAGGTCACTATCAACGAGCACGCACCCCTGCATTCCATGGTGGAGCTTTCTGACAATGGCAGTAAACTTCTCTGGGCACCTGAACTTCTTGAGAAGCTGGCACAAAGCATACCTGTTGACTGAATCAAATTGTTTTGTCAGCTCCACGAAGGCTGTGAATAAATCTTTCTGATGTTCACTTCATTTTTCTTGGTTCTGCCTCATGTCAAGATCATGTTTGTGATTTCCCTGCCAGGCCTGAAGCCGCTCTGCAAATTTTGGATAATGCTGTTCGTAAAGGTGAACATCAGCTTGGAGAGCACCTTGCCCGCAAATGATAGGATATAAGTCTCCCTGCAAGCATTGTAGTCTATCTTGGAGCCCTCCTGCTTGGAGAGTGGCAGGATGATGGCATCCCTCAAGTCTTGGGGCATTGTCTCCGATTTCCAGATGTTGAGGAAAAGCCTCAAACGTCTCAGTTTGAGGGCAAGTGGTCTGTTCTTGAACACCTCAGGCGGTATTCCATCGAATCCTGGTGCTTTCACATTGTGAACGAGCTTGACCACTTGCTCAAAATTCGGCCATAACAGGTGGATTAGCTATTTTGGGCCACACAGGGTAGTCCAGTACCAGGTTAATACTAGCAGAATCAAATGTTGAGGGTCTATTCAGCACCTCGGATAAGCATTTGGTATTTGGCGCTGTGCAATGTCCTGCTGCTCCTTCAGGAGTCGGTTGCCACCTGCGTTGGAGTGGAGCTACATTTGTGGATGGTGGAGTAACCTCCGATGTGGTACCTCATCAAATTCCATCAAAGTATAGATATACTACATCCACTGCACTCTCCTCATAAACCCAATTATCTGCTTCATAGAACTCCAAAAAATTAGTTAATCATGAAGTCACTTGAATAATTCGTACTAATTACCTTGAATTTATTAAAATGGTTCTCTATTCATTCCTTCATTAAAGTCTCACCTTCCCCATAACAGAAGGCAAGCTAACAGGTTTATAGTTTCCCCAATTCTGTGGAGCCTTTCTTAGATAACAGCATTACTTTTGCTACTCTCTAACCCACCGGTACCTGTCGTGGCTCCAATGAGCTGTTAAAGATGTCCGCTTATCTGCTCCGACATGTCCCTCAATACACTAGGATGCATACGATGTGGTCCTGGAGCCATATCTTCTCTTAGCTTTCTTAACTTTCTCCACTCCTACCTGGATCTCCTCCAACATACATTCCTCACCTCCTTGATAGATACTTTCAGCTATTGGTAAATCCCTGGGCTGTTCTTGTGTAAATGTTGACGTTAACTATTCAATCACTAACCAATCTCGCTGGGATATTACTCAACAGGCCTATACCTGCCTTACCCTGTTCCTTACCACATTGTTTTTGCAATATCATTGGCCTGGGCCACATATCCTATACAATTTCCTTCCAGATACAGCAAAGGCCTTACAGGCTGGCAGGATAGCCTAGAAGTATACATATGTCAAGGAGCTGTCTTTCCTGGGTTTGAATCTCGAACCAGCTATAAATTGTCACCCTGGTATTTAGCGATACTGTCTGACGACTCATCTGCAAGCACTGGTCATTGATGTACGTTAAAGATCCAAAAGGTGTCTTGCGCAAAGAGCAGGTGAGTTATCGCCGGGACACTGAACAAATGCTAAATTCCTGGCCAAGCTCTCTCGCCACTTAACAGATATGCTGTGCACCCCCCACCACCATTCAAACCAATGAAGGCCTTTATCCAGTGGTGAACTGAACACACAGGCTGAGAATAATGAGACATTCCTGAAATATTGAAACAGAATGCAAATGAATCCCAAATAATCACCAAAACAGCACATTTAAAATATATAAATAAATAAATAATGCCTGTGACAGTGGAAAATTAGTCAAGCTGTTTTCTCATTCCTTAATCCAGTATAGTTTTACAAGAAAGAAAAAAAAGTATCTGTAAATGTTATCCCACTGATCAAAAATATTGTAAGTACTAAAAGGACATACCATATTACCATATCCCATTGCATTGATGGCAATTTATTCGATCTCCGCCTTTTGTGCACACACAGCACCATGACCTCCATGATAGATTAACTCCTCTACGCAGATGATGTAGCCTTTGCTAGATGCAACGCGACTCATCTACAGCTCCTCGCTAACAGTTTAAATACTGCATGCCAGGAATGGGGTCTTGCCATCAGCATAGATAAAATTGTAGTTCTCCACCAGCAATTTGACATGCCTCCTGAGATCACAGCAGGTGACTATGCTGAGGTCAGTTTCAGACGTCACCAATCTAGGAATTATGTCGAATGATGCCCGCATAGACCTTGCCATTCAACCTAGAATCGCCGGGGCTTGAGGCATTTCCCACTTTCTCAAATTCCGTGTGAGGGAGCCGAATGGAATTTCCACTTGGACGAAGCTCCGAGCCTTAGTCCTTCCAGCACTGCTGCATGGCTATGAAGCCTGGGTGACCCTGGTATACAGCATCTCAGGAAATTGACACATTTCCATCAACGATTCCTTCGACAAACCCTTTACTTTAAGTGGTGGCGTATGAAATCCAACAATGAAGTGCTCGACATCACAAAGTCTGAGTCCATTGAGATTACATGTTGCAGCAGACTTTGCTGGTTAGGACGTACCTGCTGCATGCAGGCCCTTCCCTTGGCCAAGCAAACCTTGGTTGATGAGCTCAGCATTGGCAGTCATAAGAGGGGTCATCCCTAGCAACGTTGGAAGGACTGATCAGACGTCCGGACGTCCGATCCGATCAGATCCGATCCGATCGTCCGATCAGAAGGACTGATCAGACGGTGGCTCTTTCGGTTGGAAGATGACTGGTATGACCTGACTGCGGAATGCAACGAGTGGTGCCACTACCTTTTGAATGGTAGGAAGTTAGCAGAGTAGGCCTTGCATGACCGGTCCATTACAAGATGATAGTGCTGCTGAGATAGACAAGCTAGATGTGTGTAGGATTCCCCATCATCACACCTGACAGGGATGATGACTGATAATTAATTGATGACAAAAAGCAAACAAGAATGACAATCCTATTTACAAGAAGAACGGCACTCGGTAGAGCGCAAAACTTTACCAAGCTGAAAAGTTAATGTTTTGTATCCACTGATAGACCGGAACTAGAATCAGACATGAACCAAAATCGAATCGCTTGTTCTCGTCACCGAACCAACTCGTCCACGAAGTTTAGTCATAACTCGTCCGTAGCTTTTTTTAAATATCATGTAATATATCGCTTTTCGCCCGATCTCTCAATGGTGAAGACTGAAGAATGACTTAAAAATTTTAAGTCATTCTCGTATCCGAATCCATATTCAGATCTTCACCAAAATCGAATCGATTAGTCCTTGTCACACACCCAACCGGTACACCAAGTTTCGTCCAAGTCCATCCATAACTTTTTGAGATATCCTGCTATGCATCGGTTTTAGCCCAATCACTCAATGGTGAAGAATTACTTAAAAAATTAATTCTCATATCCGACTCCATATTCAGATCTTCACCAAGATCGAATCGATTTGACCTTGTCACGCACCCAACCTCTCCACCAAGTTTTATCCAAACCCGTCCATAACTTTGAGATATCCTGCAACGTATAGTTTTTGGCCCTATCTCCCAATGGTGAAGAACCACTTAAAAACATTATACGAGCTGGATCCGAATCTAGATATTCATCAAAATCGAATCATTTCGTCCTTGTCACTACCTCTCTGCCAAATTTTGTTTGAATCCATCGACAACCTTTTGAGATATCTTGTTCACAAACAAACAAGACGTCATGCAGAGCACGATACTTACAAAATCCACCCTATCCCCCCATCCAAAAAGGATGCCATTGATCCATCAAATTGTCCATTTCATCCAAATTAAAATTGACGATCTCGATCAAAGCTCGGGTTAATAGGATGAGAAGTGACGATTTTTCAAATGAAAATGGATGATTTTCGAAGTTTTACCTTGTGTTGACGTTTGACCTTTTGACCTCAAAATAGTTGGTTTCCAAATTCAGCGAGGCGCTATGCAAATGCTCTTAAATTTTCAAGTCAATTGGATGAAAATTCATTATTTTTCAGATGAAAATTGATGATTTGGGAAGTTTGACCTTTGACCTTTTGACCTCAGAAATAGTTGGTTTTCCAATTTAGTGATTCAATATACAAATGCTGTTCAATTTTCAAGTCAATCGGATTCAAAATGGCGATTTTAGAAATTTGACCTCCAGATGACCTTTGACCTCAATCAATAGGCTTCACAATTGTGACGACCTCTACAACTTGGTGAAGTTTCGTGGAAATCGGTTGAAAATTGTGACCTGTAGGCTGGTGACAAACAAACAGACAGAATAACAAACGCAACTGACCAATATACAGTGGAACCTTGACTTACGAGTGCCCCAACTCACGAGTTTTTCGAGATACGAGCCGTCGCTCCGGCAGTTTATTGCTTTGAGATGCGAGCCGAGATCCGAGTTACGAGCTTTCGCCACCCGGTCACGTGGTTATCTTGCCGTTCAAGTACGTATCTCTGTCGTATAGCGCTGCATTTTTTTTTTCGCATTTTGGTTATTTCGAGTTCACGCCGCCAGGTGGGTTCTGGTCACGTGGTTATCTTGCCGTTCAAGTACAGTACGTATCTCTGTCGTACAGCGCTGCATTTTTTTTTTCGCATTTTGGTTATTTCGAGTTCACGCCGCCAGGTGGGTTCTGGTCACGTGGTTATCTTGCCGTTCAAGTACAGTACGTATCTCTGTCGTATAGCGATGCATTTTAGTTTTCGCATTTTGGTTATTTCGAGTTTACGCCGCCAGGTAGGTTCTGGTCACGTGGTTATCTTGCCGTTCAAGTACAGTACGTATCTCTGTCGTATAGCGATGCATTTTAGTTTTCGCATTTTGGTTATTTCGGAAAATTTCATGTTCATGTCGAACATTTCATGTTCATGTTCATGTTTTCATGTTCATGCCATGCCAGGCCACAACTTGTTCAGAGTGCCGGCGATAGCTCGCCTTCTCTTTGTGGAAAACACGGTGAGATCCTTAACATCCAACAACTAATGGGACGCAAACGGGGCGCCCAGTTTAGCGGTACACACATTGATGAATCACCCTGCCTGTGATTCACCCATGACAGGTTATAGCTGGGTCGGGATTCAAACCCAGGCTGGACAGTTTAGACTTCAGAGTCAAGTGTGCGTACCTCCAGTCCAGGCCATCCTGCCAACTTGTATGCTACATACAGGTGAAATATAAAGCGCGAGATATTTTTATATATACTGTATATTTAAAAAAAAATTGGTGTGGTTTTTGGCGGGCTGGAACGGATTAATAGCATTTCAATGCATTTCAATGGGGAAATTTGATTTGAGATACGAGCAAATTGAGTTACGAGCTCGGTCACGGAACGAATTAAACTCGTAAGTCAAGGTTCCACTGTACTTGAAAAATCTTAGATGTTGCAGGTAACAAGAAATATGTCATGCACAGCACGATACTTGCGAAATCCCTAAAATAAGTTGTTGGGCTATGATGACCTCAAAAATAATTGGTCAAATTCATTGACTTCGTATGCAAATCCTTTTAAGATTTCAATGTCAATTGGATGAAAATTGAGGATTTTAGAAATTTGGCCAATGTTGACCTTTTGGCCTATGTTGACCTCAAAAATACTTGGTGGTTGAATTCAGTGACCAGATATGCAAGTCCTCTTCAAATTTAAAGTGAATCTGATGGAAATTGAGGATTTTAGAAATTTGACAAAGTTGACCTTTGGCCTATGTTGACCTTTTAACCTTTTGACCGCCAAAAACAATAGGCTTCTTGCTTATGACCAACCCTACCATTTGGTGGAGTTTCGTGAAGATCGGTTGAAAATTGTGACCTGTAAGCGACTGACAGACAGAATAACGCACAAGACCAACCAATATACAGTACTTGAAAAATCTTCGATTTTCGCAAGGAACAAACAGACAGGGGTGAAAACATAACCTCCATCCACCTTCGGTGGTGAAGGTAATAAGATCAATTTGATCAATATGCCAGCAGTAATTACAAATTAATTATTGGAGCCATTATTCGCTGCAAAATACGATTTTGTTTCAAAACATCCAACTTTACTCCCCAAGGCTAAATAAAAACTGACATACAAAACTGGTAACTACAGGCCAATAGTCTTAACAACATGACCAAGTAATGATGTAATTAGCCTCTAAGTGCAATTTAACGTGGCGGCACCTATCCTTCCTTCCTCTTACCAATTCCTCCGATTGAATGTCTGGACAGGTTGTTATTGTTGGAAGAACATCTCCCAATCAGTCTGGTTGGAGCATCGAAAGATGGCAGCACAAGATACAACTGGAACGCCACTCAGAAGAGCGCATACTCCCACCGTGGGTCAAGTTCGAATAGTACGATTTCACAAAAGTTTGACGGAGTAGTTCAGTGACAACACAAGACAAGACGACACAAGACAGACACTGCACAGATATATATTTAGAATATATAGAAGATAATGTTAAAAAAACAACAAGGCAATTTCACTTACATTTTCGGATTCAGCGTTCAATTCTATATGTGAGTGTATTTTGAGGCATGTGTGACTTCAAATAAAACTGTAAGCCAGGAAAACGTTCGTTTCATTCCTTAGGGATACAACATGTAAAACTGGCCCAAACGGCAAAACAAAACTCGCTCATTTTAAGTCGTACAAGCTAATGCGACCACTCATTCTTATGGGAAGAATCCCGTGCACATGCTGGTCACACTTATAACTCACCTAAATCTTTATAAGTTCATCAAATACTGACACCGCGATTGATATTCGCTGAGGTAAATGTTGATATCTCTTCTGAGGTTAAAAAAAAAAACAGTTTTAAAGCATTATACGTATCAAACGATACATTTTATGAAACGGGGAAACCTAATTTTATGAAATGGTTTTAAAATGACAGAATATGTCTATTATAAATTTTAAAAATGAACATTGAAGACGCTGATAAAAAAAAATACACAGCTCTAACGCATAACCACGAGTTTAAACTACATTTACAACAAATATGAAAACTATTTTTAAATCACAATGTTAAATATAGAATATATAGAAGATAATGTTCAAAAAAATGAGCCCCATCTTCCAATGGTAAAAAATCCTTCAAAAAATTCCTGGATCCGGAATAAATATCCTGAGCCTCACCAAAAACGAATCAGTTCTTCCTTATCCCAAGGGCAATCATCCCACCAACTTTCATCCAAATCCGTTCAGAACTTTTCCAGATACCTTGTTCACGAACACACACACACACACACACACACACCTCGTTTTTTCATTTCTGTTCCTCAAAATTCTATCTCTCTCTTTTATACACATACACACACACACACACACACACACACACACACACACACACACACACACACACACACACACACACACACACACACACACACACACACACACACACACACACACGATCGAATGCACTACTCCCTGGCGGGAGTAAAAATTGCTGCTTAAAGATTCATACATACCCAAGTAAGGCTCTTGTAAAGTGATCCAATGGGAAGGCTAGTCATTTCCAAATGTGGTGGCAGTGTACAAGGAGCATATCAAGCACAACTGGAAATGAGGTATTGTAGTGGTTACCTTATTCACATGTCGCGGTTATCTTATCCGCATGTGACGGTTACCAATACCATATGTTTGGTCTAACCCACGCACACGGGCTGTTGGTTGTGTGGTCGTGACGCACGCGCGGCTGTTGGAGCCACGCCCTCCGAAGAGGGTTTTTGGTTTTATATAAGCCGTTACGACTTCCGTTCGCGAGCAGTTGCTGGAGATTTCTGTACAATAAACAAGCTTTGTACCCAACGAAATGGCCTCATCTTCTCGCCTTCGGCAACTCCTAAACTGGTGACCCCATCGCCCCCGAATGTATTCGGGGGCTGCACATGAACACGGCAGTATTTCGACCGCAATTTCTTCCACAAGACCTAAACTCGAACTGCCGGAGTTTCAGCAACGACGAGCGGCCATGTGGTTCGCGCACTGCACTCGGTTCCTCCTCTACGACTAGAGGAGCGAGCCTGCTCCGGGACCCTCCGAAGGAACGCCGTTACGAGGCGTTGTCACCATGGCTGCTCGTAACCTCCGTGCACACAGGCCGAGCACTGCTGCTCGTAACCTTCACGCACACAGGCCGAGTACTGCTGCTCGTAACCTCCGCGCGCACAGGCCGAGTACTGCTGCTCGTAACCTTCGCGCACACAGGCCGAGCACTGCTGCTCATAACCTCCGCGCACACAGGCCGAGCACTGCTGCTCGTAACCTCCGCGCACACAGGCCGAGCACTACTGCTCGTAACCTCCGCGCACACAGGCCGAGCACTGCTGCTCGTAACCTCCGCGCACTGGAGTCTCGTTACCTTCGCGCGTGCTGGAGCCTCATTACCTTCGCGCGCACTGCTGCTCACCACTCCCGCAACTCATACTGCTGCAACTACAACTGCTACCACTGCTCGCCAATCCCGCAACTCATACTGCTGCAACTACAACTGCTACCGCTGCTCGCCACTCGCGCAACTACGACTCCTACTCTACATCCTCGGGAGGCCTGCGAGGAACCTCGGCAGCCTCCCCCGAGGCCTTGACCGGCCCCTCGGTCGACAACCCCACGGCGGCGTTTTTTCGCGCGTACCGGGGCCGGGCCCTGCTCGAGCCTTCACGGCACTGCCGAGCGCGCCTGCGAACTATGTACACGCCCGTGGTGTGCCTTCTGGGGGGGCGCATGTAGCGGTTACCTTATTCACATGTCGCGGTTATCTTATCCGCATGTGACGGTTACCAATACCATATGTTTGGTCTAACCCACGCGCACGGGCTGTTGGTTGTGTGGTCGTGACGCACACGCGGCTGTTGGAGCCACGCCCTCCGAAGAGGGTTTTTGGTTTTATATAAGCCGTTATGACTTGCGTTCGCGAGCAGTTGCTGGAGATTTCTGTACAATAAACAAGCTTTGTACCCAACGAAATGGCCTCATCTTCTCGCCTTCGGCAACTCCTAAAGTATAACTGACATTTAAAGCATTCCCCATTTGTCAGAGTGATTAAAGCTCGAATCATCAGCCTGACCTTACAGCTATCTTATTCATCCAGGAAGAACCAAAGCAAATAGCTGAAAGACAGCTTGGCATCGTTTATCCTGCTTGGTGAAATGACTACAGCAGAGACCCCAGAGGAGATAAGAGGAACTGTAGGTAGAGACTAACCACTTAGTATTGAACTGGAGGTAGAGACGACTTCGAGACTACCCACGACTCCGTCCGACATTCTTTACTTTAGCCTCCATGATGCAAAGGTAGGCCCAATATGAGGTCAAACATACCATAGATTTATACTGGGGAACCTTTTGCGAGTTCAAGATAAACAAAGTTGCAGTTGGTGTTGATAAAGGTGGGCGCGATTCGGAAAATTTTAAGTCCGCTTACCCGCTCCGCCAGCCCGTGTAGTCCGATTCGCTTATCCGCTTCAGCGGCCGAAAATCTTAGTCCGCTTACCGGTTATCCGCTTATATTCGATTTTTTTAAAGCGCTTCGACGTTTTTAAAGCGATTTTTGACGTTTCTAAAGGGAATTTAATGCTTTTTAAGCCTAAATAGCCATTTCTAACTACTACAAAGACAAACAAAGCTTTTAAGATCAAAAATATACATTTTTATTTAAATAAAAATTTTTCAAAATTTATTGAAATAAAGTTTTCCACTCGACTCTACTCTACTCTACAGTTAATTTAAATATAATTTTAATATATGCAAGTTACATTAAAGAAAAATCAATTTGCCCGTCCTTTCTTTGACAAGAGAGTCTACTAGTCAACAGACTAGCAGTCTGTTGACTAGTCCTCGTCTTCCTCCTCCACCTCGTGGGCCTTCTTGAGGATTTGGAGGTTGCCCTTCATGAAGACGAGGGCCTCGAAGTTCGGTGCAGCCAGGGCCGACCTCTTAGGCCTGAGGATGTCCGACCCGTAGCTGAACACGCGCTCAACCGAGGCAGAGCTCGGGAGCGGCGTGTTATGCCTGAGAAATAGAGTTACCCAAGCATCACGGAACTCGAGCGGGAAGAGATTGGGCGAGAGCCCCGGTTTCCCCCTCAGCGGCTTCCTCGACCAGTTGTTGACCTCTTCCCTGATCATCTCCTCGAGGTTCTCCTCCTGCTGCCCCTCCTCCATGGCGAACAGGTAGTCCGTACTGCTCGAGCCGGGCTGGGGTCCCTGCTGGGGGGCAGGGTCCAGGTGCTCGTCAGGCAGGACGAGGGCGAGCAGGTCCCTGATGAGTTTGTCCCTCACCAGGTCGCAGATGGCGTCGTTGTTCTGCCTCCTGCAGATGGCCCTGACCGTGGCGAGCTTGTGCTGAGGGTGCAGCGCCGTGGCCATCAAAAGGTCCATGTCCACGAAGAGGTGGCTGAACCTGAAGTAAAAGAAAAGTTATAAAACAAATGTCAAATAATTTCAGATTTGTATCTGAAAATACGCGTCTGCTGCCGCCGTCGAGGGCCGCCTTGAGGTCGTTGTGCTGGGCATCGTGGTACCTCTGGTAGTGCACCTTCAAGTTTGATCCGGGCTGGGCTTTGAGTGTCTTTGAGCACTTGGTGCACGTGGCCTTGCTGTCCACGACCTTGAAGAAGGGGGCGATGTGCCTCCACTTCTGGCTGAGGCTGGAATTGTCTGTGTCCATTGTCACGTTGATCTCAGCCGACTCGATTGAGTCCAGCGACATCCTGCTCTCGCTGCGCGCGAGCTGAGGGGTCAGGGCGCAGATCTCCTGACTGTCCTTCACGTCCCCCATCATGTTGACCGCCGGGTTGTGGATGTCGCTGTGCTGGGACTGCTGGTTTGCGTCGCTCGTGTGCCTGTCCCTGGCACTGCAGCTGGGCTGGAGAGTCAGAAATCTCTTCATCTTGACGTTATTGCCGCTCTAGCGTCCAATAAAATATTCAGTTTTCACTTATTATTCACTTAAATAAATATTCACAATTCTAGAGTAACGGCTCAGGCTAACAGCTGATTTGGCGAATCGCGATGCGCTTTAATTTTTCGGTAGTCCGCTTACCCGCTTCGGTTTCCGGGGGTTGTTCCGATTCGCTTATCCGCTTCGAAAACGTTAGTCCGCTGCAGCGGATAAGCGGATAAGCGGACTTTCGAAGCGGACCGCCCACCTTTTGTTGAACACAAACAAAGCACCATGTGATTAATACATTCCATCATCTACTCGAACCCCATGGGTTTTCAACAATGCGACAACAGTGGCCCGAGCCGAATGCAGTCTCAAAGGGGATGACAAACTCATTTTGAGAATCAGTAATCCAGGCCACAATGTGAAAATATAGCAGATCAAGCAATGCATTCAATCATTAAAATAATAAAATATTTAACAATTTTAAAAGAAGAAGTAGCTCCCACGTAACGCAGGCTCCCTTTTTGCATGGGCTGCGTGTTCCGACAGCAATAGATGAAAGGGTTATGCAAGCAGACCAAGACGGTCATACATCAATTGTGCTCTGAATAGTAGAGAGCGAGTGAGTGTGGACGTGGGGGAGAGAAAATGAAAGCGGCTCGACCTCGGGGGTCTGGGGGGAATGGAGCTGGGGGAGCGGGGGAGGGCAAGGGAGGGGGTGTGCTGAGGGGAGGTATTGCATTTTGCAGACAATTAGTAATAGTGAACAAAATTATCTTCACTGTTCACTGTTCTCTCAAGCAGAGCATACATACTTTGGATTCGACGATGAACATATCAACTATAATAATAAAATTACTCCAAAACCACCGGCACGCAATGTTTCATTGCGTGCAGCAAAGGTTAACTGAGCTTGTCTGAGATGTTTTGTTCTCCCAAATTGACAGAGGTGATGGAAGAGCTTATAGACTTGCATTACACACAAGAGCCAACCTTATGGATAAATAAATCGAAATTATATAATTAATAAATAAAATAATGGAAATCGAAGCAGAGCCTTTTGCGCTCAACTGGGTAGCAACAAGCGTTCAAGCAACATGGCTATGCACCAAGGCTTGTATTACTAGATTCGAGGTTTCATTATCCGTAGATACTGAATCTACGATATAATGTCATATTATCTATGGTATTTATTAGTTTTCATACCCTTCCTTCAGTCCATGGTACACGGAATCATGTGGCAAGGCAGTTGCCCTGAAACAACTTGCCTTCGCCTCCTGGAAGGCAAATCCAATGGAAGGAAATCCCATTTCCTTTCACAAAGCCCGGAAAAAGTGTGCGACTACCCTCAGGAGAGCCAGGAAGCACCATCTTTCTACTCTCAAGAATGAACTCTCAAACCTGTCTCCTTCCTCCAAATCCTGGTGGTGTCTGGTCAAATCTGTTTCTGGTGTTTGTTTCCCCTCCATCCCCTCTCTTACCTCAAATGGCTACACAGTTGACACCGCACGTGACAAAGCCGAATGCCTCAATTCTGTGTTTGCCTCTAAATCTGGTGTACCAAACCCATCCCTCTCTGTACCCACCGTATCCAGTCGTACCCAGCTGCTCTTGGACTCTGTGTCCTATTCTCCTGACAGGGTGGAGAAGTTTCTGTCAAACCTCGACTCTGATTCTGCAACTGGACCAGACGGCATCAGTCCACGGGTCCTAAAATCCTGCTCTGCCGCTCTTTCACACCCTCTCCTATTCTCTTTACCCGCTCTTTTGCTCAAGGACATCTGCCATCAGTTTGGAAATCAGCCAACATTACCGCTTTACACAAAAAAGGTGCAAAAGCAGATCCTTGCAACTACAGACCAATCAGCCTGCTCCCAATTATCAGCAAAGTCATGGAATCCATCACTGCTTCGGCTTTCATATCCTTCCTCCTCTCCAATGGCTTGATCTCTGATGATCAATTTGGTTTCAGACCAGGTCACTCTACTCTGGACATGCTGCTTCTGCTGCCTCAATGATGGACAGAGGTCCTCAATGCCAAACAGGAAATCAGAGCTGTCTCCCCTGACATATCATGTGCCTTCGGTACGGTCTGGCACCCCGCTCTGCTCACCAAACTCTCCTCCTATGGTATCCATGTAAATCTCCACGCAGGGCTTGTGGACTTCCTCTCTGATCGTAGTCAACGTGTGACCCTGAATCAATTTCTATCATTTCCCCTTCCTGTTCAGGTTGGAGTTCCCCAAGGCAGTGTTCTGGGCCCTGTTCTTTTTCTGGTCTTCATCAATGATCTCTCTGACTCTGGTAAATCCTCTCTATCTCTTTGCTGATGACTCCACTCTCTGCCGCTCCATTCTGCATCTCTCAAATCAGCAGTCTACAGCCTCCTCACTCTCTGCAGAACTGGACAAAATCAGACTGGTCAAAACAAGTGGAACATGCTTTTCAATCCTGACAAATCTTACACTCTTTCTATGTCTCTCCGAAAAGACCGACTGGACAACCCTCCCATCTACTTTCTCAACAATCCTCTCCAAGAAGTTCTGTCACTCAAGCTTTTGGGTCTCATGATTTGCTATGACCTTTCCTGGGAAAACCACATTTCCAAGCTGGCCTCCAATGCCAGTCGCCCACTGGGCATCCTCATCATGTGAAGTCCTTCCTTGGCACACCTGATCTCCTCACCACATACAAAGCTTTCATCTGCAGCTCAATGGAATACTGCTCTCCCCTCTGGGCTGGTGCTCCTAACTCACACCTAGCTCGGCTTCACGCTGTTGAAACCAAAGCTTTCAGAATCATTGGAATCTCCCGCGATGACGCCGATTGTGAGGGCCTTTCACTCACTCACTCACTGCAGGCAGGTAGGTGGGCTTTCTGTCTTCTACAGACTCCTATCCGGCCTAGCTCCCCCAGCTCTACATGTGCTCTGTCCCCCAAATATTCCTTCAAGTCACTTAAGATCTACCAGCAACCCTCTTCTGGTGAAATTGTCAAAATCTAGGCTCTCTGCTCACCTTCACGCTTTCATTCCTCTTTTCTCCCACCTCTGAAACAAACTCCTTCAATCCCTTTCCTCCCTCAAAGGTCTTGAAAACAGCTGTTCACCACCATCTCTTATCTTCCCCCTTCCAAAATCTTGATCTTTTCTACCCCCATTAATTCACCCCAGATCCACCTTTTTGAAATACCGACTTCTTTCCTGGAATTCCTAGCAGTGCCCATGTGTTTTATACCACTCCCACCCACCCCCCCTCTTCCCATGCCTCTTCCCCCCCCCAAGCCCTCTCCCTCCCAAAGATCTCCCGATGTCCCTGTTCTCTGCTGTTGTACTTGTGTGCTTCCCTCTTTCCCCATCTTGTCTCCCGCTCCCTTTATTGTATGTTTTGTGGTTCCGTTTTTTTTTGTGATTAATGTTCGCTCTTACACGAGCCTCGATCTTGTCTACAAAAAAATAAAGAAAAAAAAAGAAAAAAAAGATACAATTGCCTTTAGCATGTGTTTTGGTGTTTGAGATGCACGATGCTAAATCTGTTTTTTCCAGACTGCAGTGAAGCAATTGAATGACTTCCATGTTGATCTTCTGAAGTGCATCGTTTGATGCCCCAAACTCCACGTGCTTCAGGTGATGCCCTCAATCCTCCACCAATCCTCAAAGTTTGGTACCTCACGACAGGTTGTTTTTTTTTCAAATCTGTTTTGTATTAAAAATAATAAAAATGCCTCATCTCGCTCTCGGACATGACAAAAACGACTTTACAAGCATGTCAGTCCTGAAGGACACATTTAGCAGTTCAAGCAGCATTCTATATAAGCAAAACTGATTGGGGGTTTGCACGGAACAAAACTTTGTACTGTACAAAATAAAATGAAGTAAAATAAACAAGCGTTTAGCCTAGGCCCCCCCCCCCGTCGATGAAGTGATGTGAGTTGACAAAGTGGAAGACGCAAGGCGGCCATCTTGGATTTTGACGTGGCGACCCAATTTTCAATAGCTTTCTTCCTTATGCATAGATACACCCACACACCAGATTAGAAGTTGGTACTTCGCTTATTTTTCAAGATATTCCGCTCACAAGGTTCAGACATACATGGCGGCGGCCATCTTGGATTTTGACGTGGGTTGCACCCACACACCAAATTATAATTCGCTCCTTCGCTTACGCATGCACGCACGCACGCACGCACGCACACGGACGCACGCTTGGGAAAACCATACCATAGTCCCCCTTTCGCTCTGCGGTGCGACGGAGGACAACAAGCAGGAAAAGAACCAATGAGGAACGGCAAAGAACACTTGTACAGCAAATTAACCTGCTTATCTGACAGTCCTTCCTCTGTTTGCTGCTGTGGCTCTTGGTGCTGTTGTGGTTGTTGTTGTTGTTGTTGTTGTTGCTGCTGCTGGTGCTTCACTTCAACAGACTCCTTCTTCTTCAGCTTAAAGATGAGAAGGAAAAGGTCCCGTAGGTCCAAAACGATCGACTCTGCCTGTGCAGTCCAAGAAATAAAAAAATAAAATTAAAATAATGTCGAAAAACTTCAATTTGATACAATAATAATTGGTTGGCTGGATTTATAGCTGGGCCAAGATTCTAATCCAGGCAAGACAGCCCAGAGGCAAATGCACGTACCTCAAGGCGATCCTGCCAACCCATAACTTGATATACACAGGTGCGAATGGCAAGTGGCCACAGTGGCGGTAGAATTGCTATTGATAATTACAGTGAGGCTGATGTAGTTACTGCTTATACAGTTCTGCTGCATGTTGTACTGGCAACGGATGCTGTAGTGTGTGGCAATGTGTGCTTTTAGTGGTGGTGCTGCGACTGGTGTTAACACTGGAGGTGATAGGGTGGTGGCAGTATTCCAGCTCATACATATGTTTAGTGGTTAAACAGAGTATAGTAGTGTTTAATAAATAAACATGTTTAATGTACCACTAATTAACAGAATGAATGCTCTAGATAGTAGTGAGAGCCCAGGTCTTACATTAATCCGAAGGCACATCAGGAAAATAAATAAATAAATAATGAAACAAAAATAAATAATACTCGTCAATAGAAGGGATACCCAATTACAGATCATTTCACTAACCAAAGGCAGGGGGTCTTGCAGCCAAACTATCAGAAACTATAAATTTTATTGATTCTTAAATCCAAATACAATTTCATGAACAGTCCATAAAATTCAGGAAAAATAGAAAATGGTACATTGGACAAAGTAGGAAGAAATCGAATCAAATGACAATTTAAATAAATAAAAGCTCACTGCATTGGCCGTTTTGATGGCATAAAACCGATGATGTCCATCTGCGCCACAGATGTAACCAAACGCTCGATGATCGGTGACGTCTCGTGCAATGAAAGAAATCTTGTGAACAGGATGCTCGTACTCGATCAACTGGGGGCAAGATAAATCAAAATAGCCCTGGAGAACATGACGTTTCGGTTCAATCGCCAAAACAAATGTGAAAATTGCTACAAGTGGACATGCTCACATATGTACACATCCTACAATGTCTACTTTTTATGCCTCCGCCCCCCGAAGGTGGCCGCAGGCATTATGTTTTTGGGTTGTCCGTCCGTCCGTACGGGCTAAACCTCGTTTTTCTCAGCAATATGTCCGATTGAGACAAAACTTTCAGGGTAGGAGTGACACCCATGCAGAATGTTTTTATGATAATTATGACGTCATAGGTCACGTGGTATAGCAGCTATCTTGGATTAAACGCAAATATGCGTTTATTATTATCTATCCCCGCTAATTTCACCCCAATTCCACTTTTTTGAAATACCAACTTCTGTCCTGGAAGTCCTTGGTGTCCTTGTGTTATATATACTTCTCCCACCCCCCCCCCCCCCCCTCCCCACGCGTCCTCCACCCAAGCCCTCTCCCTCCCACACATCTCCCTGCTCTTAAATGTTGTGTGCTCTCAAGTGTTTGTGCGATTCCCCTTCTCTTGTCTTCCGCTCCCTCTTTTTATATATTTTGTTTGTCTGGTTGATTTGTTTGTGAAGTAAATGTCAGCTCTTTCACGAGCCTCGATTCAGTATACAAAAACAAACAAAAAAAAGTTTTAAAAATATTTCTCGGAAACCGCTGAATGGAAAAAATTTGAAACTTGTAACCGTCAAGTACTCCCAGTGGGGAACAAAAGCATGATAATGATGACATCATAGGTGAAGTGGAATACCAGCCAAAAATGTTTTAATCCTAAAAATCTGAAATTGCACGCACATGATCTGTGACCCATTTGTATTAAAATATTAAATTTATGACATAGGTCACATCGTTTGACGGCCATATTGGATTTAACCTAAAACCTGTAAAAAAAACATCTTCTGCCAAACCACCAAATTGATCGACTCAAAACTTTACATGTCGTTGACGAGGCATGGTGATTAAAATTTGATCACGACAATATCATTGGACACATGGTGTGGCAGCCATATTGGATTGAAAGAAAATATTAAATAATTATATCTCTTAAACCACTTACCCTATTGATGCTAAATTTTCCAAATATCATCTAACACCATTGTTACATATCGTTTGAAAAATGATGTCGTCATAGGTCACGTGGTTTGACAGCCATCTTGAATGGAAAAACGAACCTTATCCGATCAACACGAAACTTCACAAATGTGATCCCAGACACATACATATGCAGAGTGTACATTTTAAAAGGTTATACGTCACGTGGTGTGGCAGCCATATTAGCTTGAAAGCCAATATTTAAAAAAATTCCTTCTCTGAAACCACTTCACCGATCGATGTGAACCCTGTCATGGCTGGTGAAAATGTGATAATTGAAAACAGCTGAAGGTATTTAAGTCAAACTTGTTTATTTTTAGGACAGTGAACGAGGACATCTACCCATTGTGGGACTATGCAGAGGCATATTGGCGACAGTCACACTGCTCTAGTTATTTTTTAAATCTTAAGGCCCAAATCCACAATACTAGCACAATTTGGGGAAGGAGAGAGCGATAAGGAGAACATCAAATTTGCTACCGTGAGATGACAATTCAGAAATTGTTTATCGAGTAAAACGTCACAATGATGGATCAAAACTACAAAAGCAAAAAAACACAAAAAGTGGAAAATAAGTGAAAATACGGATAATGGGACTGGCGTGTAAAATGGGACGAGGACCGACGGGGTGAAACGTCTCATGCTTAAAAATAGAGGTGGCAGGAAGTGGAACTCTGACAACAAGAGACCGTTACATTTTATTATCAAGCACTGGGCAGTTTTCAGATCAAATGCACAGCACTTCTAAATCCCTTTGTTCCTCAAAGTGAAACCCCTGTCCTTATCACAGCTTACTAATGACAACAGAACCTTTCATGAAGATGCACAATTACATTATTGGTCGTCCTGAAAACACCAACTTCACCAAGATGAGCAAATATGATGGGGGTCCCATGCACCAACCTGTCCCACCTTTTGATAAGCACAACACACACACACATAACCCTACTTCTCTAGGGAACAAAATCGATACAGTAAATACAACAAAAACTAGATGTAAAATAAATAAATAAAAACAAAAACAATTTTAAAAACATTAAAAACAAGAAAAAGAGCAATCAGATTGCAAACCCTCGCCAGGATGCATTTTCAGTGGTTTTTAAGGCTTTTGTTAAAACAAATATGGCGGCCGAACCACGTGACCGATGACATCATTATTTTTTTTCCCTAAATTAATTTATTCCTAGATTATGCTCAATAAATTTCATCTTGATTGGATGAAGTTTTGTACTTGTCGAATTATGGCGTCAAAATGGAGGCACCTATGACATCATCATTTACATATTTTATTCCCCATGGAGAGTTCTTTACAATGAGCCGTCTCAATTTTTTCTATTCAGCGCTTTTGGAGATAGAGGTGCAAAGCGTTTTGGTTTTTCCAGGATGGCAGCCGAACCATGTGACCGATGACATTATTTTATTTTTTCTCCACCAGTTTATGCCGACATGGCGCTCAAGAAATTTCATCTCGATTGAATGAAGTTTTGTACTTTAATTATTACGTCATAATGGAGGCACCTATGACATTATTAACATTTTATTCCCCATTGAGAGTTCTTTACAATGAGCCATGTCAATTTTTTCTATTCAGCACTTTCCGAGATATGGAGGTGCAATGTTTTTCGATTTTTCCAAGATGGCGGCTGAACCACGTGACCTATGATGTCATAATTATCATTAAAAAATTCTACAGGTGGAGTTGTACCGATGGTGAAAATTTACTGTCAATCGGACCAACGGTTGCAGAGAAAATCATATTTATTCTGTGCGGACAAACAGACAAACAAGCAAATGAAAAATCGGTCAGAGACCGAGGACTTGCCAGAATGTACTTTTTTATCGGCCATTTTGGATCAAAATGGCGGGAAATCTATACATGTATATATACATATGTACAATACGCTAAGCAATGGAAGGTAACTAAGTGTATGCATATCTCTTGTCCTTTCAGAGTTATAGTGGTTTGAAATATATTTTCAATGAAAACTTGCCCCCCTGACCTTTGACCCCCAAAAAATAACTAAAACTAAGCATTGTTGACCATTTTATGATGCCACATGTTATATTTTGGGAATTGAATAATGAACATTTTAGTGTTGGTTAGAAGGGAATCGGATAATGTTTGACAGAGTTATTAGTTTAAAAAACAATTTTTTGGGACGGGGTGAAAGGGTAGGAGTTTGACCTTTCAAGGTCACTCAATGTCAAAGGCCATGGTGCCAAATGAAATATCGTATGTGACTTTCTATATGTCAGTAACTAAGTGTATGCATATCTCTTGTACTTTTAGAGTTATAGTGGTTTGAAATATATTTTAAATGAAAACTCGACCCCCCTGTTTTCACGTTTTGGGTGACCTTGAGCTTGACCTTGGGCTTAGAGAGTTAAACATTGGGCACAGTCTATTCCAGGGCAAGGCATATGTGTGTAAAGTATGGCGATGCCATGTGTACCAATGCAGATGTAGTACTGCACACAAAGACAGACAAACAGACACAGACAGACAAACCAACCAACATACTTGCCGGAATCTATTTTGGCAAGTAACAGACAAACAAACAAACGGACTCAAATGCAATACCCTTTCCTCTGGCGAGGGTAATAAAAAATATAAACTTTTAAAACTTAATTAATAGAGTAAAATAAAACAAAGGGACAACAAAATAGACCAACAAAAGCAATAATGGCAGTAATTATGATCATTAGTTGCTTTATTGAGTTCCGGTCTAAATAAGTACCCTCAAACCAAAAGGAAGGTTTAACCTGAAAGCAAATACCCAAACGTCAAACACTAATCCCAAAAGAATCATACAACCCATCCATCAACCCCAACCATCCCCCAAAATAAACATGCAAACCAATAATACACCCATAAAATTATTATGCAAAACAATCACAACCAGCCTCCTTAAAACAATAAACAAAAGCCGACAATCACCTAAAATGGATTGTTTCTATTTTATAAAAACATACCTTTGATGTAAGGTACAACTTGCACAACCCCACAAGATCATATCCAAAACAGCAGGGTTATAAAACAGTGCAAAGATACAAAACATGAATAATTCACGAAGGCCCTCTGTAACAGGTATGTGTTCCAACCGAAAGTGTTTTTTTACAACTGCAGTTCAATCGGTTTAGGGGACACACACACAACCGGGTGTAGGGAGGAGTGTGGGATGTAATGCAACACTACCTAATCATGGACGATGCTCATTACAGTATTCCTGTATAATCAGTTTCTCAGATTACATACCATACATCAAACACACAAGGCATCTCAACAAGTAACAATTGCATAGGCCTGAAAATTGCAGGTGAGAATTTACCACCTGGCACAGAACACCAAGCACACTAAAGTTGAGCCATTTTATTCCCAGTGCTCATGTAAGATTTACACCGAACAACGGAGGATTTTGAACATAACACGGCTTTATACGTTACGATATCTCTACCCAAAATGGGTAGTCACAAGAGCACAGCATGCTAGCGATTTTTACGGCACTCATATTTGAAATATTTTCTTCCTCAACAACCACAATTATTCACACATTATTGTGGTGTTGGCCAAGAGAAGATTTTGGTCCAAGTCCTTCATGAACAGGCTGGCTAGGACTGATGCTCAAATTCCTCGAACAAGTACCTGGAGCAGGGATTTGTAATTTATTGATGGTGCCGGCAATAGTTCACCTCCTCTTCGTGAAGGACACCGTGGGATCTTTAATGTCCGCCAACTATGCTGGCAGATGGGATGCCCAGTTTAACGTCCATCAGAAGGATGGCATTCACATTAATGAATCACCCTGCCTGTAACTAACAGACTCATTGGAATGGGTAAGAAGAGAAAAGCTCAACTGTGATGGAGAATTCATCATTATAAATACCCAAGACCAGGGACACTACGGGAATGGCTTTAATAAGATGGCGGGACCGAGTCAATTGAACAGGTGTAGGTTCTGCAAGGTAGAAACACAAAGCACAAGCCACCTCTTATCGGGATGTAAAAAACTCCTGTCAGAACAGCTGTACACCCAAAGACACAACAAGGTATGTAGAGTAATACATTGGCACATCTGCATAACTTTCAATATCGCAGTTCCAGAGAAAAATGGTGGAAACAAACCAAAAGCGATTAAAAACAAGGAAGTAATGTTCATGCACGACTTTATTCCATTAACCGTGTGCGATCACAGAAAAAGCACTGCGACTGGATATGCTAGATCACAGAAAAAGCACTGCGACTGGATACGCTAGATCGCAGAAAAAGCACTGCGACTGGTACTTAAGTACAAAAAAGAAAAGACATTGCTAGTTGTGTTTTGCAATTTTGGCCTAAACAATGGAAAAATCACAAAAATGACCAAATACAAAACCCTCACAAAAATGAAGTGAAAATATATTGGAAGCTGAAGAACACCAAAATTATACAAGTGATAGTTGAAATGGGGGAAATGATGAAGAAGAACCTCATTGATATCTTAAAAACCTTCTCTGTGAATATTGCTACAAACGAACTGCAGTTGGAAGTTATCTGGAGCTCGGTGACGATCTGGAAAAGAGCCCTCGGAACAAAACTTAGAGAAAAAAAAAAAATTACTCCACAGCTTGGTCCATGAATCGTGGCCCCCTTATCGAAACGGAGGTGGATACTTCGAGATCTGGGTGGACTCCGTTCCACCTCCTAAATCCCACCCACATGTGGAGATAACAACAACACACACAGAAACACACAAACACCAAATTCTTATTTACATTGCACCCATTCTTATGAAATGAAGTAAAGGAAATAAAATAAATAAAACTTCATTTCACAGCCATTTTGGTGGTGTATTAACCGACAGCTCAGGTGGTTATATCATACCTACACTCCTGTGACAATTACGTTCCCCTTCAAGGCTGGATGTTTGATCACACATTCTTCAAGCACCTGTCATCACATGATGCTCCTGTCCCCACGATGTAACACGCGGAAAGGTGACCCCTATAATTAAACATACTTGGCATGTCATGTAGGTCATTAAAGCAATTAAAAAATTCGTTAATTAATATTATCATTATTATCATCATTATTAATAAACAAATGGTGAGAGCCATAACAGTAAGCATTAGTTACCAGACTATCTGGAATTTCCCCAAATAATTAATTTTAACAGGCTATGTTAATATACAACGACCTAGTAATTTACCTTACCATTATGGTTAAGTAATATTTTATCTCAGCTATGCATTGCAGGCAAGGTAATCATTTTCCAAGCCGTTACCACGAGATGCAGGTCAAAGGGTACCGGGAACCAAGGAAACCCATGGGGGGAAGAAATGATTTATCTCCAATGCTAACGGAAGAGGAGAAACATTAACAAGAAAACCCAGTTCTTTGGGTTATTGAGCCGGTGCTCTTTAGGGGCTAGCAGAACAGCTGAGGTTAGTGCTCTGCTCAATGAGCTGAGATAACATTTCATTATAAATAAATAAATAAATAAATCGAATGAAATATCTCATGCTCCGCACACCCCCATTGTCACTGGTGTATCCAAGCCACGGAAAAAAAAAAAAAACCAAAGCAAGAAAAAAATAATTGCATTACCCAATCAGTGAGAAACAAATGGAGATTCCACATTTTTTGTAGCCTATGAAGGCGAAATAATGAAATAAAGTCACTCAAGAAGATGTATGGTGATCACTGTAGATATATAACGGGATGAACACCGACAGCAACATTGGCAACCGAAAGATTTGCATCTTCCCACTCCATTCTATTCCATTGCTGTCAGCATTTGTAGAAACCAAGGCAGTTGCAGGAAAAGCCAGCTAGCTGGTAATTCGTGCAACCTGCAGCACTAATGGCAATGGCGGCTAAACATTTCATAAATAAAGTAATACAATCGATAATTGCACCAGAACTATATATATATATATATATATATATATATATATATATATATATATATGTATATTTTTTTTTTTTTTTACAAATCTGGTCTTCGACCCTCAGTTTGGCTTCCACCGAACACATTTCACCTTCGACATGCTGCTTCTTGTGTGTCAAAAATAGATGGATGCAGTCAGTCTCGAACAGTAGGTCAATGCTGCACCACCCGACATCTCTCTTGAGTTCGATTCTGTCTGACAACTCAACATGGTTTCCAAACTGTCAATGAACGGTGTCCACGGGGTTCCTTCCTGACTGGCCGTCATATTTCCTGCACACTTGCTTTGGTTTCTATGCTCAATCTCTATAGGCCGGGGTCCCTCGAGATACATGTTATAGGATCGATCCTGTGCTTGATACATGTGAACAACATAATCCTTGAAAATCCTTTGTCTCACTTTGAAAATGGCTATCCTGTGCACGATAGGTCCACAACCCTCTGCCACAGACAAAGTGTGGAGCATCATTCCACTGATCTGCATAAAATCAGCAACTCGTTATCTACCTGGAACATGTCTTTCAGTGCAAGAAAAACCTCTATTTACACCTTGCCCTACATAAAGAACCGAACACCTACCCCCACCCTCAATACATTTGTGTGCTCAAGCTCTGGGAGAAGTACAATCTCTGGAGCTCCAGGGCCTCACCAGAAGCAATAACAAGTTTTTTTTGGCAGATTACATATCAAACTGGCTGCCACAATTGAATTCTCTACAGTCTACAGGGTCACGTCAGTCCTCGGCATACACTGTTCTACAAAGCCTTCATCTGGAATGGCATGGAATACGGCTCCCCACTGTGGCCTGGTGCAGCTACACTCCAAGCTTCCCTCCCCCTCAAGGCGGTTGGAATCCAAGGCCATCAGTTTCAATTGAATCTTGCATTAGGAAGCATAATCCCAGCGTCTGCTTCTTGGTCACCATAAGTTGTTTGGTGGCCTTGCAGTGCGTCATCGGCTATTGTGGTAATGTTTCTCCTGTCCTTTCACCTTCGCCCAGCCCTTGCTCCTCCAGGTCACACACTTCGGCCAGAAACAGTTTCCTTGCTAAGCTCTCAAAGTACAAACTGGATGCGTATCTCCTAAATTTTCACAACCGACGTTTCTCACCTGGGGAACCTGCCTTCCTGAGTCTATTGGCTCAAGCTCTTCTTTATACGATTTCAAATCTGCTACCCCACCATCACCTCAAGATCTCTTCAATTTCCACTCCTGAGTTGTTTTTTTGTTGTTGTTTTTTCTACACCCACCGATCCGGTTCTTCCCATTACAATTCCTCTTCTTGGGACAAGAGATACACAAACTTGCAACCAAGCCATGTGGCATCCATTCACCTCATTTTCCCCCATTGAAATTGTTGATCTAATACCCCCTCATTCTGCTGTGCATGCATGAAGAGCCTTGATGGAGCTCCATAGAGCAAACCTGCAATTAATAAACGAGTGGGGTCACCCGTGGGAATCCCACGGGCATGGAGGTGTATCGTTGCGATCGGTGCAGCCGTTTGTGCGGTACCCGGGACAATAACGTTAGGCGGGAGTCCAAACCTGAAATTGCTGGAGACCAAAGCTGAAATTGGAAAAACAATATGGCCTATTTTACACCAGGGTGTCCCTGGATTACCCACCCAAAATTTCGTTGCGATCGGTTCAGCCGTTTTTGCAATACCTGGGAACGGAAGGACGGAAGGACGGACGAACAGACAGACAAACAGGACGGACAGACGGACATTTGGTGAATTATAGCAAGATAAATAAAAATAAACTTCTACATGCAAATACGTACTTCATTTTTGCTTTGGTCTCGATTCAACCATCCCACAACTAGCACAATTGTAACAATAATAATGTGGGTCTTTGACTCAAATCTTTATACAAAACAAACACAAGGAACTGCAACACAGGAGGAGGACGGACCCGGGTAGCCCAGTGCCAGAGAGGGCACCAAGTGGGGTAAGCGCCAGAGGGCCTTCCCCAGGTAGATAGGTTAGGGTAAGGAGCAGGTAAGCTCAGAGGCAACTGCAGTGGTGGAGGTGTGCAGGTGAGTAGACCTGCTGGGAGAGCCACACGACCCAGTCCTGAAATTGTGCAAAGGCACAGGGAGTTGAATCGGGGGAGTGAGACCCCAAATTGATGAAGCACCACAGTTTGGTCAATGGGAATTTGGTTCTTAAAACCGCATAGACTAAGATTGCCAATGGATTGGCAGGGAAAGACCCCGGGTAGTGTAAAGTGTATTAAAGTCATTTAGAGGATAGTTAGGATTAAGAATCTCCTCGCACCATCTACATCCACTCACCTGAGGTAACGACGGTGCTCCACACCATGCCATGGTTTGATTATTGTTCTGTGCAAATGTTTGGATTGTGAGACGCATCATGACGTGGGTGTGACATTGTGCTGATGTTCCATGTCTCCCTCCTTATGAGGATTGATGATGAATTGGTGATGGCAAATTTTGGATTAGAGGGATTGTGGTGACGAATTTGGTATAGGGGAAATATAGGGAAGACGAGACAGTAGTGACGAATTTGTAAATGTGTAGGTTTTTGTAAATACGGGGAGGGGCAAGGGGGTGTAGTGTAGGTCACATGTGGGGGGGCGTACGGTAGGGATGAGCTTTCTCACTTCGCTCTCCGTACGCACCTCGTTCTGCATTACCTGTTTTGATGTGTACCCTTGTGACCTTACCCCTCGCTCACCTGTCTTCTGTTCCCATGTCTCCCACCCGAGGACTGTGCTCTCTGGGCACCGAGGGGAGCGTGCGGGAGTCCGCCATTGTGTGCCCGAATCCTTGCAAACAGCTGCCTGCATCCACGCACCACTTATGGACCACATGTCTGTGGCTGAGCACCACTTATGGACCCCACGGGTTGGGGCATGGCCCCTCTGCTGGAACCTGCCACGATGGCCCAGGATCTTGCTTGCGGACCTCGGTGACGTAGCACCTATGCCACACAGGTGAACCACTCATAGTCGGCCCCTGTGGGCCATAAATAGAAAACGGACACGTTTGTGCTTTTTATTATTGCAAATAGGCCGGGGAGGGGCAAGGGGGTGTAGTGTAGGTCACATGTGGGGGGCGTACGGTAGGGACGAGCCTCGATTTCACGAGCCTCGATCTTGTATACAAAAAAAAAACAAAAAAAAAAAAACAAGAAGACAAAGAAAGACAACATCTAGAAGAACAATGGCCAGCAGAGGGAGCTGAAGAGGAAGACCAGCACAAAGGGGTTTGTTTATTTTTGTTTGAACTGTGGTGACTGTGCACTCCGGTGCGTTTTTTGGTGCTTTATGGTGCTGATTATTGGTGCTGGTGCATCGATGCAGAGCAGGCTGCCCCCCCCCCCCCAAAAGAACAATCACAGGTCCTGGGTTGCGTTTTGTAAATATCAGCGTCAATTGTAAATAATGCTCCCCACCATTCATGTATAGTTTGAAGACAATTCCGCAATTCGGTTAGCTGTGGGCGTAAATCTGTTAGGCAGGATGCAATGTAGCAGGGGGACATACTTATTTGTGTTTTAAAACTGTCACACTCAGGGTCAGGTTAAATGTAGAGGGAACTACACCTATGCATCACACTAAAGGTAAAGTTTTATAGGCCCGAGCACGTACCTAGAGGATGAGGGTGCAGTGTTGCGGATTTGAGAATCCTGTGTTTTTTTTGTATTGCTGTAAGTGTAATGAGAATTGTTGTAAATATCACCCTCCGTGTGTAAAGGTAATAGGTCGTCCTCCTAGTTACTCCATATACATACACGTAGCCAATCATATACCCTCTTACATAGTTATCTCCTTATGTTATGTAGTTGAAGGCTCTGTTCCCACTAGTTGACACTGCATTGCATCAAATTGAAATAAGGTAGAATCCCCTGTCTAGTGCGAAGCCTCAATTGCCAACTGCAATTGCCTCCATTGAGCACGCGGTCAGCTCGGAGAAGAAAGGCGTGTCTCCACCTCGTCATCAAAGGGTGGAGCCAGGAGAGCCCGAGCGACCAACCAAGGCTCAGGGGTTTGGCTTGAGAGGGCAGAAAGAGAACAATCGGGGAGGTTCGCGAAGGTTCGAGGGTGTGGCCTATATAACCCGCGGCGGTACGCCCCCACCCAGATGAGATACATGAGATGAGCTCTTGGAGAGCACGCGACGCACCCCACCTGAGCTGAGTTGAGGAGGGAGATAGGAGCACCGGAGCTGAACCACAACAGCTTTGATTTCTGAACCACAGCCGCTTTGATTGCTGAACCAACAGCAGTTTTGGCCACAGCAGCTTTGAGCGTCGAAAGCGGTTTTCGGCCGCGGCTACAAAGCGACGCCGCCATGCGAACACGCCGCGGAGGGGCGGTGGCTGCTCACTCCCGGCCCGACCCTTCTCCTGCTCAACCTTCCTCTCCTTCCTGCCATTCCTGTCATCATCCCCGTGTAAGTCTGACCATAGTCTGTCTTTTGTCTTGTCCTGGGGTATAAGTTAAGCCTGTTTAGATAAGTTAGTATTTGCACTGTGTCTTCTGGTCCTTCCCTCCTTCTGTCAATTATTTTATTATCCTTCCTTCTCCTTGGTTCCTTTGATTTGTGTAAATATTAGGAATAAATTATATTTGTATTTCCTACCTTTGTTGTTCTTCTTCATGCTCGTCCGGTTGCTTTAGTGATTTCCCCATTGGACACCTGTGGCACGATTTGGCCAACGAATAAGAATCGGGTCAGTTCTTGTTAATAGTTCGTGCCGCGGTTGCTAAACCGCTCGGCAATTAACATCTGTCCGCGGTCGCGAACGGGGTTGCGCTCCTGCCTCTCCGGAGGGAGCTGTGCAGCGTCAGGACTCACGTCGGTCAGTCATGAACAAGGGGACTAATCCCCCCTTCTTAAGGGGAAGAAGGCCGACGTAGAGATCCACAACAATATATATATATATATATATATATATATATATATATATATATATATATATATATATATATATATATATATATATATATATATATATATACACACATGGTATACGTAATGTGCACAAATACTTAATATTTAAATTTAAGCACAGGACCCACAGTTTCTTTATCGTGTTCTTATCCACAAGGCGAGGCATCAAGGTTGCAGCCATGTTGCCTGCAGGCGGGTTTGGAATTTTACCGTCAACACGATGATGTGGGCTCAGCCATCCATCCTTCTTGTAGGTAGTTTCACTTTCATCTCCCTTGACCCATGCCTTGAAGGGGAGCGGTAGTGAGGCTACTTGCTCATTGGAACATGGCCAAGTCATGTAATCCCCTCTCCAATGTAGAAAAGCATTGTTTTGAACTACATTGTGTTGTTGTTGCAGCTCATGGTGGGTTAATGCTTCTGCAGAAAGTGAAGGTCTTTAAATCTTCAGGAACACTTGACTCCTCCATTCAGAGTTCAGGTTTCACATCCATGCAGATTGTAGAGATAACAGTTACTCTGAAGAGTTATATCTTGTTTGCTCTTAGACTATTCTTGTCGTCTAAGTCTAACCAAATTTTACCAAAGCTGAAACCAAGATCGTTTTTTTTTTTTTTTTGTTTCTATTGGGAGTCTTTCCTCTTCAGTTACTAGAGGCAAGGAATTTGAATGAAATAGATTACTCCTTTGCAAGCAGTAAAACTTCGAAATAAACAAGTAATTAACTGGCAGGCAAAACCATGACAGGCAATAACCACATACTCAAAAGACAAATACACTCACAACGCCAATTAGAGTGTATTATCGATCTGTACACCCACATATTGTAGGCCTATGTGGCAATAGTAGAATCGAATGGCCAATTCCATGTGGCAATACAAAGGTATGTCACCCATGGTCAGTAAACTTGGGTATCCATAATACCGGTATGAATAATTTATATAATACTAATAATTAAAAAAAAAATTTTTTTATATACATGTATATATATATATATATATATATATATATATATATATATATATATATATATATATATATATATATATATATGTATATATATATGTATATATATATATATATATATATATATATATATATATATACATATACTGTATATATATATTAGTGTAGCAGCATAGCAAACCTGTTGTGCATTTTGTGATACAAGCACCAAATTTGGCACAAATGTACATTAATATGTTGCGAACATTTTCAGATATTGGGCCACTTTAAATTCCGTAATTTTTTTTTTCAAATTTTTTCAAATTTCGTAATTTCAAATTTTTCGGGTGACACCGTCACAATTTCGGTCTTCGAGGCCGGCCGATATAGTGGGGCGGCTTAGCCCAAATATTCAAAAGAATTGTGCATTTTGTGATACAAGCACCAAATTTGGCACAAATGTACATTAATATGTTGCGAACATTGTGTGGTCAGCAATGAAGACGAGAGTCTGAATTACATGTATGCAAAAGACCTTGTGAACCAGTGAAGCAAATACATGGGTAAGCATGAATTAAATCTAGGGCATGATATAATTTCCATGATGTTTACCTCTACACTCAATGGTGGAAGGAGGTAATGTTTTGATCCCAGCTTGTCTGTATGTCTGTTTGTCTGTTAGTCCACAAAATTCCAGACAAAGCTTGTAGCAGTGGTAGTTGTAGTGGTAGTGGTGATAACAGAAATTGTTATATAGAACTGAACTTATATTATTATTATATGCAGAAAATAACTTCATTTCTATATGCCCTGCAGTGGACAGGTTAATTGGTTTATGCACTGAAGGGGTCACCCTGGTGTGCACTGCTGTGTTCTGCCTCACTGAGTTGTTCAGGTATGATGTACTCAGCACAAGCTTCCGGTCGGCCCGGAGGTGGGAGTGCGGGGCCTGTCACGGAACGTCAAAACAAACGGCCTGCCGGGGCCGCCCAAAAGTCGGGCGTGAGGGGCACGTCCACTAATGGAACGCCTCTCGCTTCCCAGATCGAGGGCCACGTGGTCAGGAGAACCTCGTCCCTTCCGGTCACACTTTGCCTATCGGCCGGCCTCGAAGACCGAAATTGTGACGGTGTCACCCGAAAAATTTGAAATTACGAAATTTGAAAAAATGTGAAAAAAAAAATTACGGAATTTCAAGTGGCCCAATATCTGAAAATGTTCGCAACATATTAATGTACATTTGTGCCAAATTTGGTGCTTGTTTCACAAAATGCACAATTCTTTTGAATATTTGGGCTAAGCCGCCCCACTATATATATATATATATATTAGCTTGGCTCAGCTCGCTGCGCTCGCCTCACCAAGCGTCGATACTGAGGAAAGGGCTTATTTTAGCTGAGGCTAATGACTGTACCTGAGTTGCTGTGTTATCATGATTTTCACCAATCATAATACAAACAATTACTTTGCACAAATGTATTTGTTGTGTTTGTGATATTACATTTTTATAGGCAATTTAGGTTGAAGATTTAGGTTGAATGTTTTTTTTTCAAGAAAGAACCCCTCAGCACACACATAGGGGAGGGGTGGGTGCAGACTGGAAGTTTGCGATGATTACACCTCACCACCACGTAATTCAAAACACCGCACCACCACATAATTCAAAACACCTCACCACCACATAATTCAAAACACCTCACCACCACATAATTCAAAATACCTCACCACCATAAAACACGTAATAAAAACACCTCACCACCACGAAATTGAAAACGCCTCACAGCCATCAAGCACGTAATAAAAACACCTCACAGCCATAAAACACATAATAAAAACACCTCACCACAACGAAATTAAAAACACTTCACAGCCATAAAACACGTAATAAAAACACCTCACAGCCATAACACACGTAATAAAAACACCTCACCACCACGAAATTAAAATCACCTCACAGCCATAAAACACGTAATAAAAACACCTCACCACCACAAAATTAAAAACACCTCACAGCCATAAAACACGTAATAAAAACACCTCACAGCCATAAAACACGTAATAAAAACACCTCACAGCCATAAAACACATAATAAAAACACCTCACAGCTATAAAACACGTAATAAAAACACCTCACAGCCATAAAACACGTAATAAAAACACCTCACAGCCATAAAACACGTAATAAAAACACCACAGCCATAAAGCACATAATAAAAACACCTCACAGCCATAAAGCACATAATAAAAACACCACACAGCCATAAAACACGTAATAAAAACACCACAGCCATAAAACACATAATAAAAACACCTCACAGCCATAAAACACGTAATAAAAACACCACAGCCATAAAGCACATAATAAAAACACCTCACAGCCATAAAACACGTAATAAAAACACCACAGCCATAAAGCACATAATAAAAACACCACACAGCCATAAAGCACGTAATAAAAACACCTCACAGCCATAAAACACGTAATAAAAACACCACACAGCCATAAAACACGTAATAAATCACCTCACAGCCATAAAACACGTAATAAAAACACCACACAGCCATAAAACACATAATAAAAACACCACACAGCCATAAAACACGTAATAAAAACACCTCACAGCCATAAAACACGTAATAAAAACACCACACAGCCATAAAACACATAACACCACACAGCCATAAAACACGTAATAAAAACACCTCACAGCCATAAAACATAATAAAAACACCTCGGCCATAAAACACGTAATAAAAACACCTCAGCCATAAAACACATAATAAAAACACCTCACAGCCATAAAACACATAATAAAAACACCTCACAGCCATAAAACACATAATAAAAACACCTCACAGCCATAAAACACAATAAAAACACCTCACAGCCATAAAACACGTAATAAAAACACCTCACAGCCATAAAACACATAATAAAAACACCTCACAGCCATAAAACACGTAATTAAAACACCACACAGCCATAAAACACATAATAAAAACACCACACAGCCATAAAACACGTAATAAAAACACCTCACAGCCATAAAACACGTAACTAAAACACCTCACAGCCATAAAACACAGAATAAAAACACCACACAGCCATAAAACACGTAATAAAAACACCTCACAGCCATAAAACACATAATAAAAACACCTCACAGCCATAAAACACGTAATAAAAACACCTCACAGCCATAAAACACGTAATTAAAACACCTCACAGCCATAAAACACATAATAATAACACCACACAGCCATAAAACACGTAATAAAAACACCTCACAGCCATAAAACACGTAATAAAAACACCTCACAGCCATAAAACACGTAACTAAAACACCTCACAGCCATAAAACACGTAACTAAAACACCTCACAGCCATAAAACACGTAATAAAAACACCTCACAGCCATAAAACACATAATAAAAACACCACACAGCCATAAAACACGTAATTAAAACACCTCACAGCCATAAAACACGTAATTAAAACACCTCACAGCCATAAAACACGTAATTAAAACACCTCACAGCCATAAAACACGTAATAATAACACCACACAGCCATAAAACACATAATAAAAACACCACACAGCCATAAAACACGTAATTAAAACACCTCACAGCCATAAAACACATAATAAAAACACCACACAGCCATAAAACACATAATAAAAACACCACACAGCCATAAAACACGTAATAAAAACACCTCACAGCCATAAAACACGTAATAAAAACACCTCACAGCCATAAAACACTTAACTAAAACACCTCACAGCCATAAAACACGTAATAAAAACACCTCACAGCCATAAAACACGTAATAAAAACACCTCACAGCCATAAAACACATAATTAAAACACCTCACAGCCATAAAACACGTAATAAAAACACCTCACAGCCATAAAACACGTAATAAAATCACCTCACAGCCATAAAACACGTAATAAAAACACCTCAGCCATAAAACACGTAATAAAAACACCTCACAGCCATAAAACACGTAATTAAAACACCTCACAGCCATAAAACACGTAATAAAAACACCTCACAGCCATAAAACACGTAATAAAAACACCTCACAGCCATAAAACACGTAATAAAAACACCTCACAGCCATAAAACACGAAATAAAAACACCTCACAGCCATAAAACACATAATAAAAACACCTCACAGCCATAAAACACGTAATAAAAACACCACACAGCGACAAAACACGTAATAAAAACACCTCACAGCCACAAAACACGTAATTAAAACACCTCACAGCCATAAAACACGTAATAAAAACACCTCACAGCCATAAAACACGTAATTAAAACACCTCACAGCCATAAAACACATAATAAAAACACCACACAGCCACAAAACACGTAATAAAAACACCACACAGCCATAAAACACGTAATAAAAACACCACACAGCCACAAAACACGTAATAAAAACACCACAGCCATAAAACACATAATAAAAACACCACACAGCCATAAAACACGTAATTAAAACACCTCACAGCCATAAAACACGTAATAAAAACACCACACAGCCACAAAACACGTAATTAAAACACCTCACAACAAAATTAAAAACACCTCAGCCATAAAACACGCAATAAAAACACCTCACAGCCATAAAACACATAATAAAAACACCACACAGCCATAAAACACGTAATTAAAACACCTCACAGCCATAAAACACATAATAAAAACACCTCACAGCCATAAAACACGTAACTAAACACCTCACAGCCATAAAACACGTAATAAAAACACCACACAGCCACAAAACACGTAATAAAAACACCACACAGCCACAAAACACGTAATAAAAACACCACACAGCCACAAAACACGTAATAAAAACACCTCACAGCCATAAAACACGTAATAAAAACACCTCACAGCCATAAAACACGTAATAAAAACACCACACAGCCACAAAACACGTAATTAAAACACCTCACCACAAAATGAAAAACACCTCAGCCATAACACACGTAATAAAAACACCTCACAGCCACAAAACACGTAATAAAAACACCTCACAGCCATAAAACACATAATAAAAACACCTCACAGCCATAAAACACGTAATAAAAACACCTCACCACAAAATTAAAAACACCTCAGCCATAAAACACGTAATAAAAACACCTCACAGCCACAAAACACGTAATAAAAACACCTCACAGCCATAAAACACATAATAAAAACACCTCACAGCCATAAAACACGTAATAAAAACACCTCACAGCCATAAAACACGTAATAAAAACACCTCACAGCCATAAAACACGTAATAAAAACACCTCACAGCCATAAAACACGTAATAAAAACACCTCACAGCCATAAAACACATAATAAAAACACCACACAGCCACAAAACACGTAATAAAAACACCACACAGCCATAAAACACGTAATAAAAACACCTCACAGCCATAAAACACATAATAAAAACACCTCACAGCCATAAAACACGTAATTAAAACACCTCACAGCCATAAAACACATAATAAAAACACCTCACAGCCATAAAACACATAATAAAAACACCTCACAGCCATAAAACACATAATAAAAACACCTCACAGCCATAAAACACATAATAAAAACACCTCACAGCCATAAAACACATAATAAAAACACCTCACAGCCATAAAACACGTAATAAAAACACCTCACAGCCATAAAACACATAATAAAAACACCTCACAGCCATAAAACACATAATAAAAACACCTCACCACCACAAAACACGTAATTAAAACACCTCACCACCACAAAATTAAAAACACCTCAGCCATAAAACACGTAATAAAAACACCTCACAGCCATAAAACACATAATAAAAACACCTCACAGCCATAAAACACGTAATAAAAACACCACACAGCCACAAAACACGTAATTAAAACACCTCACCACAAAATGAAAAACACCTCAGCCATAACACACGTAATAAAAACACCTCACAGCCATAAAACACGTAATAAAAACACCTCACAGCCATAAAACACGTAATAAAAACACCTCACAGCCATAAAACACGTAATAAAAACACCTCACAGCCATAAAACACATAATAAAAACACCACACAGCCACAAAACACGTAATTAAAACACCTCACCACCACAAAATTAAAAACACCTCAGCCATAAAACACGTAATAAAAACACCTCACAGCCATAAAACACATAATAAAAACACCTCACAGCCATAAAACACGTAATAAAAACACCACACAGCCACAAAACACGTAATTAAAACACCTCACCACAAAATGAAAAACACCTCAGCCATAACACACGTAATAAAAACACCTCACAGCCACAAAACACGTAATAAAAACACCTCACAGCCATAAAACACATAATAAAAACACCTCACAGCCATAAAACACGTAATAAAAACACCTCACCACAAAATTAAAAACACCTCAGCCATAAAACACGTAATAAAAACACCTCACAGCCACAAAACACGTAATAAAAACACCTCACAGCCATAAAACACATAATAAAAACACCTCACAGCCATAAAACACGTAATAAAAACACCTCACAGCCATAAAACACGTAATAAAAACACCTCACAGCCATAAAACACGTAATAAAAACACCTCACAGCCATAAAACACATAATAAAAACACCTCACAGCCATAAAACACATAATAAAAACACCACACAGCCACAAAACACGTAATAAAAACACCACACAGCCATAAAACACGTAATAAAAACACCTCACAGCCATAAAACACATAATAAAAACACCTCACAGCCATAAAACACGTAATTAAAACACCTCACAGCCATAAAACACATAATAAAAACACCTCACAGCCATAAAACACATAATAAAAACACCTCACAGCCATAAAACACATAATAAAAACACCTCACAGCCATAAAACACATAATAAAAACACCTCACAGCCATAAAACACATAATAAAAACACCTCACAGCCATAAAACACGTAATAAAAACACCTCACAGCCATAAAACACATAATAAAAACACCTCACAGCCATAAAACACATAATAAAAACACCTCACAGCCATAAAACACATAATAAAAACACCTCACAGCCATAAAACACGTAATAAAAACACCTCACAGCCATAAAACACGTAATAAAAACACCACACAGCCACAACACGTAATAAAAACACCTCACAGCCATAAAACACGTAATAAAAACACCACACAGCCACAAAACACGTAATTAAAACACCTCACAGCCATAAAACACGTAATAAAAACACCTCACAGCCATAAAACACGTAATTAAAACACCTCACAGCCATAAAACACATAATAAAAACACCACACAGCCACAAAACACGTAATAAAAACACCACACAGCCATAAAACACGTAATAAAAACACCACACAGCCACAAAACACGTAGTTAAAACACCTCACAGCCATAAAACACGTAATAAAAACACCACAGCCATAAAACACGTAATAAAAACACCTCACAGCCATAAAACACATAATAAAAACACCACAGCCACAAAACACGTAATTAAAACACCTCACCACAAAATTAAAAACACCTCAGCCATAAAACACGCAATAAAAACACCTCACAGCCATTAAACACATAATAAAAACACCACACAGCCATAAAACACGTAATAAAAACACCACACAGCCACAGAACACGTAATAAAAACACCACACAGCCATAAAACACATAATAAAAACACCACACAGCCACAAAACACGTAATAAAAACACCACACAGCCATAAAACACGTAATAAAAACACCACACAGCCACAAAACACGTAGTTAAAACACCTCACAGCCATAAAACACGTAATAAAAACACCACAGCCATAAAACACGTAATAAAAACACCTCACAGCCATAAAACACAATAAAAACACCTCACAGCCATAAAACATGAAATAAAAACACCACACAGCCATAAAACACAATAAAAACACCACACAGCCACAAAACACGTAATAAAAACACCTCACAGCCATAAAACACGTAATAAAAACACCTCACAGCCATAAAACACAATAAAAACACCACACAGCCACAAAACACGTAATAAAAACACCTCACAGCCATAAAACACGTAATAAAAACACCTCACAGCCATAAAACACGTAATAAAAACACCACACAGCCACAAAACACATAATAAAAACACCTCACAGCCATAAAACACGTAATAAAAACACCACACAGCCACAAAACACGTAATTAAAACACCTCACCACAAAATTAAAAACACCTCAGCCATAAAACACGCAATAAAAACACCTCACAGCCATTAAACACATAATAAAAACACCACACAGCCATAAAACACGTAATTAAAACACCTCACAGCCATAAAACACATAATTAAAACACCTCACAGCCATAAAACACATAATAAAAACACCTCACAGCCATAAAACACATAATAAAAACACCACACAGCCACAAAACACGTAATAAAAACACCTCACAGCCATAAAACACATAATAAAAACACCTCACAGCCATAAAACACGTAATAAAAACACCACACAGCCATAAAACACGTAATAAAAACACCTCACAGCCATAAAACACATAATAAAAACACCTCACAGCCATAAAACACGTAATAAAAACACCACACAGCCACAAAACACGTAATAAAAACACCTCACAGCCACAAAACACGTAATAAAAACACCTCACAGCCATAAAACACATAATAAAAACACCTCACAGCCATAAAACACGTAATAAAAACACCACACAGCCACAAAACACGTAATAAAAACACCTCACAGCCATAAAACACGTAATAAAAACACCTCACAGCCATAAAACACGTAATAAAAACACCACACAGCCACAAAACACATAATAAAAACACCTCACAGCCATAAAACACGTAATAAAAACACCACACAGCCACAAAACACGTAATTAAAACACCTCACCACAAAATTAAAAACACCTCAGCCATAAAACACGCAATAAAAACACCTCAGCCACAAAACACATAATAAAAACACCTCACAGCCATAAAACATAATAAAAACACCTCACAGCCATAAAACACGTAATAAAAACACCTCACCACAAAATTAAAAACACCTCAGCCATAAAACACGTAATAAAAACACCTCACAGCCACAAAACACGTAATAAAAACACCTCACAGCCATAAAACACATAATAAAAACACCTCACAGCCATAAAACACGTAATAAAAACACCTCACAGCCATAAAACACATAATAAAAACACCACACAGCCACAAAACACGTAATAAAAACACCACACAGCCATAAAACACGTAATAAAAACACCTCACAGCCATAAAACACAATAAAAACACCTCACAGCCATAAAACACGTAATAAAAACAACTCACAGCCATAAAACACGTAATAAAAACACCTCACAGCCATAAAACACATAATAAAAACACCTCACAGCCATAAAACACGTAATAAAAACACCTCACAGCCATAAAACACATAATAAAAACACCTCACAGCCATAAAACACGTAATAAAAACACCTCACAGCCATAAAACACATCATAAAAACACCTCAGCCATAAAACACATCATAAAAACACCTCACAGCCATAAAACACATAATAAAAACAACTCACAGCCATAAAACACATAATAAAAACAACTCACAGCCATAAAACACATAATAAAAACACCTCACAGCCATAAAACACATCATAAAAACACCTCAGCCATAAAACACATCATAAAAACACCTCACAGCCATAAAACACATAATAAAAACACCACACAGCCACAAAACACGTAATAAAAACACCACACAGCCATAAAACACGTAATACAAACACCTCACAGCCATAAAACACGTAATAAAAACACCTCACAGCCATAAAACACATAATAAAAACACCTCACAGCTATAAAACACGTAATAAAAACAACTCACAGCCATAAAACACGTAATAAAAACACCTCACAGCCATAAAACACGTAATAAAAACACCTCACAGCCATAAAACACATAGTAAAAACACCTCACAGCCATAAAACACGTAATAAAAACACCTCACAGCCATAAAACACGTAATAAAAACACCTCACAGCCATAAAACACGTAATAAAAACACCACACAGCCATAAAACACGTAATAAAAACACCTCACAGCCATAAAACACGTAATAAAAACACCACACAGCCATAAAACACATAATAAAAACACCTCACAGCTATAAAACACGTAATAAAAACAACTCACAGCCATAAAACACGTAATAAAAACACCTCACAGCCATAAAACACGTAATAAAAACACCTCACAGCCATAAAACACATAATAAAAACACCTCACAGCCATAAAACACATAATAAAAACACCTCACAGCCATAAAACACATAATAAAAACACCTCACAGCCATAAAACACGTAATAAAAACACCTCACAGCCATAAAACACATAATAAAAACACCACACAGCCATAAAACACGTAATAAAAACACCACACAGCCACAAAACACGTAGTTAAAACACCTCACAGCCATAAAACACGTAATAAAAACACCACAGCCATAAAACACGTAATAAAAACACCTCACAGCCATAAAACACATAATAAAAACACCACAGCCACAAAACACGTAATTAAAACACCTCACCACAAAATTAAAAACACCTCAGCCATAAAACACGCAATAAAAACACCTCACAGCCATTAAACACATAATAAAAACACCACACAGCCATAAAACACGTAATAAAAACACCACACAGCCACAGAACACGTAATAAAAACACCACACAGCCATAAAACACATAATAAAAACACCACACAGCCACAAAACACGTAATAAAAACACCACACAGCCACAAAACACGTAGTTAAAACACCTCACAGCCATAAAACACGTAATAAAAACACCACAGCCATAAAACACGTAATAAAAACACCTCACAGCCATAAAACACAATAAAAACACCACAGCCACAAAACACGTAATTAAAACACCTCACCACAAAATTAAAAACACCTCAGCCATAAAACACGCAATAAAAACACCTCACAGCCATTAAACACATAATAAAAACACCACACAGCCATAAAACACGTAATTAAAACACCTCACAGCCATAAAACACGTAATTAAAACACCTCACAGCCATAAAACACATAATAAAAACACCTCACAGCCATAAAACACATAATAAAAACACCACACAGCCACAGAACACGTAATAAAAACACCACACAGCCATAAAACACATAATAAAAACACCACACAGCCACAAAACACGTAATAAAAACACCACACAGCCATAAAACACGTAATAAAAACACCACACAGCCATAAAACACATAATAAAAACACCTCACAGCCATAAAACACGTAATAAAAACACCACACAGCCACAGAACACGTAATAAAAACACCACACAGCCATAAAACACATAATAAAAACACCACACAGCCACAAAACACGTAATAAAAACACCACACAGCCACAGAACACGTAATAAAAACACCACACAGCCATAAAACACATAATAAAAACACCACACAGCCATAAAACACATAATAAAAACACCACACAGCCACAGAACACGTAATAAAAACACCACACAGCCATAAAACACATAATAAAAACACCACACAGCCACAAAACACGTAATAAAAACACCACACAGCCATAAAACACGTAATAAAAACACCACACAGCCACAAAACACGTAATAAAAACACCACACAGCCATAAAACACATAATAAAAACACCACACAGCCACAAAACACATAATAAAAACACCTCAGCCATAAAACACGTAATAAAAACACCACACAGCCACAAAACACGTAATAAAAACACCTCACAGCCATAAAACACGTAATAAAAACACCTCACAGCCATAAAACACGTAATAAAAACACCACACAGCCACAAAACACATAATAAAAACACCTCACAGCCATAAAACACGTAATAAAAACACCACACAGCCACAAAACACGTAATTAAAACACCTCACCACAAAATTAAAAACACCTCAGCCATAAAACACGTAATAAAAACACCTCACAGCCATAAAACACGTAATAAAAACACCTCACAGCCATAAAACACGTAATAAAAACACCACACAGCCATAAAACACGTAATAAAAACACCTCACAGCCATAAAACACGTAATAAAAACACCACACAGCCATAAAACACATAATAAAAACACCTCACAGCTATAAAACACGTAATAAAAACAACTCACAGCCATAAAACACGTAATAAAAACACCTCACAGCCATAAAACACGTAATAAAAACACCTCACAGCCATAAAACACATAATAAAAACACCTCACAGCCATAAAACACATAATAAAAACACCTCACAGCCATAAAACACATAATAAAAACACCTCACAGCCATAAAACACGTAATAAAAACACCTCACAGCCATAAAACACATAATAAAAACACCACACAGCCATAAAACACGTAATAAAAACACCACACAGCCACAAAACACGTAGTTAAAACACCTCACAGCCATAAAACACGTAATAAAAACACCACAGCCATAAAACACGTAATAAAAACACCTCACAGCCATAAAACACATAATAAAAACACCACAGCCACAAAACACGTAATTAAAACACCTCACCACAAAATTAAAAACACCTCAGCCATAAAACACGCAATAAAAACACCTCACAGCCATTAAACACATAATAAAAACACCACACAGCCATAAAACACGTAATAAAAACACCACACAGCCACAGAACACGTAATAAAAACACCACACAGCCATAAAACACATAATAAAAACACCACACAGCCACAAAACACGTAATAAAAACACCACACAGCCACAAAACACGTAGTTAAAACACCTCACAGCCATAAAACACGTAATAAAAACACCACAGCCATAAAACACGTAATAAAAACACCTCACAGCCATAAAACACAATAAAAACACCACAGCCACAAAACACGTAATTAAAACACCTCACCACAAAATTAAAAACACCTCAGCCATAAAACACGCAATAAAAACACCTCACAGCCATTAAACACATAATAAAAACACCACACAGCCATAAAACACGTAATTAAAACACCTCACAGCCATAAAACACGTAATTAAAACACCTCACAGCCATAAAACACATAATAAAAACACCTCACAGCCATAAAACACATAATAAAAACACCACACAGCCACAGAACACGTAATAAAAACACCACACAGCCATAAAACACATAATAAAAACACCACACAGCCACAAAACACGTAATAAAAACACCACACAGCCATAAAACACGTAATAAAAACACCACACAGCCATAAAACACATAATAAAAACACCTCACAGCCATAAAACACGTAATAAAAACACCACACAGCCACAGAACACGTAATAAAAACACCACACAGCCATAAAACACATAATAAAAACACCACACAGCCACAAAACACGTAATAAAAACACCACACAGCCACAGAACACGTAATAAAAACACCACACAGCCATAAAACACATAATAAAAACACCACACAGCCATAAAACACATAATAAAAACACCACACAGCCACAGAACACGTAATAAAAACACCACACAGCCATAAAACACATAATAAAAACACCACACAGCCACAAAACACGTAATAAAAACACCACACAGCCATAAAACACGTAATAAAAACACCACACAGCCACAAAACACGTAATAAAAACACCACACAGCCATAAAACACATAATAAAAACACCACACAGCCACAAAACACATAATAAAAACACCTCAGCCATAAAACACGTAATAAAAACACCACACAGCCACAAAACACGTAATAAAAACACCTCACAGCCATAAAACACGTAATAAAAACACCTCACAGCCATAAAACACGTAATAAAAACACCACACAGCCACAAAACACATAATAAAAACACCTCACAGCCATAAAACACGTAATAAAAACACCACACAGCCACAAAACACGTAATTAAAACACCTCACCACAAAATTAAAAACACCTCAGCCATAAAACACGCAATAAAAACACCTCAGCCACAAAACACATAATAAAAACACCTCACAGCCATAAAACATAATAAAAACACCTCACAGCCATAAAACACGTAATAAAAACACCTCACCACAAAATTAAAAACACCTCAGCCATAAAACACGTAATAAAAACACCTCACAGCCACAAAACACGTAATAAAAACACCTCACAGCCATAAAACACATAATAAAAACACCTCACAGCCATAAAACACGTAATAAAAACACCTCACAGCCATAAAACACATAATAAAAACACCACACAGCCACAAAACACGTAATAAAAACACCACACAGCCATAAAACACGTAATAAAAACACCTCACAGCCATAAAACACAATAAAAACACCTCACAGCCATAAAACACGTAATAAAAACAACTCACAGCCATAAAACACGTAATAAAAACACCTCACAGCCATAAAACACATAATAAAAACACCTCAGCCATAAAACACGTAATAAAAACACCTCACAGCCATAAAACACATAATAAAAACAACTCACAGCCATAAAACACGTAATAAAAACACCTCACAGCCATAAAACACGTAATAAAAACACCTCACAGCCATAAAACACATCATAAAAACACCTCAGCCATAAAACACATCATAAAAACACCTCACAGCCATAAAACACATAATAAAAACAACTCACAGCCATAAAACACATAATAAAAACAACTCACAGCCATAAAACACATAATAAAAACACCTCACAGCCATAAAACACGTAATAAAAACACCTCACAGCCATAAAACACGTAATACAAACACCTCACAGCCATAAAACACATCATAAAAACACCTCAGCCATAAAACACATCATAAAAACACCTCACAGCCATAAAACACATAATAAAAACACCACACAGCCACAAAACACGTAATAAAAACACCACACAGCCATAAAACACGTAATACAAACACCTCACAGCCATAAAACACGTAATAAAAACACCTCACAGCTATAAAACACGTAATAAAAACAACTCACAGCCATAAAACACGTAATAAAAACACCTCACAGCCATAAAACACGTAATAAAAACACCTCACAGCCATAAAACACATAGTAAAAACACCTCACAGCCATAAAACACGTAATAAAAACACCTCACAGCCATAAAACACGTAATAAAAACACCTCACAGCCATAAAACACGTAATAAAAACACCACACAGCCATAAAACACGTAATAAAAACACCTCACAGCCATAAAACACGTAATAAAAACACCACACAGCCATAAAACACATAATAAAAACACCTCACAGCTATAAAACACGTAATAAAAACAACTCACAGCCATAAAACACGTAATAAAAACACCTCACAGCCATAAAACACGTAATAAAAACACCTCACAGCCATAAAACACATAATAAAAACACCTCACAGCCATAAAACACATAATAAAAACACCTCACAGCCATAAAACACGTAATAAAAACACCTCACAGCCATAAAACACGTAATAAAAACACCACACAGCCACAAAACACGTAATAAAAACACCTCACAGCCATAAAACACGTAATAAAAACACCTCACAGCCATAAAACACGTAATAAAAACACCTCACAGCCATAAAACACGTAATAAAAACACCACACAGCCATAAAACACGTAATAAAAACACCTCACAGCCATAAAACACGTAATAAAAACACCACACAGCCATAAAACACGTAATAAAAACACCTCACAGCCATAAAACACGTAATAAAAACACCTCACAGCCATAAAACACGTAATAAAAACACCACACAGCCATAAAACACGTAATTAAAACACCTCACCACCACATAATTCAAAACACCTCACCACCATGTGATATTAAAACACCTCACCACCACGTAATTCAAAACACCTCACCACCACATCATTTAAAAACACCTCACCACCACATAATTCAAAACCACCACAACGTTATTAAAAACCACGGAAACAAAAGTTTGAGGGAGTCGTTAAATGACAACACAGACACTGCACAGATGTGTATATATAGATAAATGACTGTACCCGCGTTGCCGTTTTGTCATTGTTTAAACCAATCATAATTCAAACAATTATTTTGCACAAATGTATTTGTAATATACGTGATATCACATTTTATAAACAATTGAAGTTGAAAAAAAAAAAAACTCCCCAAAAAATTAAATAAATAAATAAACAAATTCAAATTTTTTTTTTTTAAATACCCTGAGGACATACCGACGGGAGAGTTATGTGCACACCAGAAGTTTGGTACGATTTCACAATAGTTTGAGAAAGTAGTTCAGTGACAACACAACACAACACAAGACAGACGCTGCACAAACACACACAAACACACAAACACACACACACACACACACACACACACACACACACACACACACACACACACACACACACACACACACACACACACACACACACACACACACACACACACACACACACACACACACACAATAATGGAGCAAACATATATGGTCATGCATCTTTATTTGTGAACAAAACGTCTTCATCATCAGTGCTAAAAATTTTTGTTACTTTGACTTCATTAAATCGAGATATGGGTGAAAGAAAATATGTGACGTAAAAACCCGGGCTGAAATCCAAGTGCAGCGGTGTATTGGGGGGTACACCTGCTCTACAAGGCTGGCAGCTCATCTTTCCCATACAGTTTTTGATATGGTGTTGTCTTTGCCATCCATCTCTAACTGATCATTTAAAATATATAAATTGGTGCTCAGTTCCTTTTTATTTATACGTGTTGGGTTCTGACTTCTGATATACAGTATATATTCAATCGGAGCACAAAATAGAGTTGGTCGACCTTCCCCACCATCCCTCCCAGCACCATTCACCCCATCCACCCCCTCCACCATTCCCCCACAACTCCCGATCAACCATCATCCTCACGAACCCACACCCACTATTTCTCACCTTCCCTCACTCCCCGAGAAAGCAGGCATGGTCAAATATGCCTATGACTCTGCAGTGACATGTGGTGAGGTGCATGAAGTGCACCAATCCACCCTTGTGTGTACATGTGCATCTATAATACCGGAATGCATGGGTATGCAGGGGCAAAGAGAGCCAGCACGGGTCGCGGGGCAAACAACCACGCAGACCCCTCTGCCACTCCCCCACCAATTTTCCCTCTTTTGTAACTTTTATAAAGAACTTTCTTAAATGAAGATCTTAAATTATAACGGCAACAAGTTAAAAAACAAAGCAAAATCACAGCAACAACCTTTTTAGATCACAGTATGTGTTGAAAAGTAAATAGATAAAGTATTAACAAAATATCTATATAAATATAAAACCGAAAAAAACGTCCCGTGGAGCCATATGTCCATCCGTCCATCCGTCCATCCGTCCGTCCGTCCGTCCAGGAAGCCGTGATTAAATGTCTTTTAATGCTGGTTGTTTGAACACAAGTTGCTTCCAGTCTATTAAATATATACGTCTATTAATTACGGATTGTTGGAATATACCTTTCAACCCTTTAGACTACCGAGATCCCTTAGACCTTTGACGACCCTTTAAGACCACCAATACCCAAAAACACCATGAAGACCCTTAAAGATTCAAAAGACCCAGAGGACCCAAAATACTTAAAAGACCCCAAAGACCCATAAACCCATTAAACTCCAATATCCTGAAGACCCTCAAGACCCCCCTCCAAGACCCCCCCCCCAAGACCACTTTTACCTTTAAGACCCTTTCAATTATTTAGACATCTTTAGATCTCTTCACCCTTCCAGCCTTTTATAACCTTTAAATATTTACACCCCTTAAGTCCCTTTCAACACCCTTAGACCTCAATACCATTTAGACCCCTTACACCCTTCAGACTGATTAGACAGCTTGGACCCTTGACCATTTAGAGCTTTACACCACTTGGACCTTTTTTGATTACAAGTAAAAATAATGTCACCAATATTACAAATAAATTTGTACAAAAGAAATGTTTGTATTATGATTGATGTAAATCATGATAACTGCAACTCGAACTCAGCGAGGTCATTATCCTCAGTTAAAACAAGCCCGTGCCTTTGCGGCGACGACGTGTGGTGAGGCGAGTGCAGCGAACCGATCCAAGCTAGTATTACATCAGTTGAAGTTTGTGTCTATTTGGGCGTCGGAGGCCGCTTTTGGTGCTGGTTTTGCTGTTTTTAGTGTGGGTTAAAATCCCGACCCAGCAATAAACTGTCATCCCGGTGCTCATGCCCCAGATTGAAGTTTACAGTCGATTGATCTGCAGTTGCTCGCCTGCTTTGCCTTGCACTTCAACTTAATGTATGGATATCACAATCCTGGAGGATGCACTTCCACCCACTGCTGTTCTTTGCTGATGATGACTTTCCCTCGGAGTTCCATGCCGACGTCACCTTGGACACAGTTGCTTGTGAAACTTCAGCAAGTTGAGCTGTCTGTCACTGAACGCACCCAACATCACTCCTCTTTCAAAGTCACCAAAGTCTCCCCTTTCAGCTATGCTAGCCATAATTATAGGCAATCAAGTCTGTGCTGCACTTGTACAAATGACACCAAGCAAGTTTGGATATCATTTGCTAACACATGGGCCACGCCTGTGTGGAAGCCGTTGCTTTCTTGGTTTCCCTCATTTAGCCAGGAGTTTCCATTTTTTGTCCACTACCTGTATATATTATACATACCAGCAGATAACATGGAATATGTAGGGAGCTTGATAGGAATGTCCTTCGACAGCACAATAGTAGGAAACTGCAGATATTCCACATAATGGAAAATGTGACTTTATGTCCTCAACCCCTCTCCTCTTCATCTCCATCCCACAACCCCCCTCCCGACCCCAAAAACAAATCAACCCTCCATTCCAAACTCTGTCCATTATTCCCCCCCCCCCCCAACTCCAACTATCTGTCCTCCACTCACCCTTTCTTCTTCAAGTCCTCATCTGTACCTTCCTAACCACAATTCCACATAATTACGGTTAAGACTGCGAAGGTGTCTTGGTGAAGTAAATGGACGAAAAGGTAATTATATGTTGGACAGAATTGACTGAACAGCGCTAGTTGTAAATCACAGCATGCACTGGCCGGACCCAAGAGCTCTTAAATGAGGTATCAATCGGTATTATACGTGCTGTGGTAACGACGTTTACTCCGTTCAGACACGATCGTGCAACTTTATATTTGGTATACAAACATGCATAAATACACACACATGCCAAAGTCACAACCTTTGTTTCGCTTCCAATTTTCATTCCATAACATGTGTTGTGCTTTCCTGTAGAGATGCCAGGTGTACAAGTTCTGACCATGGATGTAAAATAAAGTCTGTGTTGTCTGTGAAAAAAATGGCTGCTTTTTATTCTTCCAATTAAAACTGCCAAATATTTTGAGACCATCATTGAGGATTTATTCCAGTAGGATATTGATGAGGCAGAAAGAAGACATTACTAGCCCTCTCTTGCCCATTGCTGTACAAAACCAGTTGTAATATGCACAAGGAATGAAATTGAGGTGCTGTTGTATAGAGACAGCCGGGCCTTAACACCCAAACTTGGATCAAGCTTCCTTGTCTAGCCTACAGGGCACTGCTGTCCCCTATGGGCTGATGCCCCCACATCACACGTGTCTCTCTTGGATCGTGTAATTCAAAGCACTCAGCATGATTGGGATTTCCTGCGATGAACAGAGGCCCAAGGCCTGTTGTTCTCCCATAGCAGACAGGTCTGAAGTATCCATCTTTCTTTTAACTGCTTCTCCTCCTGCTCCAAAATAGCATTTTTGTATTGTTTATCAACTCGCACTGAAGAAGGCCAAAATCCCTCAGCTCCTGCAAGATCCACACATTATTCCAGTCACCATTTCCTGGTTTAATTCCCAAAAATGCAACCTTACTGCCTATCTCTACTCCTTTGCCTATTATTACCCTGCGTTCACGAAGCGAAAAGCAAGGTTAGGCATTCGGGTCCGTACGTGTGGCGTACGTGTCTGCATTTTTAAAATTAATTTTCTCGGCAACTGTTGGTCTGATTGAGACAAACCTTTACCATAGGAGTGCCTCCGCCTGCAGATTTTTAAAAAACTCATAATTATGACGTCATAGGTCACGTGATACAGATGCCAACTTGGAAGAATTTTACACCTCTATCTCCCAAACCGCTCAATGGAAAACGTTGAAACAAGGCTCATTGTCAAGTACTCCCCATGGGGAATAAGATATGTTGATGATGTCATAATTCCACAAGTACAACACTTGATCTGATCAGTATGGAAAAAATAAATTCCTCTGCCACTGTTAGTCTGATGGACATGAAATTTGTACCACAGGAGCACCTCCTCCTGTAGAATATTTTAATGACAAGCATGATGTAAGAGGTCACGTGGTACAGGCGCCATCCTGGAAAAACTGAAAAACGTTGCACCTCTACATCTCCAAAAACCGCTCCATGGAAAAAATTGAAACGTAGCTCATTGTAAAGAACTCCGCATGCCGAATAGGTGTTAACGATGATGTCAGTGTCGTAATTTTGACGTCATAATTTGACATGGACAACGCTCAAGTCTGATCAGTTTGAAATTTATTGAGCATGATCTATGCAACAATTATATTAGAGAATATAAATTTATGATGTCATTGCTCACGTGGTCTGGCAGCCATATTGGATCAAAGAAAAAAAAATGCTCAAAAACAGAAGAGTTGGCTCGCAACAAGTTGCTACGCAGGGTAAGTATTCTATGAATACCATCTAGTCCTGATTGGGGAATTCATGGAAATGTACTACTTCCAGTCAAGCAACGTTTGTTGCGAGCACAGACATGTAACATGTTAATACTCTCAGGTCTTGCAACAAACAAGGCCAATGGAAAATTGGTCTGCTAGAGATACGACTGGTAGGTATATCACTCATCCTGTTCCTTTTTTCAGACCATACACATGCCTCCTCCATCACGGTTCCCTCTCCAGCGTCGCAGGGTTTGTCCTCTTCATGTTGTCAATTCCCAGATGCTCAGCCATCTTACTTCTTCAATTCCTAACACAATTCACTAGAACCTCTCCATTTCATTCGCAAGTTGTCTGAGATTTCCCTCGGCACGGAGTGTCTTTACATTCTGCATCCCTCGTGTAAAAAGCTCCAGATGCTGAAATGACTTTCGGTTCTCCCTCGCAGAATACTTTGCACATCAATATAAATGGAAACAGCCACAAGACAAGGCCGCTTCACCCATCAACGTCACATCATATAATCAATCTGTTGGGCTGACAGGTTGGCCTAGAGCTACGCACACCTATCAATGTTAATCAATCTATTTACCTTCTACATAATTATGACATCATACAACGTATAGACGTGGGTGCACACATTTGTTATAAATATATATATTAATGGTAACAAATCACGTTATATGAATGATCAACGGTTTAAAATTCCATGCTCCTCCCCATCTCCGCAGCATGGACAGAGCGCAGCATTTCAAACAAGCATCACCTTACCCCAAACCTTTAAGGAAATTCCACTCTGTTTTATTTGATTTATTAATTAGATTAATGAACAGGATTAAATAATTAAATTGATATATGTGGGAAAATTACATGCCCAGACCAGGTATCGAACCCAGGTCCTCTGGAAAACAGTACCAGTGCTCTGTACTTCTAGACTACTGCTCTGTACTCCAGGTCCTCTGGAAAACAGTACCAGTGCTCTGTACTTCTAGACTACTGCTCTGTACTCCAGGTCCTCTGGAAAACCGTACCAATGCCCCGGAAGCATCGACGGAAAGAGTGGCAATCATATGTGTGGGAAAATTGCATGCTCAGTCAAGGTCGCCCAGATAGCTCAGATGGCACAGCACTGGCACCGTTTTCCAGAGGACCTTGGTTCGATTCCTGGTCTGAGCGTGTAATTCTCCCACATATATCAAATTTTTTTTTTTTTAAAGATACAAAACCAAGACCCTGAGATCTTAAGACAGCCACCTTAGCCGTTTTAAAAGCCAACAACAGGCTTGTTTTGTTTTATGAGAAGACAGGATACTTGTGTGGCAAAGTCTGCTTCAGTGCCCATTGATAAATAACACAAAAGTGTGATTAAAATAAATTAATATGCACATGAACATGCCCCAGGGCCTTGTATCATCATTCGAGGAAAGAATACGATTGACCCAGAGTTTACCACCATCTTCCTTTCCTTACCCCTGATTTCTCATCGTATATCCGGATGCCGGAGAACGAGACGGACATGCAGATTTTTTGCTTGTGTTGGTTTTTGTGTCTCCCAATGGCCGCCATCGTCTATCGAAAGAAAGACCTTAATAAGCAACATATCGATAACATTATATTAAAAGCAATAAAACAAACAACAATATAAAGTGACACTTTAAACAAACTTCACAAATAAAGACGTTGTGTACAACAGATCTATCTGCAGACACACATTGCAGGCCGTCATTTCAGGTTTTAGTCATTGTTGTTTAACCTGATAAAGCACAAATATGTAAACAATTTGGCTTTAAAAATGTATTATTTTTAAAAAGCATACGCATGGCAGATACAGGAAAGCAGAGAATCATCAAATTGTTTTGCACACGACCACACAAAATTTCCTGTTTTTCTTTTTTCCTTCCTGAAAGTCCTTGTGGTGTCCATCTTGTTTATCCCGTTTTCTCCACCCCAACCCTCTCCCTTCCACAGATCTCCCGATTTCCCTGTTCTCTACTGTTGTTGCACGTTCGTCTCTCTCCCCCTCGTCTCCCGCTCCCTTTATTATACGTTATATGTGTTAGCTCTTACATGAGCCTGGACTAAATATACCAAAAAATAATAATAATAATTTAAAAAAATAAGCCCAGCTCCTTCCAAATTTCCAGGTTTTCCACTCCCGAGAGTTTGCTTCTGTAATCCATCTTTTTCACCCCATGTGTCCTCCCCAACACCCATTGTTTGTCCACATCTCCCTCTATCTTGTGCTTCAAATCTGCTGTAGATATCCCTATCCTCTCTTAACTGTTCCTTTTGCCCTGTTCCGTCCTGATCCATTCAGGGCATTAGCTCTTCCACGAGCCTCGACTTTGCATACAAAAAATAGCAATAACGCACAGTGCAAATTAGGGTAGATAAAGCAAAAAGGGGACAAACCGGCAAAACGAATGAAGCGTAGCATATAATTATGACAAGTAAACAAGGAATGAGTAGGAGGAGGGAATGTGTGAACGAAAAAAAAGGAGGGAGCAGGCACATAGCAAGAAATGAAGAAAAGCGGAACAACGCTGGACCAAGATTATTGGGGTAATGAATGGTTAAAGCATCCGCTCCGGGTCTGGGATGTCGGCGGTTCGAACCAGGCTCCATCATACTAAAGACTTGAAAAAGAGTACGTGATGCTTCCTTGGCCTTGCTCAATGTAAAGCATTTCAAAACCAGAGCATGGATAAACAACCATAGGTTAGCACCATTAAGCAGGCTTGATGGGCCTGATGACATCCTCCATATTTTAATGCAGTGGTATCTTTATCACTACCACTGATTGACCATAGCCATCTCATACATAAACATCACGGGAATACATTTTGACAATAAAGCCATGGCTACAGGCACATGTTCAGAGGTATGGGAAGGAAGGGGTGGCTGGGGTCAGGAGGGCCTTCCGGGCAGGGAGCAGGTGGGCAGATTTGGGACGTGGCGGTCTGGAGGGGTTTGCGTTGGAATAGATAGAACGAGCTTTGGATGAGAAGCAAAGCAAAAATAAATAAATAATAAAAAAAAGTGAATAGATAAAATGTACCACCTTGGCGTGCTGCATGGCATCCTGGCACATAAGATCGCCCCGCGCTGAGGATACAGACTCGACCCCAATGAGCTTGGCCTTGCAGCGCACACCATCACCACGGAAACGATGGATGAGAGCCAGCTCACTGCGGTTATGGCCTGAGGGGTTAATGGTGGGACGCCAATGGACAGAATGAGAAGAGGCTTTGAGGGCGAGGTATATTGAAAGATCAGGATGTAGTGGGGAATAAAGCATTAGCATGGTGAACCCAACGGATCGTGATCCCAGGAGACAACGCAGCCAAACCTTGTTAGAAATATTGTATGCAAGTCTTTTTGCTTCACTGCTCCACATATATATTCAACGATATTTAACCCAGTGTAACCGACAAATAGGAATAGGGAAAAAAAAAAAAAAAAAAAAAAAACTACAGGATCGTCACAACAGACTACGATCCTGACCGAGGTACAGCTTGGGTAAAAAAAAAAAAAACCTGATCATTCGAGCAGCACACTCCGTTGGGTGAAAACCTGTACGAGTACGGTACGTCATAAAGGGCACAGAGGCCGGCCAAGATGGTGGAATTGGTGGCAGGTTTTACAAAAGAGAACACATGAAGAAAATAGAGGGTGGAAAAAAACAACAAAAAAAACAAAGAGCAGACAAAGAAACTCCATGAACAAAGATCACAAGAGAAATTGCCTTGGGGAGAGAGACAGAGACAGACAGAAAGGGATAGACAAATCCAGACAGAGAGACAGACAGAGATAGAGATAGAGACAGAAACAGAGAGAGATATAGACAGGGACAGAGACGTATAGACAGAGCCAAAGGCAGATACATATAGACAGAGCCAAACACAGAGACGTATAAACAAAGCCAAAGACAGAGATAAACAGAAGCAGAGACATATAGACAGAGACAGATGTATAGACAGAGACAGACATTTAGACAGAGTCAAAGAGATAGACAGATTCAGAGAGATAGACAGATACAGAGATAGATATATACAGAGATAGATTATATACAGAGACAGACACAGAGAGATATATGCAGAGACAGATACAGAGAGAGATATAGATAGGGATGTATAGACAGAACCAAAGACAAAGAGATATGCAGAGCCAAAGACAAAAGATAGACAGAGCCAAAGACAAAGATATAGACAGAGCCAAAGACAGATAGATAGAAACAGAGACATAGACAGAGACAGAGAGGCATAGACAGAGGCAGAGACAAACAGACAGAGAGACAGACAGACACATAGACAGATAGTAGAACACGATCAACGTAGATACATACATATTGTTAGGGCTGTGACCTCGAGATCAAAGGTCGTCTTTGTCCGACTTTTCAATCGACATCATTTGCATTTTCAACGTGTACCTGGGATTTTGCACTGCACATCGTCCACGCCATATACGTATATTATACTCCCGAGTTTCCTTCCATCATTTTATGGCTAACATCGTCGGTACAAACCCCATATGGTTTTCCTGTAATCGTTAACACGAGAGTTTCATGGACGGAACGATGGGAAGAGGATGTGGAAACATGAGCGATCGTTCAACATCGACATCGAGGACAGAAAGAATAACTGACTCTCCCAAATCCCAAACATAGCCTCGCACTTTGCTCAAAAGCCAAGGAACTCTGGGATGTGGAGGGAATTGGGATCGAGGGATGGATTCGGAAAAACTTTTTTAAACAAAACAAACTTTAATCTCGGTGTTAAACAACTTTTTTACACCTAAAAAGTAAAGAACATCAAATTTTACATTCACACTAGCAAATGTAAAAAATAACTAATTAATTCATTGGAACGAGATCCCGCAATTGCGTTTTGGGACTCCGATGGGATCGCTCACCTCCCGTCATATCGAATTCCTTTCGCTTTTTCGATGCGGACAAGCCACCTGGGATGTTCACCCTCTTCCTGTTCACCCTCTTCCTGTACACCCTCTTCCTATACACCCTCTTCTTTTCCTTCCAGCACCTTTTCCTCTGCCCTTTCTCCCACCTTCACCCGCACACCTGTGTCGCGCTTGCGCTTTTCTGGCCACGCCCACTGCGCTACGTCACTTTCCAACTGACTTTGGACCTCTGCAGGTAATTATAACGTGCGCGATATTTATCACCGACACGAACAATCGTCGCTTAATCTATGACGTCAAAACGTCGCGTTATTCTTCGGTGAAGTTCACATTAGTCTAAAATTTCCGTCCACCGCCGTTTATAACACAACTACTGGTCTATAACCGCTTTGGGCCGTCAGCTCGTTCCGAATGAATGAAAGAAAGAATTTTTCTTTAAGAAAAAAAAAATGCTAAAAATAATAAATAATAAAAGAATGAATATATCCAACATGGGCGACTTTGTAATTGACATCAAGAAGAATTGAGTGAACATTACACAGAAACATTTTCACCTTTCCGTCTCTCCTTTTTGGTGCTCACTCGGCCCAGGTGCAGCTCCGCAGGTTGCTGCGGTCCAGCCTCGTTAGACATGGCGTTGACACCTGCCGCAGGTACCGCCTGCGAACGGGCCCGCAATGCACAATCGCTAATGGTGCTCATCGATGGGTACGTGTCGGATCATGGGTGCTGGGTGCTCGATTCCGCTTTATCGGTGCTTGGTGCTGAGCCATGGGCTGTGCAAACCGTTTCTGAACAACTGGGAACAAGTAAGGACTGCAGGTATCCGGAGCAACAGGTGGTACTGTACTCGGTGTGACACTTGCTACTGCCCACCTGTACCTGGCTGGGTTCCTGTGATTTGCTTATTAACAGCTTCAGAGATATTGATGCTTCAGAGATATTGATGCTTCAGAGATATTGATGCTGCGGACCTGCACGCTCGTGGTAAGGTGCCTCTTGCTGGGGGATGTGCAGGTATATTGGATCAGAGCACCTGCGTGGCTGTTATATTATTATATGACAAAGTTTAAAATCAAACCTGAAGGAATCGCGACGGTGGTGCGACCGAGCCAATCTCCATTGCTTGCTCTAACACACACCTGTGGTTGCTCAGATATGCACCTGGAAAACATCTTTCTGACTCACATTGCACAACCATGACATTTTCACCACCATATCAGGTGGGACACAAACAGTGGCGGCAGGGGATTTCCAGATTCCATGACCGCTGTGGCTTTGTTGGTGAAATATTAAAAAGCGGGCTCTTTCATGGCTTCTCCGTTTGTTTGTTCGAGTACTTGCCCCGGACAAAGAAAGAAACGAAAAAACGCTTCAGCCCTTCATCGTTTTCTTTCACGAACACCTGCAAAAGATGAACGGTAAGGGGCATGCGAAAAACGTAAAGGTCTGTTCCTTTTTAGTAGAGGATTGTCAAAGACATACACACATTATATACACTACCGGTCAAAAGTTTTAGAACACCTCAATTTTTCCAGTTTTTATTGAAATTTAAGCAATTCAAGTCCAGTGAATAACCTGAAATGGTACAAAAGTCACCAGTAAACTGCTGGAGGTTAAAAAAAAAGTTTAGGTTAGCAAAAACGGGGAAATAATGTAAATTGCACAGTTATATTGTAAAAAAGGTCTTCTTCAGAGAACAAGTAATGGATTAACAACTTTCAGCTGTTCTGCAGCAATGTAAGTAAATTAAGCCTTGAAAGTTTATACAAACAATTCCTACAGGTGTCCCAACCTCTGCTGATTACTTGATTCCAAACCCCCTGTCTGTATAAAAGCAGTATTGGAACAGACTGTTATTACACCCTCTGAAGCATTATTTGGACAAAATTGCACTGCAGGACATAGTATATTGGAAACTGGAGGAAACTCTGACAGGAAGAGGTCTGGCAGACCCAAAGCCACAACAGAATCAGAAGACAAGTTTCTGAGAGTCAACAGCTTGCGTGATAGGTGGCTCACAGGACAACAGCTTCAAGCACAGCTTAACACTGGTCGAAGTAAGCAAGGCTCAGTTTCAACTGTGAAGAGAAGACTTCGAGCTGCAGGTTTGACAGGTCGAGTGGCAGTAAGAAAGCCATTGCTAAGATGGAAAAATAAGAAAAAGAGGCTTGCCTGGGCCATGAAGCGCCGCCAGTGGACAACTGAAGACTGGAAGAAGGTCTTATGGACCGATGAATCAAAATTTGAAATCTTTTGTTCATCACGCAGAGTTTTTGTACGCCGTTGAGTAGGCGAAAGGATGGTTCCTCAGTGTGTGACACCAACTGTCAAACATTGAGGAGGAAGCGTGATGGTCTGGGGCTCTTTTGCTGGATCCAAAGTCGGCGACTTGCACAAAGTGACTGGCACCCTGAACCAAAATGGCTACCACAGCATTTTGCAGCGCCATGCAATACCATCTGGTATACGCCTTGTTGGTCAGGGTTTCATCCTGCAGCAAGATAATGACCCTAAACACACCTCCATGCTATGTCAAAACTACCGACGAGGAAAAGAAAAAGACGGTAGGCTTCAAATCATGGAATGGTCAGCACAGTCTCCAGACTTAAACCCCATCGAGCTGGTTTGCGAAGAACTGGACAGAAGGGTGAAAGCAAAGCAACCTACAAGTGCAACACATTTGTGGGAACTTCTGCAACAGTGTTGGGAAGAATTTCCCGAACAATATTTGATTTCCATTGTAGAAAGAATGCCACGAGTGTGTTCGGCGGTTATATCTGCAAAAGGTGGCTACTTTGCTGAGTCCAAAATTTAAATTAAATTTTGTTAAACAAAATGATTCCATGATTTATTTTTTATCTCCAATTGTTTATTTGTTCTATGCTTAATTTCAGACTACATTGAGACATTAAACTGCGTAAATTTCAATAAAAACTCGAAACATTGAGGTGTTCCAAAACTTTTGACCAGTAGTGTATATATATATTCTCATGCCTAATAGGTAGAGCTGATACAACGATTTAGACAAAAGAGACTCTAAAATAAACACGGGGCAATCATACTCCAAGCACTCACCTGGAAGAATAAACCGTATACTGCACTGAATAAAGGTATTTAAAACAATTTGAATGGTTTCCAGAAGACAAGGCAGCATGTAGAATCATACTAACATAATCCTAAGACTTTAAACATACAGACCAAAAAAATACCTATTTTGGGGGTACCCAAAAATAAAAATACCAAAAAAATTCCCCCCCCCCCCCCCTCCACCCTGTATACCTCCTCAGACCCCAATCTTTCTATTTGGTACATGACGGGTGATAAAGGTTGTGGTGAAGCTTCATTGAAATTGTGTATGTAGTTTCAGAGAAAAGAGCAAATACCTATTTTGGGGGGTCAAACCTGGATGCACTTTGACCCCCGGTAAACCCCCTTAGATCCCAAATTGTTTATTTCATGCCGTGAACAAACTTTAGTCACAACACAACAAATATAACTTGTGCCAAATTTGGTCACAATCCCATCAGCGGTTTCAGAGAAGAAGTTTCAAGTGTTTACGGACGGACGGACAGACGACGCACCATCGCATAAGCTCACCTGAACTTCGATCCAGGTGAGCTAAAAAGAGGTGTATATATATATATATATATATATATATATATATATATATATATATATATATATATATATATACACACACAGTGCAGTCAGAAAGTATTCAGACCCCTTCACTTTTTTCACATTTTGTTATGTTGCAGCCTTATGCTGAAATCGTTTAAATTCATTTTTTCCCTCATCAATCTACACTCAATACCCCATAATTACAAAGAGAAAACAGGATTTTAGAAAGTTTTGCAAATTTATTAAAAAGAAAAAACTGAAATATCACATTGACATAAGTATTCAGACCCTTTGCCATGACACTTGAAATTTAGCTCAGGTGCCTCCCATTTCTCTTGATCATCTTTGAGATGTTTCTCCACCTTGATTGGAGTCCACCTGTGGTAAATTCAATTGATTGGACATGATTTGGAAAGGCACACACCTGTCTATATAAGATCTCACAGCTGACAATGCATATCAGAGCAAAAACCAGGCCATGAGGTCGAAGGAACTGCCTGCAGAGCTCAGAGACAGGATTGTGTCGAGGCACAGATCTGGGGAAGCCTACAAAAAATATCTGCTGCATTGAAGGTTCCCTCGAGCACAGTGGCCTCCATAATTCTTAAATGGAAGAAGTTTGGAACAACCAGGCCTCTTCCTAGAGCTGGCCGCCCGGCCAAACTGAGCAATCAGGGGAGAAGGGCCTTGGTAAGAGAGGTGACCAAGAACCCGATGGTCACTCTGGCTGAGCTCCAGAGATCCTGTGTGGAGATGGGAGAAACTTCCAGAAGGACAACCATCACTGCAACACTCCACCGATCTGGGCTTTATGGCAGGGTGGCCAGACCTCTCCTCAGTGAGACACATTTATGGCAGAGTGGCCAGACGGAGTGGCCTCTCCTCAGTGAAAGACACATGAACGCCCGGTTGGAGGTTGCAAAAAAGCACCGAAAGGACTCTCAAACTGTGAGAAACAAGATTATTTGGTATGATGAAACCAAGATTGAACTGTTTGGCTTCCGTCTGGCCAATTGGAATCAAGTTGTTCCTCTTTCATAAACTGACGGTTGTAGGCAGACAAACAGACTTGCAGGACACTTATCTGGGTCTTGTCTCGCCTAAGCATCATGAAAGCAATCATGAGATCTTTGTCAGTCATCAACAATTTATTGGTCTTGGGTGCGGCGTTGAGAGGCTAGAGTCACCCGCTCGAATACCAGGGCTATTGTGGCTGATTCGTCTTACATAGAAGTGGCCATTCAAAGTCATCATGGTGATGTCAGAGAGGAAATACAAGGTATCTAATGAAGGAGGAGGTCAATAGGCCCACCAAGTCTGCACAATCATGCCAACATATTGCTGCTCCCCCATCCCGACTACTTCCAGATACCTAACGAGAGACAACCCAGACACGGTACCTCAATCGCAGGGATATTACCAATGTGAGATCGAGAGAGAGATCAGCATAAATCATCGAAGACAAAAATCCCAAAGAGAAAGTGCATTTCAAACATTGACCTGGACACGTTTCTACATTCAGTCATTATCGGCGAGAGGTCACGGACTTTACCACGGGTACCATTTTGCACAAATGCTTTTGCCCATAAAGATGATTTCCAATCGTCATGGAGGATTGTGAAAGCTGACATCAACATCCCATCTCTTAGTATCATGAACAACCACCCAAAATGGGGTTTGCAATGGTCGCGCAGGATTACAAAAGCTTACATCATCAATCAGGTTCTTCTGCAGTAAGGCCGTGCTGCTCCTGGAATGAAGTAATTCCCATCCCTAGGGTCCAGCCCTTCAGCAGATGCCATGCGATTAGCGTTCAGATCGACAACTTCAAATGCATTTCATTTACCTTCATTCCTTCGGCCATTGCATCGTCTATTCCTTTCATTCCCATTAGACTGTTTTGCTGTTTTCCCAATGATCTATGGTTCCTGGAGGAGCTAATACAAAAATCACATGCAGGAGAAAGACATGAATAGACATCAGTGTACCATTAAGTGAATTGCAAGGACATTAGCACACAATGGATGTCCAACAGGATTGTGCAGAGGTATCAAACTTACCTTTGAGCTGTCCAGTCTGGGTTAGACTCCTGACGCGAGCATAAACTGTCAAATTGGTTCTTCGCTGCAGTGATTTATATCACAAAGTGCATTGTCCTTCGTGTGGACATTAAGCCTGGTCTGTCCCAGCCTACTAGCATTAGCTAGCGGATGTAAAAGATTCCAAGTGTCTTCCGCTTGGAGAATCGGAGAGTTTGGAGAGACTTTCGCTTGGAGAATCGGAGAGTTTCACAGTTTTGGTCACCACATCTGAGGAAGGACACAGTTGTCCCACACAAGGTGCAGCGGAGAGCGACTCGATCGGTGAACGGGCCTAACTCGGCTAAGCGATGAGGAGCTTCTGAATGGAAGAGATGTTAGAAAGGAGGCGATTGTGAGGGCATCTGATAATGATGCTTACGATAATGGAGGGTCAAGACAAAATCGGTGAAGAATAATTTTTCAGCAGAAAGGAGAGGGCAGGGCAGGACAAGGGGGTCACCATTTAAGAGGAAAGTTAGGATGGTGGTGAAGCAGGAGTCTTTCACTCAGGGAGTGGTGAATGCGTGGAATGGTCCACCTGTAAGGATAGTGACAGTACAGTCAAGTAGATGGTTTTAAAATTGAGTTGGATAGGTATCTGGAAGTAGTGGGGATAGGGGGGTACGGAAATTTTGGTGTAATTGCGCAGACTTGATGGGCCTATTGACCTCTTCCTGCGTTAAATACCTTGTCGTACCTCTCCAAAATCAAGTGGCTGATGACATCACCATGATGACTTTGTTTGGCCGCTTCGATGCAAGCCGAATCGACTACAATGGCCCTGGTATTCGAATGGGTGACTCCAGCCTCTCAACAAACAGTCCAAGACCAATAAATTGTTGATGAACGACAAAGATCCCACAGTGTTTTTCACGGTGAGTAGGCGAGTTATGGCCAGCATGTACCCGAAACAAATTAAAAGATACCTCACAGGAGGCATGCCACAGCCCACCTTCCCAGCAACGATGCAAACCAGTCGCCACTTGCAGCACACACAATGATGATGGTGATTGTCCTGAATTTTTTTTTTGTCCAAACAACTGCAGTACAGAACATACTTAGACTATTTAAATGGCCTCTTGAACCAATGAAAAATGGTACTTTTCAAGACACTCTCTTGAGTATTTGTGGCACTTGATTCAGTGGAAGTGCATCAATATCATTTGCTCTGACATTAATGTAAATATCTCTTGCCATCGCTTGACATATGGTGCATTCTGCACGAAATCACTACAGAACTCAAGTTTTCATTAAAACAATTATATGGAAGCAGCTGCTCTGTCTTTTCTCCAGAACTCAACAAACGATTGAGTCGGGAATATCACGTATCATATCTGTGAACGCGGGACTTTCTGAATTGCTTAAGAATGCTCAACGAGGCTCATTGTGCACGTGCTGTGTGTGGTGTGTTCAGTATTAAGACGAAAGAGTGGCAATTTCAAAATGGTTAACCATAATTGTGGTCTTCCTAAATGCAAATTGGTCCCAGGGACATAAAGGGAATATGAGAAATATCCATGGATGATAGGAGTCGGGTTGGTAGGATTTCCTGTTAGTACAGTGGCAGTGGATGTAACGCACGCACACACACACACACACACACACACACACACACACACACACACACACACACACACACACCTCGTTTTTTCATTTCTGTTCCTCACAATTCTATCTCTCTTTTATTCACACACACACACACACACACACACACACACACACACACACACACACACACACACACACACACACACACACTTAATTAATTGTACAGTATCGGTTGTTCCTAAACTTAAATATAAATAATTTAAAGGATTGTTGTAAATTATGTTAATTTCACAACATCCCATATTCAACTTTATTTAAATTGTAAACCTCAAACATAGTTTCTCCACCTAAAGCAAAAGCCTTAACCTGTAAGCAATTGACTCGTTTCCCGACTGCATGGATCATCAGCTGGGCACCGTTGTTCCTCGAGGTTTCAATCCTTTCAGCCCAGGACCTCTCCAAACGGCGGATCCACAACCTCGATCATGGATCCACATCAATTGATGGTAAATCAGTCGATCCACAACCTCAGTTGCGTCCAGGCAGTCAATCAACCCATCAATGCAACATCACTTATCCCAACTTTACTCGCAATAGGATTTAATGTATTATTAAATATTTATAACTTTCCTTACACACTCGATAATATGATATCATTAAATAATATCAGTAGAAACATATTGTGGCTCACCCCCACGGAAGCCAAACAGTTCAATCTTGGTTTCATCAGACCACAGAATCTTGTTTCTCACAGTCTGAGAGTCCTTTAGGTGCTTTTTTGCAAACTCACTCCAACCAGGCTTTCATGTGTCTTTCACTGAGGAGAGGCTTCCGTCTGGCCACTCTGCCATAAAGCCCAGATCGGTGGAGTGTTGCAGTGATGGTTGTCCTTCTGGAAGTTTCTCCCATCTCCACACAGGATCTCTGCAGCTCAGCCAGAGTGACCATTGGGTTCTTGGTCACCTCTCTTACCAAGGTCCTTCTCCCCCGATTGCTCAGTTTAGCCGGGCGGCCAGCTCTGGGAAGAGTCCTGGTTGTTCCAAACTTCTTCCATTTAAGAATTATGGAGGCGACTGTGCTCTTGGGAACCCTCAATGCAGCAGAGATTTTTTCGTAGGCTTCCCCAGATCTGTGCCTCGACACATTCCTGTCTCTGAGCTCTGCAGGCAGTTCCTTCGACCTCATGGCTTGGTTTTTGCTCTGATATGTATTGTCAGCTGTGAGACCTTATATAGACAGGTGTGTGCCTTTCCAAATCATGTCCAATCAATTGAATTTACCACAGGTGGGCTCCAATCAAGGTGGAGAAACATCTCAAAGATGATCAAGAGAAATGGGAGGCACCTGAGCTAAATTTCAAGTGTCATAGCAAAGGGTCTGAATACTTATGTCAATGTGATATTTCTGTTTTTTATTTTTAATAAATTTGCAAAACTTTCTAAAATCCTGTTTTCTCTTTGTCATTATGGGGTATTGAGTGTAGATTGATGAGGGAAAAAATGAATTTAAACGATTTCAGCATAAGGCTGCAACATAACAAAATGTGAAAAATGTGAAGGGGTCTGAATACTTTCTGAATGCACTGTATATATATATATATGTCGTGGTCAAAATTATTGGCACCCTTGCACTTTTTTCAAATAATTCACAATTTTCTCTAAGAAATAAGTTGAAATTGACAAAAGTATTTGGTCTCCACAATTCCGAGCCTAAGGAACTTTGTAGCCAGAAGCGGTTTTTTTATTTAAATTGTGCCTGGCTGCTCCCAGACGTGTTTTGTGCACAACAAACAGGTTCATGTGTGACAGGCATTTCCTGTTGGTCAAAATGCATGCAGCAATAGGTGATGTGGCTTGTTTTCTGGCACCCACTGCAGTACTGGCGTCTGAATACAGTATACAATATATGTTCTGCACTGTTTATTTATTTTTTCCTGTCCAAAGAAAATAAAAAAGAGCAACGACAAGCTTGTCATAACATCCACTCGACTGTGTTATATCATCCAATTAGGCTTCAAATTATTACCTGCATTGGAAATAATAGATGCAATATAAGCAATTTGGGAGGACATGCAAACTCGTTGCGATCCACAAAGAGAATGTATATAGCATACATACAGTGGTCAGGTGTGTCCTGTTAAGATGTCTCATTCTGGCTATTTACCTTTAATAACCCCCTGAATGTGCTGTGCACCTCAGATTAGTCTGTTAATGCCTCCACATTATCCTCCTCCATGCCTCAAACCACCATAGTTGCCTCTCCAGCGTCCATGTGGGCTATTTAAAATCCTTTTCCAAATCTGTTATTTTATGTATTCTTTCCTGCTGCATAAACCAGCCATTATATATTTTTTATTTATATATATATATATATTTACAGTATATATACAGTGTATATATACATATATATATATGTATATATATATATATATATATATATATATATATATATATATATATATATATATATACATATATATATATATATATATATTGTTGCGGTTTTGAGTTTGTACAGTGAGTTTAATAAAGGTTAAAATTTCCCCCTCATAGTTAGTCACACAAGCAACATGTAGCCTCGGGATAGTATAGTTATGTCTTCGTATTTCTAAGCTTAGTCCTTTTCCATTGTTAGTTCTGCATTGAGTAGAGCCAGGAGAATAGGCCCTACTTCTACCGACTTTCCAGCTACCCATGCCTCATGCCCCTTTGTGCTAACTTTGGTTCATTTTGGGCGAGTTAACACGAGGCAGGCTAGGAAGGTCGGGGCGGAGCCGAAGGCGGAGCGGCAGAAGCGCTGACGGTAAGCACGAGCCGCCAATCAGGGCTCAAAGGTGGTGGCCTTGCGTTTCATCACAGGGCGTGGTAAGAAGGTTCGAGGGGGTTCCAGAAGGTTCCGGGGCGTAGCTATATAACCCGCTGCACAAAGCCCTCGAAAGGACTCGCGCAAAAAGGATTGGTGAAAGGACTGCCCGAAAAGGACTGCTCGAAAGGACTCACTGATGAGAGAAGGACTCTCGCTGATGAACAAAGGATTTGCCCAGGGAGAACTCACGCACACTAACCAACTTGGAGGGATCGAGGAAGAGGAGTTGTCAGCATCAGAGAATTGTGAAAGATACGCGGGCGCAGCCAAATGCCCATGAACTGAAAGACGTGCTATTAATGAGTGACGCTCGGTTGAGTTTGAGGCCGATCGTTATGCAGTGCATTAAGACGCACGAGTGAAAAACGGCTGTGTAATCGCCAACCGCGCTGAGAGTCCCACATTTACCGTTACACCTCAATGGCTGCGTTGTTCGGGAGACACGCCACGAGGTTCCTGCCATCACCTGCTGCCATCTCCGCAGGACGTGCTGGGACCGTGGAGAGCCGGACGGGGGCCGTCTCTGGATGACCACGTCGACGCGTTGGCTGAACATCTACCCATCTGCAATTCCCTTTGTGAGTGTGACGGGCCCGAGTCCGGGGAATAAGATAAGATTGATTAAGTGCTGCCCTGTGTCTCTGCGTCCCCGATCATTGTACATATGTGTGGGAATAATTAAACCTGTGTTCTTCCTTTCTTCCATTCAATCATTTCTGTGGTTTCTTCATTGGCTAAGCGTGGTACGAATAGCACCGCTCAAATCGGGTTCCACTAACTAAGACTGCACGGACCACGTGGTACTCAATCCACTCGGCATACTCAAACCTCACGTGGCTCGTGCGAGGCTTGTTTCCTCGCTTCCGTGGCGGCGCAAGGAATTAGGTACGAGCGAGATTTGGTCCTGAGTCCCTACTTTGCGTTTGCCCGGAAGGGACGTTGCAAGTCTCGGTTCTGTCAAGCCCAGAAAGAACAAGGGGATTAATCCCCCCTTGGTAAGGGGAAGAAGGGTGGCATAGAACCGTAACAATTGGCATTCAGGAGTGGGGATTTGGAACCTGGGACAAAATTTTTAGACAAAATTTTGGACACCAATTTTACATATTGGCCATAACAATTGGTGTCGTGGAGGATTGGATCTGGAGTGCACTTCACGCACTTGAAATTGCGAGTGGACGAAATTTAGTTTTTAAAAAACCAAAATTTTAAGTTTGTACCATGGCTAGTCAAGACAGTCGAATGCCGGTGGCGGTAGAAGATGAGGTAAATGAAGAGGAGGAATTAATGACCCAGGACCCATGGGAAGAATTGGTAGAAGAGGAGGAAGCAGAAGAAGGGCCGGCAGCAGGGGTAGAAAATGGCGGCCACATGGCGATGGAAGCGGAGCCCGCGGTGCCACGGTACATGCAATTATTTATGGCGCAAATACAGGCATCCATAAAAATGGAGGGGGATCGACTGAATGGCAAAATGGACACCCAAGAAAATAAATTGAAAGAAATGAGGGACGAAGCAAGATGTAACATGGGAAAATTGGAAAGGAAAATGGGTGGCCAATTGAACGAAATGGGTGACAAATACATCCGGGGAATAAAAGAAATGTGGGAGGACATTGGGCTCGGGTTGAGCGAGGAGGTCGCATTGGTACGCAATGAGGTAACGCGATGTGAGGAACGCGTGGAGAGCGAGGTCGAGCAGAGCACAGCTAAATTGACTGAGGGGATAGAAATCGCGACACGGGGTGTAAAAGAGCCGACGGCCGCCGAATTGGACAAGGAAATTTTATGCGTGCCGGCGGTCGTTGAGCTAGAAAAAGAAATAATTCAAATTGAAGAAGAAATGATTGGGGCCAAAGAGATGGCCGAAATAGAGGATAGAGCACAGAGGGAAGAAATGGGATTTGCACATAGTCTGCATTTGCACCGTGATGCCGTGCTTGCTAACCCCAATAAAAGTTTGCAGGTGCTGCTGCCGGAGAAGGAGGTCCCTAAGGTGAGTGGGAGTGTGTTTGGCGGGAAAAGGGTTTTGGCGTGCTTGGGATCGAGACGAAACCCGGGCGGTCATGGAAGGTCCATGGTGCGGTGTATGAGGGCGAATGGCGCACATGCGAGAGAAAAGTGTGCACCAGAGTGCGAGTGTATGACGGAATGTGCACGAGAAGGGTGTATGGAAAAAGAGTGTGTGATGGCCGAGGAGAGTGAGAGAGAATGCACACCAGAGCGTGTTGTACAGAGTGTGCAGGAGTGCGTTTAGCGTGATGGATAGCCGACGTGAGCCCTCGGTGAGTTGGGTGCGGCAGGGACCGGCGGGGATCGATGCCACGGCCGTGTCACAAGGACCGACATGCACGATTCGCGCCGGCCCCCGCCCTGTATGGTTGGTGCCGCGCCATGGCGGGAAAGGTGATCGGCAAGGTTCAAGGGGAGGTAGGAGAGTTCGGGGCCGCGCCCCCTGGCAGGTGCGGTGCTCCGACCGTGGGCGGTTGGGCCATCGTGCGTGGGACCGTGAGGCCCCGTGCAGGGATGGGCCGCTGCACCTCGGCCCTTCCATGCCTCCTCCCCTGGATCGAAAACAGACGGACCCAACCTACAGCAGACTAAACACCCGCATGAATCGCTCGGCTTTTCGAAGCCGAGCTGTGACGACGTATTTCCGCACAAAGAGGATCCAGTGTAGTGGATGAATGGCAATAGTGTTGGGGAATGGTACCCTGCATGTAGCAATGGTAGTTTTACCATTCCTCACTCTGGGCTCATGAGCATTAGAGGGGGATGGCAGTGACAGGCACATGTTGGGCCAGCGATGGATACCTCCATGGGGCACCGAAGCTAGCCGAGGGATGGCTAGGATAATTGATAGGAAATTAGATGACAGTAGAAGACAAAAGATTTAAGTAGTGACATTTGTACTGTAGAGGGGACGTAGAGAGATTAGATGGATGTTAATGACAAAGGGTGTGCTTAGTTTAATGGGATGACGGGGAAGCACGAGTATTAGGGGAAAAGCAGATAGATTGATGATGCTGTGGGTTTGAGAATTTGTATTGAGACAAATGGAATTGTGTTTGAAGTGTATGGAAAATGGTGTGGGAGCACAAAAGGTGTGCGAGACAAAGGGTGTGTGAAATAATTGGTGTGCGAATAAATGGTGTGGAATGCTTGGTGCGAAGGACTGAATGGGGGGGAGAGTGGAACCCATTCGCGAAAGCCCGGGGGGGGGGGGGGTAGTGTAAAGTCAGGTAGAGGGCTTAGGTAAATTGTTTGGATATTGACACTTGTGGTGCAGGTAGCGGCAAGTAGTGCTTTGGTTGGGTGCATGAGTCGGTGAAATGGCTGGGCGTGTGGCTTAATTGGTGTGTGTGGTTACTGGGGCACTCTGGCACTGGTAGTTTGTCAGCCAGGTGAGGCCGCATGTAGGCTCTGGGAGCCAGTCAGAGTAGTTGTGAGTTGTTCAGTGGGGCCCGAGGATCCAAGGGAAGGACCCAGGTAGCCCAATGCCAAGGAGGGCATCAGGGGATAAAGTGCCAGGAGGGGCCTTCCCCAGTTTAGGTAGTCGCAGGAGCAGGTAAGCTCAGGTGGCGACTTCAGTGGCGGAGGTGCGCAGGGAGTTGGACCTGCTAGTGGAGCCACATGACCCAGCCCCTAAATTGTGCAAGGGCACAGAGTGAAAAATTGGGGAGTGAGACCCAAATTTGGATGCCATCACAGGTGGGCAATGGGAATTCGGTTTTTAGAACCACATAGTTTAAAGATGGCCGATTGGCAGGCTATAACCCTGGGTATTTAAAATGAGTAAATGTCAGTAGAGTATTTAGGATGAGAGAATTCCCTTCGCGCCATCCACATCCATTCACCAAGGAGGATGAAGCACCGCACCAAGATCAAGTGAACTGTTGAGTGAGCAAGACACAACATGACGTAATGGGACATTGTGTTTGTTCCATTCCTTCCTTCCTGGGAGGGATTGGGAGACGAATTTCGTTTAGAGGGGGATATGGGAGACAAGACGCAGAGACAAATTTGAATTTGTAAATACAAGGAATGGCCAGGGTAATGTAAGCTGACGTTGGGGGGTACGAACGGTTAGGGATGAGCTTGCTCTGCTCGCTCTTCCGTGCCCCTCATGCTGCATTACCTTGTATTGCTGTGTACCTTTGTGCCCTTTCCGCTTTGCTGGTCATGCTTTGTCTCTCCTCCCCCCCCAGGACCATTTTGGAGGTGGAACTGTGCAGCACCATCGACCTGTGCAGCATTCATGTGCAGATGCACCTTGCTACATCTGTGCAGCAACCCTGCTGCACTTTGCTACATCTGTGCAGCTGAACTGCGTGGCACTTTGCTGCCGTATCCTTTATTGTAACTTTGCTGCACATATTACACTCATGGCCCACAGATTTTGTGGCCTTACACCTCACCTGTGTAGCATTTTGCTGCAAACTCACCTTGCATCTTCGGACCACTTGTTTTGAGTGGCATCAATGTCACGCAGTTGGACCACATAGGGTTGGCCCTGCTGGCAAATAAATAAACACAGTTTTTGTGTATCTTTATTATTGTGTGCTCGGGACTAGAAGATTGTAAGTTTATGTGGCCCTGAAGAGCAGGAATGGCCTGTATGCCGGTCCGGGGACTTGCCGGTTCGATATGTGCACACAGAAGATAGAAGATGCAAGACACCAGCAGCAAAAATGTGAATTGACTTTTGAAATGTGTATTTGTGCTTTGCTGTGCTTTCTCTCCCCTCCAATCTTCTTTCCAAAAAGGACAGGTCCTGGGTCGTAGAACTGTAAATAAGGTTAGGTTTTGTGCTTGTATATAAAAATGCTGCCCACCGGCTTTATGTTTAGTTTGAAAACCATTCCACAATTCGGTTAATTGTGGGCGTGAGTCTGTTAGTTAGCGACTCAACGCAGTGGGTGAGACATATTTAGTGTTGTAAAACTGTCGCACACACGGGTTAGAGTAAATGTTAGGGGGAACCACATCTGTATGTCACATGTAATTAAAAGTTAGTCCGAGATCTTTCTCAAAACCGGTCGTTCCAGTTTTTGTAGGTTTGACTCGGGGACGAGTCTGACGAGGGAGAGGGGCAGTGTTGTGGTTTTGAGTTTGTACAGTGAGTTTAATAAAGGTTAAAATTTCCCCCTCATAGTTAGTCACACAAGCAACATGTAGCCTCGCGATAGTATAGTTATGTCTTAGTATTTGTAAGCTTAGTCCTTTTCCATTGTTAGTTCTGCATTGAGTAGAGCCAGGAGAATAGGCCCTACTTCTACCGACTTTCCAGCTACCCTAGCCTCATGCCCCTTTGCGCTAACTTTGGTTCATTTTGGGCGAGTTAACATGAGACAGGCTAGGAAGGTCGGGGCGGAGCCGAAGGCGGAGCGGCAGAAGCGCTGACGGTAAGCACGAGCCGCCAATCAGGGCTCAGAGGTGGTGGCGGCGGCATTGCGTCACAGAGCGTGGTAAGAAAGTTCGAGGGGGTTCCAGAAGGTTCGGGGGCATAGCTATATAACCCGCTGCACAAAGCCCTCGAAAGGACTCGCGCGAAAAGGATTGGTGAAAGGACTGCTCGAAAGGACTCGCTGATGAGAGAGAAGGACTCTCGCTGATGAACAAAGGATTTGCCCAGGGAGAACTCGCATGCACTAACCAACTTGGAGGGATCGAGGAAGAGGAGTTGTCAGTGTCAGAGAACTGTAAAAGATACGCGGGCGCAGCCAGACGTGCATGAACTGAAAGACGCGCTATTAATGAGTGACGCTCGTTTGGGTTTGAGGCCATTTGCTATGCAGTGAATTAAGACGCACGAGTGAAAAACGGCTGTGTAATCGCCAGCTGCGCTGAGAGTCTCACATTTACCGTTCCACCTCATCGGCTGCATTGTTCGGGAGACACGCCACGAGGTGCCTGCCATCGCCTGCTGCCATCTTCATGGGACATGCTGGGACCCTGGAGAGCCGGACAGGGGCTGTCTCTGGACGACCACGTCGACACGTTGGCTGAAAATCTACCCATCTGCAATTCCCTTTGTGAGTGTGACGGACCCGAGTCCCGGGAATAAGATCAGATTGATTAAGTGCTGCCCTGTGTCTCTGCGTCCCCGATCATTGTTCATACATGTGGAAATAATTAAACCTGTGTTCTTCCTTTCTTCCATTCGATCGTTTCTGTGGTTTCTTCATTGGCTAAGCGTGGTACGAATCGAACCGCTCAAATCGGGTTCCACTAACTAAGACTGCACGGACCACGTGGTACTCAATTCGCTCAGCGTACTCAAACCTCACGTGGCTCGTGCAAGGCTTGTTTCCTCGCTTCCGTGGCGGCACAAGGAATTAGGTACGAGCGAGGTTTGGTCCCGAGACCCAACTTTGCGTTTGCCCGGAAGGGACGTTGCAAGTCTCGGTTCCGTCAAGCCCAGAAAGAACAAGGGGATTAATCCCCCCTTGGTAAGGGGAAGAAGGGCGGCGTATAACCGTAACAATATATGTATGTATGTGTATATATATATATATATATATATATATATATATATATATATATATATATATACATACATACATATATATATATATATATATATATATATATATATATATATATATATATATATATATATATATATATACATATATATATATATATATATATATATATATATATATATATATATATATATATATATATATATATATATTGTTGCGGATCTCTCCGTCAGCCTTCTCCCCTTAAGAAGGGGGGATTAGTCCCCTTGTCCGCGACTGACCGACGTGTGTCCTGGGCGTCCCAACGCTCCTCCCGGTCGGGAGCAGCCAGGGTATTTGGTCCACAAAAAGTCCCAAGGACCTGAGTGCCACTCCTGAATGCGAGCAAGGCAGGGACTCCCGCTCGAACCCCGGTTTGGATGGTCTAGTTGCCGAACGGTTTTTAGCAACCCGAAGTTCGAGTCATTTAGCAAAGACTAAACCCGATCCTGAAACGTTGGCCAAGTCGTGCCACAGGTGTCCAATGAGGGAAATCACAATGACGACGGATGTAAGGGAAAGAAAGGCAAGGTAGGAAGAAGAAATCTAATTTATTATTATTATTTACAAATCATCAAAATAACCAAGGAGAAAGAAGGATAAGAAAATAACGACAGAAAGGAGCCAGGAGACACAGTGCAATGATTAGCTTATATATATCAGTCTTACTTAACCCCAAGGACAAGACAAAGACAGACAATGAGCACACTTACACGGGGAATGATGGCAGGAACGAATGCAGGAGGTGGATGGCTGGAGGGAGAGGGAGGACCACGGGAACTGTGTACTGGTCGGGCCGGGAGCGGCAGCTCCGTTCCTCCGTGGCCACGGTCGGCACCGCCGTCAACGCCCAAGCTGCGGTCGTGCGAGCTGCCGCGGGACGAGCTCCGCCGGTCGAGTTAAAGCTGCCTGGTGGAGCCAACGCTGCTTGGTGGAGTCAAAGCTGCTGGTGGAGCCAACGCTGCTTGGTGGAGTCAAAGCTGCTGGGGGGGGGGGTCGACGTGACGAGTTCTCTCTCTCTGCTCTGCCGTTTCTCTCACGCAACTCTCAGGACTCTCTTGAACTCTCTTGAACTCCCTCCCGTTTCTCTCTCTAACGCAAAGGCTTTCGCGCCCGCTTATATAACGCCTCGGGCGATCAAGCCGCCGGCCTCCAGGACACGCCCATCGGTGAGCTCGCCTCGGCCCTGATTGGTCGCGAGGGCTCACCGATCCCGCCCTTAGAGGAGGCGTTGGCAAGGCCACGCCTTGTTCCCGGCGCTGGGCTGACTCCTCCCACCTTCGGCTCCGAGATGACCTCGTGGCTAATGGAGTCTTGCAGCGAAAACAACCACAACCCCACAGCAGCGGCAGAATGCAGCAAACCACTCAATGCAGTTGGCAATTGATGAAAGGGGAACATGAAGGGAATCTACCTTGTTTGAATTTGGTGCAATGGAGTGTTAATTAATGGAAGACACAGCCTTAATCTAACTTCTGAACAAGGAAGAAATCTATGATTGGCTACGTGTGGTATATGGAATAACTAACGGGAATGACCTTTGACCTTTATACACAACAACCACGCATCGTTACTGAGGAATGGGCTTATTTTAGCTGAGGATAATGACTGTACCTGAGTTGCTGTGTTGTCATGATTTACACCAATCATAATACAAACAATTATTTTGCACAAATTTATTTGTGGTGTTTGTGATATTACATTTTAATACGCAATTTAGGTTGAAAAAATATATAAAATTCAAAAAAAGAACCCCTCAGCACATACATACGGGAGGGGTAGGTGCAGACTGGAAGTTTGGGACGATTACACCTCACCACCACGTAATTCAAAACACCTCACCACCAAGTCATTTAAAATACCTCACCACCACGTAATTCAAAACACATCACCCCCATGTAATTTAAAATACCTCACCCCCACGTAATTTAAAACACTTCACCACCACGTAATTTAAAACACCTCACCCCCACCAAATTTAAAACACCTCACCACCATGTAATTTAAAACACCTCACCCCCACCAAATTTAAAACACCTCACCACCACGTAATCCAAAACACCTCACCCCCATGTAATTCAGAACACCTTAACACCATGTAAATCAAAACAACACACCACCACGTAATTCAAAACACCTCACCACCACATAATTCAAAACACCTCACCACCACATAAATTCAAAACACCTTACCACCATTTAATTCAAACACCTCACCACCACGTAATTTAAAACACCTCACCACCAAGTAATTCAAAACACCTCACCCCCACGTAATTTAAAACACTTCACCACCACATAATTTAAAACACCTCACCCCCACCAAATTTAAAACACCTCACCACCACGTAATTTAAAACACCTCACCCCCACCAAATTCAAAAGACCTCACCACCACGTAATCCAAAACACCTCACCACCACATAAATTCAAAACACCTTACCACCATTTAATTCAAACACCTCACCACCACGTAATTTAAAACACCTCACCACCAAGTAATTCAAAACACCTCACCACCACATAATTTAAAACCACCACCACGTTATTAAAAACACTTCACAAGCATGGAAACAAAAGTTTCAGGGAGTAGTTCGGTGACAACAGACACTGCCCAGATATGTAGATATATAGATAAATGACTGAACAGGTTAACAGGTTTAAACCATGACAAAACAGCAACTCGGGTGCAGTCATTTATCTATACTAGGGCGTGCCCGTACGTGGGTGCAAAAAAACATGCGTGCAAACAACAACAACAAAAAAAAACTTTGAAACCACGTGGCAGTAACGACCACAGAACCCCCCCCCCCCCTCTATTTACATGAAATGGTTTGGTCCATTCGCAAAGCCAAAGCGAACGGCTTGCGAGTACGGTAGAACCCCCCCCCCCTCTATTTACATGAAATGGTTTGGTCCATTCGCAAAGCCAAAGCGAACGGCGAACGGCTAAATCGCCATAGCTCGGTAACTACTTCTCCGATTAATATGAAACCTTGAAAAGGCACATCCTCAGGTCCCCAGCAATATACCTGGCAAGTTTCAAGTATATCGGACCCGTGGTTGTCGAGAAACAGCGGTCACAGACAAACACACACACACACACACACACACAGACACACAGAGATTACTGGAATTATAGATAGATATCGACACATCTGGGCAGTGTCTGTGTTGTCATTTAACGACTCCCTCAAACTTTTGTTTCCGTGGTTGTGAAGTGTTTTTAATAACGTTGTGGTGGTTTTGAATCACGTGGTGGTGAGGTATTTTGAATTATGTGGTGGTGAGGTGTTTTTAAATGATGTGGTGCTGAGGTGTTTTTAAATCACATGGTGGTGAGGTGTTTTTAAATCACATGGTGGTGAGGTGTTTTTAAATCACATGGTGGTGACTTTTTTTGAATTACTTGGTGGTGAGGTGTTTTGAATTACTTGGTGGTGAGGTCTTTTTACTTTTGTGGCTGTGAGGTGTTTTTATTACGTGTTTTATGGCTGTGAGGTGTTTTTCATTTTGTGGCTGTGAGGTGTTTTTATTACGTGTTTTATGGCTGTGAGGTGTTTTTATTATGTGTTTTATTGACTGTGAGGTGTTTTTAATTTCGTGGTGGTGAGGTGTTTTTATTATGTGTTTTATGGCTGTGAGGTGTTTTTATTACATGTTTTATGGCTGTGAGGTGTTTTTATTACGTGTGTTATGGCTGTGAGGTGTTTTTATTACGTGTGTTATGGCTGTGAGGTGTTTTTATTATGTGTTTTATGGCAGTGAGGTGTTTTTATTTCATGTTTTATGGCTGTGAGGTGTTTTTATTTCATGTTTTATGGCTGTGGGGTGTTTTTATTATGTGTTTTATGGCTGTGAGGTGTTTTTATTATGTGTTTTATTGACTGTGAGGTGTTTTTAATTTTGTGTTGGTGAGGTGTTTTTATTACATGTTTTATGGCTGTGAGGTGTTTTAAATTACTTGGTGGTGAAGTGTTTTGAATTACGTGGTGGTGAGGTGTTTTGAATTACGTGGTGGTGAGGTGTAATCATCCCAAATTTCCAGTCTGCACCTACCCCTCCCCTATGTATGTGCTGAGGGGTTCTTTCTTGAAAAAAAAAACATTCAACCTGAATCTTCAACCTAAATTGCCTATAAAATACATTTAAAATATAAAATACGTATAAAATACACAAACACAACAAATACATTTGTGCAAAATAATTGTTTGTATTATGATTGGTGTAAATCATGACAACACAGCAGCTCAGATACAGTCATTATTCTCAGCTAAAATATGCCCATTCCTCAGTAACGACGCTTACACCAAACTGCAAGTTTGCAGCGAACTCGTGATGCGTTCAGGGAACGTTTCCCAGAACGGGAGCCTCCAGCAGCCAAAACCATCTGGGCGAATGTTAGAAAATACCAAGAGCATGGCACTAGCCTCAACCGCAACAAGGAGAATTCTGGTCGGAGGCGCACTGGGCGATCGGAAATGAACATTGCAGCAGTAAGGCAGCAAGTTTTGGAGCATCCGAGGGATACCAGCGCAAGACGAAATGGGACGGGATTGCCTACGGCAACATTCAACCGAATCACAAAACTGGACCTCCACCAACATCCATATCAGGTTCACATCCGGCATCAACTTACGCCAGGGGATTTTGCCAGGATGCTGGTGCTTGCCAGATGGTTGACAGCACGTTGTGAAGCAGATGTCAATTTCCTGCGGTATCTCGTTATCGGCGACGAAGCTGCTTTCGCCATGGATGGCAAGGTCAATACCCATAATGTTCTTGAATATGCACCGACAGGACAACCCCCAGAATTTAATTTTGACACCAACATGACTCGACAAAAGTGGACTGTTTGGTTGGGACTTTGTGGAAGTGGTCAGGTGATCGGACCATTTTTCTTTCAAAGGAATGTCAATGGTAACAGGTATCTGCAGATGATCAATGATGAAGTTTTACCGCAGCTGGTGGAGAACTTTGAGCGACAGGTTCGTGGTGTCTTCAGATATCTCTGGTGGGCCCATGACGGCGCCCCAGCACATCGTCTTATCGCTGTCCGAGATCGACTGAGGGAACTCTTTGGAGACCGAGTCATCGCCCTCAACCATGCAGTGGAATGGCCGCCAAGATCACCTGACCTCACACCATGTGATTATTTCCTTTGGGGACATTTAAAGAACAAGGTGTTCGTAACTCCTCCCCGTGATCTTGACGAATTGCAGGGCCGTATTCGACATGAAGTGGATGCTTTGCGCACCGACCCGACTATGGTGAGACGAGCAGTTCAGGGCCTGCTCCACCGCTGTGAGCTTTGTGTTGAAAGGGGAGGTGGACATGTTGAAGGTGCGGGTGCATAAAGGCCAATCATTCCTGAGAAAAGTTCACATTTGACGTTTATTTTGCACCAATTATCCTGACTTGCATCGATTAACCAAACTTGTCAAAATGCGATTTGAACTTGTCATTTTCAATGAACATGTACTCGGTCATGTGTGACAGCAATGATGCATGGAAGGTATCAATGGAAAGCTGAGGATCTCCTCTTAATTAGTAAACCACATGTAAATTGTCAAAATAAATAACCTTTGCATATTAACCCCTTGAATTCGGATTACCTTTTTTTTGATACGCAATATATATATATATATATATATATATATATATATATATATATATATATATATATATATATATATATATATATATACATATATATATATATATATATATATATATATATATATATATATATATATATATATATATATATATATATATATATATATATATATATACATATATATATATTGCGTATCAAAAATATATATATATATATAGTGGGGCAACTTAGCATAACAATTGTGCATTTTGTGAGGAAAGCATCAAATTTGGCACACTAGTAGACTATCCTATTATGAACAGATTTGGATATTGGGCCATCTCAAACTCAGCCCCTGATGGCTGTGGCAGCCATTTTCCAAAATGACACCTTCAGCTTGTTCCGACGAATTGCATCATCAATTGGCTTGGTCCTTTCCACCAGGCATTCTCTGGTGAAAGCCTGGAACTGCTCTTGGCCAATCTTCTTCACATTCCTGAGTCTCAACTGCAGCAGGACCTGCAATTTCCTTTGTGTCAAGGACAACCAGATCCATGCTCTCTTCCTCAAAGGGGTTGCCAAGCTCTTCTATGATGCTGACAAGGGCGCGGACATCCTTGGCGAAAGAGGTCTGCACACTTGGTGTCTGGTCGTGATGACGTGTGTCCTCTCGCCTCCCCCAGTGTTGATGGCCATCTTGGAACTCTTCTATGGCCCTGGCAACTTCTGGCCCGGCAATCATCCAACGCCGCAGGGCACTTGGGTTGTCAGTGAGGCCGACTGCTCCACCATCTCCTTTGATGCAGGCGTTATTCTGTTCATGCGCCTGGTCGATTGGGATCGAAGAGAACACCTTCTTCATCTTCTGTACAGTGAAGTTGCCAGCCCTGAATTCTCTGGCTACATCTGGGTGCTTCATTGGGAGTGCAACCATGTCCCTCAGGTGAACACATGTCCCACCTGGTATAGTGTGTGTGGTCTAAGGCATGGAACCAGGGGACCATGGGACCAGTTCCGTCAGGGCATCAAGGTACATCGTGAATGAAGCCTGCCGCAGAGAATGCACGTAGACCAGTACCAACATCTCTAGTTCCAGCACAGTTGCCCAGTACTGAAAGTTGGGAATGTCTTCTCCTCTCTGGTGACACCAGTCTTCGAACTCAGGCAGGTCTTCTGCATCATCAGCATATGTCATACATATATGTATATATATGTATATATATATATATATATATATATATATATATATATATATATATATATATATATATATGTGTATCTATATTATAATAGCCGTAGATGATTCTGTCCGTCTGTCTGTTAGGCGTCTGTCCGGGGTGTGGCTTACTCGGTTTGCAGAGTAGCTCCACCCATAGCTCCACCCATTCTAGGAGAGGCTTCGCTTCATATAAACAAATATCCACCATTTTATTAACTCGCATAGCTTTGAGGCCTGTTTTGTAGGCCCGTGGTGTCTTGCTCTCTCTCCGTCTTATTTCAAATCAAATTCGATATATCATTTCATTTTTCACAGTCGCTAACATAGTTTTAGACTCGGTTGAAAAAAAACGGGAAGAAAATCCGATGAAAGTTGCCATTTATAGAACGAAATGAATTCTCAAAGGCCTGTAACTTCAAGGCCATTGAGTCTCTCTCACGCCTTTATCTCCAATCTAACTCACCATCTGATTTCATTTTTATCGATGGTTTTGGACTCGGTGTCAGCAACGTGGGAAAATGCAGAGATATATTTTAAAAAATACACCATATCACCGCCCACCGCCCAACCGCCAACAACCGCCCAATATGTATCATACACCACCCAACATTTATCATACACCGCCCAACATGACAGACGGCAACATGTCGACATTATCGCTTTTTCTTTAAACTGAGTGAACCGAGCCGAACCGAATAAACCGAGTGAATTCACCGTTTACTTTTGATGACAGTCGTCACAAAACGACATATATTTCTTCGTTTTTATTTCATTCAACATTATTAGCCGGAAGTAAAATATGGTTCAGGAAATTACTGAGAGATATTTCTTCGTTTCTTTATTTATTAGTTATTTGCGCATACACTTTAAATAGGTTTATTTGAAATCTTTAATTTTCACAATGTAATATATTTGTCATTTGATGATGACGAGACACTTCCTCTTGACTCGTGACAATTCATGCGTTGCGTGGAAACTTCCATTTCCAAAATGAATGACACAGTCGATGAAGAACGACTCGGTGTCAGCAACGCGGGAAAATGCAGAGATATATTTTTTAAAATACACCATATCACCGCCCAACACCACCCAACAGCCAACAAGTATCAAACACCGCCCAACATGACACAGACAGCAACATGTCGACATTATCACTTTTTCTTTAAACCGAGTGAACCGAGCCGAACCGAATACACCGAGTGAATTCACCGAGTGAATTTCATCCAATTCCACCGAGTTTCATGAAACCGAGAGATATTTCTTCATTTTTATTTTATTAGTTACCAGCAGAAGTACCCAGCGTTGCCGGGCGGGGGAGGGGGGAAGGGCACATACACTTTAAACATGTATATACATGTGGGATGTGGGATATATACATGTGGGACATGTGTACGTGTGTGTGTGTATGTGTGTGTGTGTGTGTACGTGTGTGTGTGTACGTGTGTGTGTGTACATGTGTTTGTGTGTCTGTTTTTGTGTATGTGTATGTGTATGTGTATGTGTATGTGTGTGGGGCTTTGATGTCCCCCTCCCCCCCTTTGTTTTCAATGTTTACCAATTACCAAGTATAAACAAATATATGTTCTGTTTTTGATTGATTTCTGTATACTCATAATACTTTCATGTTCTTTGGAAACCTGTTATCCCAGTATTAGGCTAAAGATGTTGCTCAATTACCAAAAATAACTAATTTGTATATGTTGCTTTGTAAACCTTATCCATTATATTTCCTGTTAAAGAATTAAGTTACTGTGATGGCATGTTCTCTTACTGTCGAAATATTCCTTTGGAAACTTGTTATAAAAAGTTATATGCTTTGTAAGTCCAGACCCTGATGATATAATCCCTCTGTGAAGACCAACCTATCTTTTCCAGTCCCCGTTGAAACTGTTAGATCACTTTTCATGTTTGACATTTTTTACGACCTGCTGAACTTTCCCCCCAAAAACCAGGACTCTGGAAAGTCGTCAACATGTTGTTTGATCCATGAATGACCTTGGAGACTACTCTGTCTTTCCTTTGTCTCGAGAGCTAAAACCACACCCCAATATTCCCTTTATAAAATGAAAGCTTGATCGAATTATTTCAGAGCATCTTGTTGGAATCCTGGTCCTTGTGGGCCTCAGTTTTATGCATTTTGCTTTCCACAAGCTTGTGTGTTTGATGAATCAAATAAATATCTCAGTTGTTCCTTCTCTCAATCATGAGTCTTGAGTCCTAAATCAACGGATCCGTCAAATGGCGAGCCAGGCAGGAGTCAGCTCCGGCAGACTCGGGACGCGGCTCCAGGTGCGAGTGAGTGGGAAAAAACACCAGCTGGTTTGATCGGTCTGGGTGAGGTGAGCCTTGGGTTTATTTTGTTATAGACTGGGATTTTAGGCTAAATTGGAACTCACTCTGTCGCTCGGTGCCGTTTGCCCGTTCCCTGCTCGAGCCTGATCCTCGAACAAAATTTAAGAACGAGCCGTTTTTGGGATCCGGAGGAACTGGCTGTTTATAGGATTCGTCGGGTAACGTTACGGGACGGGAGTAAGGTGCCCCAAGAGGGCGCCGAGGATAAGGAATAGATTGGTTTCGTAAAGTAAGGTTAGAAGCGTCGTAAGGACGCCGGCAAAAGTAAGGTACGGTTAGCATATAAAGGGAGCATATATGCGGGAGAGATCTCTGATTAGGCGGCTATATGCGGGGAGAGATCTCTCGGGAATAAGGAGTAAGGTTGCCTGGTTACCTGGCGGTTACCTGGACAGGTAAGATACGGTTAGCACATAGAGAGCTGAGATGAGGCAGGCGAACCTCTGGAGTTAGGCTAGAGGGCTGTGAGGCGGGCGAGCCTCTCGATGGCCTGAGGAAGCAGGCAAACTAATTGCAGGATATACTGCAGGACAAGGCGGGAATAAGGAGTAAGGAACAAGATAGATAGGTAAGCCAACGCGCGACTAATGCCGCTCGTTGAAGATCAAGACCCCGTGGAAAGGTTAGGTAGATCGATCCCCTACCCTACCCTCCAAGCCCTAAGCTCTGTCCCGGGGCTTCAGGCAACACCCCCCCTGCGCAGCGAGCCCCCCCCCCTTGACCCCACCTTCCCCTGCCTCACCCTTCTCACCCCTTTCCTCCCCTTGTCCCAAAAATCCCTCTTTTTCCTTTGAATGAAGTGAGATATATAAATGAATGTGGATTGTTGCACAAGATGCTCTGAATGTACGTGGTTAGTGTCAAGTTGGTCGGATATAAGGAAACGCATGAAATGCGAGCCGGTTTGTCAGTCACGTGGTATGATTCAAATGCGTTGCATCGGGAGACATGGGAGTTTTGTCTGGGAGTTTCAGTTGGGAGGTGCATGGTTGGTGTAGATCCGGGTGTTCGTGAGAGGCCGCTGGTAAGGTGTGCAACAGGTACAGAGTGTGACAGGAGAGGATGCAATCAACGATTATATTGTGTATTGGCGACTCGTGTATTGGTGTATCCCTGAGGCAGCTCACCTTTAGGATGATGTTATCTCAGGGGTGATGATGATGATGATGATGATGTCATGTAGTGCATTTTGGGTCAGAGAGGTCAAGGGTCAGAGATCCTGTTTTTTGCGATGATTACGAGCTAGGGATGAGTTAATGACCAGCTGATTGACAGCTGACTGTTTTGACAGCTGAATGTTTTGACAGCTGAATGTTTTGACAGCTCAATGTTTTGACAGCTGACTGTTTGGCAGGTGCCAAACTCATTTGAAAAGACTCACGTCCCGACGCGAGGTAAACCCCGCCGTGAACGCGAATAGAGCGGCGTGCAGTCTGGTTGCCGCGGCAACAGCCCTCGCAGGAAACTGCGAGGCGGGAGTGTTGGGATTTGTGTGGAAGCACGAAAGTGCGCACGAACCAAAAAAACATCATGACGTCATCGCGTTGAGTTGGTTGTGCCAGGTCGATCGGCGATCTCTGAATTTAAATCGGATTTTTGTCGTGTGTATTGTGTATTCGTCATTGACGTGTGTATGTCGATTTTAGCGTCTATCCGAGGATCCTGGCGATGTTCGTTTAATTAAAGTGTGGTACGAACCTGTGGTTTCCGCCGTGCGGCTCCATGGAAGTTTGGGTATAGTTATTGCGCACTCGGGCTGGAGCCAAGCGAGCCGCGAGTCACGTGTGCGCTGTATGGGGGGCTCTCGGTTTTGGGCAGTTGTTGTGGTAGTTGTTGTTGGATGGGAAATAAGAGCAGGGGTTTTGAGTTTGTTGAATTGGGTTCGGGGCATGGGATTTGCTCAGAGTGCCGGTGATAACTTGCCTACTCTCAGAGGGGATGTGTCCCGCACAGGGGGAGAATACTGCTATGAGGTTGCTCGGAGGATGTGTGCCCAGATGCATTGTTGGTCATTGCGACTTTGCTGAATGTCGGACGCTGGATGTCGGACGTTCGGGTCAGACGTTCTTGTCTTTAATGCGGTATGCTAACGCCATGTCAGAATGGTGGGCGCCTGCGACATGCCATGCATTGTAATAAGGAATACATTGTTTAAGATGGAATTATAAGGGGGACTGGAAAAGAATAAATGTAATGTAACGCGAGGTATATAAAATGAGACGTTTGGCGTGGTCGGATGCAGGATTTTAGGGCAGTAATGAATTTCCGGTGTCAACTGGAAATCCTATCTACAGTAAATGAGGTACAGTGTGGATGAGGTCTCTCTGAATGAGGTAAATGAGGTTGTCTAGAGGGTATGAAATAGGGAATGGCATTTGCAAGACCACGGTGCGGATGTGATGCGGAGTGGCGGCTGGAAGATGCATCGATGCATTTGTGTTGATCGATGCGCCGGATGAAGACCTTTTGGCTTTGCATTCGAGCGATGGTGGTAAGATTAAGTTATCAAAATGCATATGGGTCTGAGGGCAGATTATGCGGGACAAGCTGCCTCACAGGCGGATGGAGGAAACTTTGGAGACGTGGTGGATTGGAAAATATAATGTGGTAGAATGCTCATCCATGGAAGGAGGACGGTCGAGGTTTCAACTGTCGGTATGTGGTGTGGCTTGTGCCAAGGTGTGCGGTGGTCAGGTGTGTAACGAAGCCTGGGAGCGGATTGTGTGTACCTGGGAGGATATTGTTCCAGGCACGGAGATGGTAGAGCACGCCTCCCAAGAGAGGCTGTGGGATTTTGGCGGGAGTTCTTGCAGAGGCAAGATGCACCTTTCTTCGTTTGAAATTTGACCTTTTTGAAGTTCATTTGACCTTTGTTCGAGATACGCATGGGAATGAGGTCAGAGTTAGTTCACTAAAAACCTTGGAAGGACGACAGGCTGAGTCAATCTACTGGGTTATTTGATTCAACGGCAGGATATAGGACTTAAATCAGGAAAAAGGAAATATATTGTTGGTTAAAACTGAAATTGTGGACGTAATTTGTGGATAGAAGAATATCGATTTCTGAAATTTGTAAGTTGTTGTGGTGGACGTCTTAATAGGTGATTCAGGGGACTCAGGAAATAAACAGATTTCTGGTGCCGACCGGAAGCGTCCGGTACAGTTTGCCGGGAACTTAATTTAATCGTGCTGAGTGAGTACAGTGATGAGTTTGATCGAGCTCTGGGGTTATTCACGTTACATGGAGGACATTTGAGAGGGTGTGAGGAGATGCAAGTAGCATGGTCCAAGTCGTGGTATCAAAAGGGTTGGTACCTTCTTGAAGAGGGTGGGTGCCCAGGTGCATTGTGGGTTATCATAACTTGCCGATTTTGGGGCGCGCACCAAATAGAGATCGGGCTGCATGGTGAAGCATGGCACCCCGTGTGGTTCGTGTTCGTCACGTGTGCGTGAGGCTGCAGTTGCGTGGAATGCAGTGAACCTGTCCGATTTTTTTGCCTTGTGAGGCTCCAGATATAGGTTGGCATATAAATACTGTGAATAGGTGATGTCCTTTGCTGGGGCTTGTGATACGCCTCTGTTATCTGTCTGTCTGTCTGTGAGTTACAGTGTGTCTGGAGAGGAGGTCAGTCAGGTAGGATGGGGCCAAGTTATGGAGGGCTTTGTAGGTCAAGAGGAGGATTTTGTACTGGATTCTCTGGGGAATTGGGGAGCCAGTGAAGATTATAATGACGGGGGTGATGTGGTCACGGGTCCGGGAATGGGTGAGTAGACGGGCAGCGGAGTTCTGACCGTATTGGATTATTGAGGTTTGGTGATTATTGATGATTATCGAGGGTGAAACATAGAGAAGGCTGTCTTTGTGATCTGTTTGGTGTATTTGTCGAAGGAGAGGGTTTGGTCAAAGATGGTGCCAAGATTCCGGTTGTGAGTGGATGTGGATACTGGGAAACCGTCGATGTTGAGGGCAAAGTTATGGGTGGATTTGGTGAGTAATTTTGGGCCAATGATGATTATTTCAGATTTATCATAGTTAAGTTTGAGGAAGTTGATTTGAAGCCACAATTTTATTTCAGTTATGCAGTTTGTCAGGATAGAGTGGGTGGCGGTGGAGCACAATTTGGTGGAGATGAAAAGCTGGATGTCATCGGTGAAGCAGTGGAATTGGAGACCATGGTGCATTGGCCATGGTGCACGACGGATTAAGTGACCGAGGGGGGATAGGTACAGGATGAAGAGGAGGGGGCCAAGAACTGAACCTTGGGGGACACCTTGAGGGGGAGCGACTTGTGGTGATTAAGTTGTTGTAGATGCTGTCAATTTTGCTTTGGATGAATGAAAGGAAGGAAATGCAGTTTCTACTGTGAAGGACTGGTGGTGGTATCCAGGGCGCTGAGGAGTTTGTTCGTAGTTGTATTTGAGGTTGTTTGGTCACGTTGTAGAGTTTGTTTATTTATTTGTTTGTTTATTTAGTTTGTTTATTGTAGAGAAGAGTGCTTTTGGGTTTTCCGGAGCCAGAGTGGATAATTTGAGAGTAGCAGGCGGAGCGGAAGGGGGCATCTTTGTAGTGCTGTAGGTGGTCCTTGTAGGCTTGGGAGTGAATTGTGAGACCTGTTTTATTGCGGAGTCTTTCAAGTTGGCAAGCACGAGTTTTCATCAGGCGGAGTTCAGGGGTAAACCAGGGGGCAGAATGGGTGAAAGAAACTGATTTGGGTTTTTTATAGGCGCAAGCTGGTCAAGGATGGTGTGATCGATGGTGTCAAAGGCGGCGCTGAGGTCGAGGAGGATGAGAATGTTGAGGTTGCCAGCGTCAGAGGAGAGAAGGTCGTTGGTGATTTTGAGGAGAGCAGTTTCAGTACTGTGGTTGGAGCGGAATCCGGATTGGAATGTTTCATACAGGTTATTGGCAGAGAGGTGATGTTTGAGTTGAGTGGCCACAGCACGTTCCAAACTTTTGACAGAAAGGGTAGGTTGGAGATGGGTCTGAAGTTATTTAGGGTGTCAGGGTTTAGTCCAGGGTTTTTCCAGAATGGGGGTGAAGTTTAACGAGGTTTTTGGGAAATCGGGATGTGAAGCTGGATTAAGTTTGAGTGGTTATTACATATGCTCTGGGTCCATGTGGTTAATGTGATGTGACTTAAAAAATGAATGGGACTCGCTGTAAACAGTGTAGATGGAAAAAAGAGATAGACAGGGACATTGAGCTGCTTGGTGAGCCATGGAGATGGATTGGATGTTTTGTTGTTGGTTGTCTGGGAGTTCGGTTGTTGCATTGCCAAAGGTTTCTGTGTGGTGGACACACCTGTTGTCTTGTTGTCTGTTGTCTTATGTGACGTGGGTGGAGATGTATGTGGCTGTGTGTGGCTGCCTGGAGTCGGGAAGGCGGCTTCAGTGGTTGATATTGGTTGTGGGTTGTTCGGGGTACTTTGATACAGGTTGTGTGTATCTCTGAGGTTTATGGACAAATCTTAGAGGAATCTTAGAGGGTTGTGGAGTGAGTATGGTGGACAACGTGAAGTAGCAGGTGTGAAGGAAGTGGTTGGGAAAGATGGACCCCCTTCACGAATACCCGGTAGAGTAGCTTAAAAGTAGGTAGAGGGAATTGGAAATTGTGGTGGATATTGGTGGATATTTTGAGTAAATCACAGTGGGTGAGGAAAATTGACCAGACGGTAAGACATATGAGAACTATTGTATTATTTTATTTTTATTTTCAATATTTATTTCCACTATTTTTATAAATAGACCAGGTTATTTTTATTATTTGTTTATTTACGAAAATAAATAAATAATAGGGGTAGGTTAATGGTGGTGTGTTGGTGGAAAAAGTCGTTGTCATTTAAAGTCGAGTTGAAACAATTTGTATGGGATTTACATTGGGATATTGGGACAGCCATTGGGCCAGAGGCTGAAACAACCTTGTAGGGAATTCTTGTAGGGAATTTGGAAAACGCGAGGTGTCCTCACATCCGCGGGTTCGGTGATAAAGAATTTGGAAGAATTTGGAGAGATAAATAGATAAAGAGATAAAGAATTTGGAGGCCACCAAAGGGCGGACACTGACGTTGCTCGGGGCAACGCAAGGGCGGACAGGAAGGGCCGCCAACCAAAGGATAGGACGCACAGATTGTCAACATATACCACCAAAATTAGGGCAGGAATAGGGAGTTGGTTGAGAATGCCGGCGATAACTCACCGATGTGTGTCCCTGTGTCTGTCTGGTCGTCTAGCAGGCCATGGAGTTATATTTCTGAAACATGGATTTCAAAGAGGCAGGTGTGTGCCCCGAAAAAATTGTGGGTTGTGGAGTGGGCACTTTTTGATGGGCACTGGGGGCTGCTGTTGTGTGGACCGGGGAACGAGGGCGGCGTAGGTGACGTGAGGGGAATGCCACGCACTGCGACCGTCTCCCCCCAAGACCGAGGTTGTCGGGGACATGAGTGGGATGTCGATTGCAGTGATGTGGGATGTCGATCACAACCTGACGGTGTTGTTCGTGGTGGAGGTCTTGTGTTGGGGTTGGGTTGCGTTGCTGGGGATCTGGGTGGCTGGCACCCCATGTGGTTGGGGGTTGCAGTTTCACAGAAGTAGGTTGGAATCCAGTGTTATGTTAGGAGCACGCAAGGCTGAGCAGAATGGATTGCCATTGGGACGTGTTCTCAAATGATTCTATCTCAAATGATTTTATCAAAATGATGGCTCCTGAGTAAGGGGAGGGAGCAGGGAAATATATTCACTGTAACAGGTGTTGTTAAAGCCGTTTGTTTAAGAGCATTGCGATGCCAAAAGAGTAACGGGGGAAGTGAGATACTGATGTCTGCATGAGGATGGCAGAGTTGGCCTTCGAGACTCATGTGAGTTGTGTCTGGAGGCAAGGTTCGGGAGGGAGTGTGAAGAAGGAAGGACAAAGGGTTGTAAAAAGTTGATGGTAAGGCAGGGTATAAGGGAAAGTGGTTGTGAAATGCTGTCTTAGTGATAAGGAAGTGTTGGTGGTTGGCCTGCACTGACAGCTGACTGACAGCACTGGGAAGAGTGTGACGACGAATGGAAAGTTGTGGCTTTTATTTAACAAATTGTGCTAGGTTGCTACAACACAGGTTGGGGCTGGTGCAGATTGGATCACGGCTCTGCAGACCAGGTGAGCAGAACTCCACCAGGTACGCTGGAATCACATCAATTGAATTATTGTCCAGAAAGGAAGGTATTTTCGGAAATTGGGGAAAGTAAAAATAACATTTGAATTTCCAGACATGACGCAGGAAATGCAGATATGAATAGAGATGAGGTAACTAAATGCCAATTGGTGGGGCAGGCGGGCTAGGAATACTAATCAAGGATTTAGTCCTTGCATGTGTGAGTAAATGTTCCACAGGATGGACAATGCAGAAGACAACACCGGAAGGGGCCATGATGGATCAAGCTGACCATGGACCCAAATGAACCTCCGGCTGACGACGTGACTGTGGACTGCGGACCCTGGAACGATGACCCGAACGAGTCACTGAGCAGCAATGATGAGATCTCCGCGTCTGAAGAATGTTCTTCCATTTTTAATGTTGCCAATAACGATTTTGAAAATGATTTTGATTATACTGAAAAATTGAATTTGGATCCGGATGTGGACTTGCTTTGGTCTTCACAGCCCCAGTCTAGTAATTCTCTTGTCACTTATGTCTCATGAGCTCACAGCAGTTCAACCCTTGCTGTCCCAGCCCTGGATTTTGACTCGGCTCCGGACCCAGATGCATTGCTGGGCCAGCCTGCCAGGAAGCCGATTATCCTGGATCCCAACATGTCGCATGCAGACGCAAACGACTACTTAAAGGAAGTTTCTCTCTTTTTTTATGGAATGTAAGGCTCTGACCGCTGGCCGTCTAGGCCGCAGGTCTAAGCCACTTGATACTGACGTTGATATGTACTCCCCGGCAGAACGCACATTCAAGGCTTTATGGACATGAATATCGACTGAGCGCCAAAGATCTACAAGGACTGCACCTGGTGATGCTTGGGCGAGCTCCAGCTAGGGAGGGGTCTCGGTTGCACCTTCGAGGCCAAAGGGTGAGCCGGGAGATCCTCTCAGGTGTGGACCCCTGCTGAACCAGTCGCCTTCGTTGTGGATCCGACGCGCTATTGGATAGCCATGTCTCTATGGCCAGCACACTTAACACACGCACACACACACACACGCGAATCGTCCTGCTGGGTGCTATGCGAGGTGCTTTGGGTACGGGGCATGCCCACTGGGGCCGCATTCGCGTGGTCTTTCGGTTCGGTTTTGGTTTTTCATTGACTGTCTTCCTAATAAAGGCCTCTGATTGGCTCGTAGATAACATTTGTATCTTAGATCCAAAAGGGCGGTATGTGGGGCTTTGATGTCCCCCTCCCCCCCCCCCACCCCCCCTGTGTTTTCAATGTTTACCAATTACCAAGTATAAACAAATATATGTTCTGTTTTTGATTGATTTCTGTATACTCATAATACTTTCATGTTCTTTGGAAACCTGTTATCCCAGTATTAGGCTAAAGATGTTGCTCAATTACCAAAAATAACTAATTTGTATATGTTGCTTTGTAAACCTTATCCATTATATTTCCTGTTAAAGAATTAAGTTACTGTGATGGCATGTTCTCTTACTGTCTAAATATTCCTTTGGAAACTTGTTATAAAAAGTTATATGCTTTGTAAATCCAGACCCTGATGATATAATCCCTCTGTGAAGACCAACCTATCTTTTCCAGTCCCCGTTGAAACTGTTAGATCAATTTTCATGTTTGACAATTTTTACGACCTGCTGAACTTTCCCCCCAAAAACCAGGACTCTGGAAAGTCGTCAACATGTTGTTTGACCCATGAATGACCTTGAAGACTACTCTGTCTTTCCTTTGTCTCGAGAGCTAAAACCACACCCCAATATTCCCTTTATAAAATGAAAGCTTGACCGAATTATTTCAGAGCATCTTGTTGGAATCCAAGTCATTGTGGGCCTCCGTTTTAAGCATTTTGCTTTCCACCAAGCTTGTGTGTTTGACGAATCAAATAAATATATCAGTTGTTCTTTCTCTCTGTCATGAGTCTTGAGTCCTAAATCAACGGATCCGTCGTGTGTGTGTGTGTGTGTGTGTGTGTGTGTGTGTGTGTGTGTGTGTGTGTGTGTGTGTGTGTGTGTGTGTGTGTGGAGATGTATATATGTGTATAATGTGCATATATGTGTATATGTGGATACATATGTGTATACATATTTGCATATGTGTATATGTGTGTGTGTGTGTGTGTGTGTGTGTGCATGTGTGTCGATGTACGTGTGTGTGTATGTGTATATGTGTGTGGGTGTATATGTGTGTGTGTGTGTGTATATGTAAACATGGGCCGGTGTGTGTGTAAAGTGTGAGGAGGTATTGGAGAGGAAATGCAGAGATATATTTTTTTAAATCGCGCCATGATGATAAACGAAAATACACCGCCTAAAATAACAGGTCGACATATATTTAAAATTCGTCACACACATCCATGCCGTGGGATTCCCACGGGTGGAATCCCACGGGCATGGATGTGTGTGACATTTCGACATATTGAGTTAGATGCTGCGCCTGCACATTCAGTTATATAAAATGGTTACTGGCAATTATTGATCACATCCACAAATGATGTAATCCACACAATTTATGTACTTTACATAACGTTAATAGGAATACATGCCCGTGTAGATGGGAATGACATATAATTCACCGAAAACGTTGAAGCAACCGCATAATATTACGGTGATGTTTAACTCTGAGTGAGAATAGTTCTAAAATTTTAAAACTTTCTTCTGATATTTTGTGATTTATTTCAAACAAACTGTATTTCCCATCTACACGGCGATGTATTCCTATTAACGTTATGTAAAGTACATAAATTGTGTGGATTACATCATTTGTGGATGTGATCAATTGCCAGTAACCATTTTATATAACTGAATGTGCAGGTGCAGCATCTAACTCAATATGTCGAAATGTCACACACATCCATGCCCGTGGGATTCCCACGTGTGACCCCGCCAGTATGTATGTGTGTGTGTGTATATATAATATATATATATATATATATATATATATATATATATATATATAATATATATATATATATGTATATATATGTATATATGTATATATGTATATATGTATATATGTATATATATATATATATATATATATATATATATATATATATATATATATATATATATATATATATATATATATATATATATATATATATATAGATATATATATATATACATATATAATATATATTGGTATCTGTAATCTGGTTCTCCAACCTAATGAGCGAACGTCATGACCTCATTGCCATGCATGTCCGCATTGCCTGCAAAGCTCCAGGGGAGCCATATAGCAGTGCATCATTATGGATTATAAATTCAGATACTGTCACAAGTGCGTGCAAAACTCACAGTTACCGACCTGGTTTTGCCCTTGTTGGGGCTTCATCAGGGCAACGCAGTGAGCCTTCCATACACTTGTAACTCTGAAAACCTTTTGGTTTTTTAAATATCAGTCATTCTGCGACCTTCATATCATCAGTGGGGAACCGCCAGCAAGGTGTCCCATGCAGCTGCTGCTGCACCTTACTGGGAGCGATAAGCACCCGCCTGCCACACGGTAACATTATCTCTGGTATCCACTCATCATATGGAGTCGACCTGGATGCGGTTGGGAGTTACTAATTGGTATCTGTAATCTGGTTCTCCAACATAATGAGCGAACGTCATCGCCATGCATGTCCGCCTTGCCTGCAAAGCTCTAGGGGAGCCATCTAGCAGTGCGTCATTATGAATTATATCATTAATATAAAAGGCATACTCCATATGAGTACTTACTTTTTCCACATGCAAAATTTGCATTTATGTTTATTTAAATTATACAATGGACTACAAAATGTAAATGATTCATGATATTTGTTATATTATATCACCTTCATCTATCAATATTTTTGAAATGAAGATCAAATAGCTGTATGTTGAAATATGTTGGAAAAGTCAAAACTTTGCATGGGGTGTACTTACTTTTTCACGTGAGTGTGTGTGTGTGTGTGTGTGTGTGTGTGTGTGTGTGTGTGTGTGTGTGTGTGTGTGTGTGTGTGTGTGTGTGTATAATATATATATATATATATATATATATATATATATATATATATACAGGGGGCTGCAAAAGTAGGTATACAGTAATGAAAAACAAAACGTGCGCACAAAACGTATTTTATTGATTATACAAGCATATCAATAATAACATATCAATAATAAACATATCAATAATAAACATATTAATCCCTCAAATGTTCAAACTGTTTGCCCCCGGCATTCACACACTCCACTAGTCGAGTGTGGACACCCATGCACACTCTGGCACAAAGGTCTTTATCAGCATCAATTTCCTGGCAAGCCTCCCATATGAACTGAATCATGGCATCAACAGAACGTGGCTTGCGTGCGAAAACCCTGTCTTTTACACATCCCCAGAAAAAGAAGTCCATAGGGGTGAGATCCGGCGAACGTGGTGGCCAGTCAACGGCTCCCCGACGTCCAATCCACCTGTTGGGAAATTCTTTGTCAAGTAGCGCACGCACAGTGAGTGTGAAGTGCGGTGGCGCCCCATGCTGCTGAAAGTAGAAGTCGTCCTGCTGCTGTTGTTCGCGTACCTGTGGTATGATTGTATCCGTCAGCATGTTCAGATACACGTGTTGATCGACAGTCCTGTGCAGAATGATAGGTCCAACGACACCTTTGCAGAACAGGCAGCCCACACTGTCACCCCAGGTTGATTGAGCTGTTGCTCAATCCTGACTTTAGGGTTTTCAGTTGCGTAGTACACACAATTGTGCCGATTAACGGCACCCGATAGCTTAAAGTTTGCTTCATCGGACCATACGATTTTGCGCAGAATGCTGTCACCCTCTCGTTCCTCGTTCAGGATGGCTTCGCAAAATTGTAAACGCCGATCCGAGTCATCCTCTAATAAACCATGTATCAATCGTGGCACATACATTTTCAGTCCTGCACGGTGCATCAAACGACCCAACGATCTGCGTTCAATACCCAATTCAGATGATGCCCTGTTTTCGATTTCTGAGGGCTCTGGGTAAATGCCAGGGCGACTTGCATTGCATTCTCTGGCGTTGTCACGGTGACTGGTCGACCACATCTTCGGCGAGTTGTGGATAGACCCCGTCCTCTCAAATTTGTCACGTATCCGGTAAATCGTGAGCCTCATCGGTGGAGACGTTGCAAATGTTTCTCGCCACTGCTCTCGCACACGTTCACTATTCTCTGTCTTCCAGTACTGTTTCAAAATCCATTTGCGCTCCTCGTCCGTTGAATTACCAGCCATCATTAAATTTCCACTTCACCTGCAAATAATAGATGTATTATAGAAAAAATTACGAAAATAACACTTCACAAATGGCCTCTCACGAACACCCGGGTCCATCTCGACCCCCAAGCTCATTAAATCCCCTGGCGCATCATACGCACGACCATACTGGTCACCACTTACACCGGGTCCTCTTCCTCTTCGCTTCTCCTCCATCACCTGCGAATCCCTCATCCGGTTAATGAGCACATCATCACGATCCGAACACAGACTTCGGACCAATTCTTTTATTTCCTCTTTTATCTCTTTCTTATCCCCTCTCCCGTCGCTTCTTAATTTCGCTCACCCCTTCTTCCACTTCTTCTAATTGCTGCTTCACCTCTTTTATTCCCCGGTACGTCTCCTCAAGCTCATCCTCTAAGGCTACCTTGACCGTTTCCATGTGCGTCCTCACCTGCGGTCCTTCGTTTCCATTACCTCTATCACCTCGTCCAACCTCGTCAGTCCCTCACGTACCATCTGACATTCCCTCTTCGTCGCTACCAAGTCATTTTTTAGGTCATTTTGTGTCGCTTTTAAACCTCCTATTACCGCTGTGTTCTTCTTTACCTGGTCCGTTAGTTCTTTTTGTCCCTCCGTCAGCTGTTCCACCTCCTGCGTCAGGTCCTCTATGCCCCCTTGCAATTTTACAGTCCCCTTTCTCACCTCCTTCTCCATGTGCTCCTTACAGTGCCTCACCTCCTCGCGCACTCCTCCGACCTCCTCACTCACCCCTCTTCTGATCTCCTCTCCCATCACTTGCATCTCCTGCCCAGATGCCACCCTCATCTGCTCCATTTCCTCCCTGTGAGCATCCAGTTGGTTTCTACCCCCATTCTGACCCCCTCTATCTGCTGCCCCATTTGGTTAACTTCCCTTTCCGCTTGGTCCGGTCTGGAGAGGACGCTGGCGTTACTTGTTCGCCGCTTCTCCGACTGGGCCATTGTACATAGTTTGCTTTTCTGGTGGTCGTGGCGGATTTTTGACCGTTGGGTCTGCCCTCTGCTCGGTCCCGGCTCTGCTCCTGGCTTCGCCTGCCCGGCTCCTCCACTATTTCCTCAGGCCCGCTCCCGTTGTTTGCGGCGGTGGCTGTTTGCCGCTGTGGTCTTCATTAGCGGCTGCAGTCGTTTGCCACTGCGTTTGCCGCTTTGCCTCCTCGACCTTGGCCTCGTACTCGTCCCTTCGCTCCTGCCTGGCATGGCTCTGAGGTACTCCGCCGCAGGGCTTCTTCTGCTCGGTACCCCGCTCCACCCCATCATGCATCTCTGCCATTAAATCAAATGGACTCCTCCGACGACCCAGGTACATTCACCGTGGCTCCGGTCGTAAGTTTGTTTATTTGCAATCAGGTCACTCCATCCCCGTCCTCTGGTCGGCTCAGCGCACTCTCACTCTTCGTCCCAGCGCACCTGGTCACAGCAACGCACACGATCGCACCTCCTGCCTACGAACCCTGGCTAAATCACCTGAATTCATCCCTGCTGTTCAAAACAACATCAAGCTCACCCTGTTCAACACCCGGTCCCTCAACAACAAATGCCTCATCCTGAACGAATACATCCTGGATAATAAACTGGACTTTCTCTGACTCACTGAGACCTGGCAACAACCACTGGACTACTACACACTTAACCTCACCACACCCAATGGATATTCCTACGTCAATAAACCACGCTCGGAGGGCCGAGGTGGTGGAATTGCCGTTATCCACCGTCAAGACATCAAGACCAACCTCATCTCCATCTCATCTGCTCCATCATTTGAACACCTGGCTTTAAAACTCTATGGTCACACGCAGTCAGTCATGGCTGTCGTCTACCGCCCTCCCCAAACCACACCCATCATTCCTGTCTGACTTCTCCTACTTTCTGACCCAGCTATGTTCCCTCTCCCCCTCAATCCTCCTCCTTGGTGATTTCAATATCCACATGGACTCCACTGACTCCACAATAACCACTGACTTCACTGATTTACTCACCTGCTTTAACCTCACTCAACATGTCGACTTTCCTACCCATATCCGTGGTCACATTTTGGACCTTGTCTGCTCCACTGGATTAAATTTGCACCATCTCTATGGCTCCGACCTCACCCTCTCTGACCACTTAGCCATCACTCTGACCATCAACATCCCCGCCCCAACACCAAGGCATTATCGCACAATCAACTTCCGTAAGCTAAACGCTCTTTCACCTACCTCATTCTCATCCACCCTCTCTGAAAAAATGTCCACTTCTCCCTTCATTGACCTCCACACCCCTTCCGACCTCACTGACTACTACAACCACACTCTCTCCTCCTGCCTTGACCAGCTTGCGCCTGTAAAAACCAAAACAGTTTCTTTCACCCATTCTGCTCCCTGGTTTACCCCTGAACTCCACCTGATGAAAACTCGTGCTCGCCAACTTGAAAGACTCCGCAATAAAACGGGTCTCACAGTTCACTCCCAAGCCTACAAGGACCACCTACAACACTACAAAGATGCCCTCTCCCGCGCCCGCTCTGCCTACTACTCTCAAATTATCCACTCTGGCTCCGAAAACCCAAAAGCACTCTTCTCGACAATAAACAAACTCCTCCGCCCCCTGAACACCACCACCCAGTCATTCACAGTAGACAACTGCATCTCCTTCCTCTCTTTCTTCCAACGCAAAATTGACAACATCTACAACAGCTTGACCACCGCCGCACCCGCTCCCCCTCCAACCACCTGCCCCCCCTTGTCCTGCCATCCCCTGTCTCGGTTCTCCCCAATCTCCCCTACTGACCTCTCTGAACTCCTCATAGGAATGAAAACTGCCACCTGCACTCTTGACCCCATCCCCTCCAGCTTTGTCAAAGCCTCCCTCCCTGCTCTCTCTCCACTTATCATTGCAACAATAAACTCCTCCCTGTCTACAGGCATCGTCCCACCTTCCCTCAAAATTGCTGCTGTTACCCCCATTCTAAAAAAACCTGGTCTAAACCCTGACACCCTAAACAACTTCAGACCCATCTCCAACCTACCCTTTCTGTCAAAAGTTTTGAAACGCGCTGTAGCCACTCAACTCAAACATCATCTCTCTGCCAATAACCTGTATGAAACATTCCAATCCGGATTCCGGTCCAACCACAGTACTGAAACTGCTCTCCTCAAAATCACCAATGACCTTCTCCTCTCCTCTGACGCTGGCAACCTCAACATTCTCGTCCTCCTCGACCTCAGCGCTGCCTTTGACACCATCGATCACACCATCCTCCTCACCCGACTTGAATCCACCTTTAACATTACCGGCACTGCCCTCTCTTGGATTAAATCATACCTCTCTGACAGATGCCAGTTCATCTCCATCAATAACTGCAAATCCCCCACTGCTCCCCTCCCCCAAGGTGTCCCCCAAGGTTCAGTTCTTGGCCCCCTCCTCTTCATCCTTTACCTGTCCCCGCTCGGTCACTTAATCCGCCGTCATGGTCTCCAATTCCACTGCTTCGCCGATGACATCCAGCTTTTCATCTCCACCAAGTCCGTCTCCACCGACACCCACTCTATCCTGACAAACTGCATCACTGAAATAAAATCCTGGCTTCAAATCAACTTCCTCAAGCTTAACTGTGATAAATCTGAAATAATCATCATTGGCCCAAAAACGCTCACAAAATCCACCCATAACTTTGCCCTCAACATCGACGGTATCCCAGTATCCACCTCCCCTCACATCCGGAATCTTGGCGTCATCTTTGACCAAACCCTATCCTTCGACAAATACACTAAACAGATCACAAAGTCAGCCTCCTTTCACCTGAAAAACATTGCCCGTCTCCGCTCATCCCTCTCCTCCACGGCTGCAGAAACCCTCATCCACGCCTTCATCACCTCCCGTCTGGACTACTGCAACAGCCTCCTCTATGGTTCACCCTCAAAAATCACCAATAAACTCCAATACATTCAGAACTCCGCTGCCCGTCTACTCACCCATTCCCGGACCCGTGACCACATCACCCCCGTCCTTTACAAGCTTCACTGGCTCCCCATCCCCCAGAGAATCCAGTACAAAATCCTCCTCTTGACATACAAAGCCCTCCATAACCTGGCCCCATCCTACCTGGCTGACCTCCTCTCCAGACACACTCCCACCCACAACCTCCGCTCTGCTGGTACCAACCTCCTGACCCCCTCCATCCGGACCAAATTCAGATCCTGGGGGGACAGGGCCTTCTCCATCGCTGCTCCCACCCTCTGGAACTCACTACCTCACACCATCAGAGACTCCTCCTCACTCACCACATTCAAAACATCACTAAAGACCCACCTGTTCAACACTGCATTCAACATTCAACCCACAGCATTTAACCCCTGACTATCTCTTCTCCTTCTCCCTCCTTTTGCGTTAAATATTTCCCTATTGATTCTTGTCTTTTTGCAATTGTTGTTTTCATGTATTGTTATGCATTATGTTTGCATTATGCATTCATGCATGCATTATGTTTTCATGTATTGTTTGCATTATGTTTGCCACTCTGTCAAAGCGCCTTTGGGCTTCTGGAAAAGCGCTATACAAAATAAATGAATTATTATTATTATTATATATATATACATATATATATATATATATATATATATATATATATATACATATATACATATATATATATATATATATACATATATACATATATATATATATATATACATATCTATATATATATATATATATATATATATATATATATATATATATATATATATATATATATATATATATATATATATATATATATATACAGTGATCCCTCGTTTATCGCGGGGGTTACGTTCCAGAACCCCCCGCGATAGACGAAAATCCGCGAAGTAGCGACCATATTTTTTATTTTATTATTTATATATATTTTAAAGCTTTATGACCCTCCCCACACTCTTATTAACCTTTCCCATACTCTTATAAACACTTCCTATACTCTTAAACACTTTTTACACTCTTAAACATACGTAATTTTAACAACATATAAAATTCTAATGGGTACTCACCGTTGAAGATACTGTAGCGACCCATGGGTTCCCCAAGCAAGACCAGCATTAGAATCTCCTTGCTCCAGCCGGTGACGTCACCGGCGGGGATCCCCGGCGCCAGAGTGGCTGGTCACGTGACCGCCAAAGCGTGCCGCGCATGCGGGTATAATCAGCTACACCTGTTGATCACGTGACCACCAAGCACGCCACGCTTGAGAGGCGTGGCTTTCGGTTTCTGGTTGTGCTTTATAATTCAGCCCAATAAACGGGCTTTTCAGTGTTCCCGAGTTGGTTTTGAGAATAAATATCTTCTCGGACGAGTTTGTGTCTTGCCCGTCATTTCGTCCGTATCAAGCAAGAGCCCCGGCTCTTCAATACTACAACTTGCGTGATGAAGATGATGATGAATTAGCTGTGCAGTACTGATGACGATGAAGGTGATGACGATGATGAATGTACTGCACAGCCAGAAAGAGCATTACAGTTACCCATTACGTGGGTAACTAGCGCAAGTGGAAGCTGCCGCATCTGCGTTTTCCATACGCACGACTCTTTGTCTCTTTGTCTACTCTTCTACTGTACACTATGTACAGTATTTTATTTCTTGTAATATGTTTTAAATACTGTATTTTTCTTATTTTTTTACGTTTTTAAATTTTTTAGGCTAGAAAATGCTTATTTTACCACAAAAATATTTAAAATAATGGTATATAAAAATACATTTATACCGAAAAATCCCGCGATATAGCGAAAAAATCCGCGATATCATTTTACATATACTAGCGAGAAAAACCCGCGATGTACCGAAGCCGCGAAAAGTGAACCGCGATATAGCGAGGGATGACTATATATATATATATATATATATATATATATATATATATATATATATATATATATATATATATATATATATAGTCGTCCCTCGCTATATCGCTGTTCACTTTTCGCGGCTTCGGTACATCGCGGGTTTTTCCGTCTTTGGTCGCGTCAATCCTTTTGACACCGCGTTGGAGCACAGCTCCTTCAGCATTCCCCTTCTGGTTACAAAGACAGCATGCCCCTTCTGGTTACAAAGACAGCATTCCCCTTCTAGTTACAAAGAGAACTTGCCCCTTCTGGTTACAAAGAGAACATTCCCCTTCTGGTTACAAAGAGAACATTCCCCTTCTGGTTACAAAGAGAACAATCCCCTTCTCGTTACAAAGAGAACATTCCCCTTCTCGTTACAAAGAGAACATTCCCCTTCCCGTTACAAAGAGAACATTCCCCTCCTCGTTACAAAGAGAACATTCCCCTTCTGGTTACAAAGAGAGCGTGCTCCTTCTGGTTACAAAGAGAGCATGCTCCTTCTGGTTACAAAGAGAACATTCCCCTTCTTGTTACAAAGACAGCGTTCCCCTTTTGGTTACAACGAGAGCATGCCTCTTCTGGTTATAAAGACAGCGTTCCCCTTTTGGTTACAAAGAGAACATTCCCCTTCTCGTTACAAAGAGAACATTCCCCTTCTCGTTACAAAGAGAACATTCCCCTTCTGGTTACAAAGAGAGCGTGCTCCTTCTGGTTACAAAGAGAACATTCCCCTTTTGGTTACAAAGACAGCGTGCCCCTTTTGGTTACAAAGACAGCGTGCCCCTTTTGGTTCCAAAGACAGCGTGCCCCTTTTGGTTCCAAAGACAGCGTGCCCCTTTTGGTTCCAAAGACAGCGTTCCCCTTTTGGTTACAAAGACAGCGTGCCCCTTTTGGTTCCAAAGACAGCGTGCCCGTTTTGGTTACAAAGACAGCGTGCCCGTTTTGGTTACAAAGACAGCGTGCCCCTTTTGGTTCCAAAGACAGCGTGCCCCTTTTGGTTACAAAGACAGCGTGCCCGTTTTGGTTACAAAGACAGCGTGCCCCTTTTGGTTCCAAAGACAGCGTGCCCCTTCTGGTTACAAAGACAGCGTGCCCCTTTTGGTTACAAAGACAGCGTGCCCGTTTTGGTTACAAAGACAGCGTGCCCCTTCTGGTTACAAAGACAGCGTGCCCCTTTTGGTTACAAAGACAGCGTGCCCCTTTTGGTTACAAAGACAGCGTGCCCCTTTTGGTTCCAAAGACAGCGTGCCCTTTTTGGTTACAAAGACAGCGTGCCCGTTTTGGTTACAAAGACAGCGTGCCCGTTTTGGTTACAAAGACAGCGTGCCCCTTTTGGTTCCAAAGACAGCGTGCCCCTTTTGGTTCCAAAGACAGCGTGCCCCTTTTGGTTCCAAAGACAGCGTGCCCCTTTTGGATCCAAAGACAGCGTGCCCCTTTTGGTTCCAAAGACAGCGTGCCCCTTTTGGTTCCAAAGACAGCGTGCCCCTTTTGGTTCCAAAGACAGCGTGCCCCTTTTGGTTCCAAAGACAGCATGCCCCTTTTGGTTCCAAAGACAGCGTGCCCCTTTTGGTTCCAAAGACAGCATGCCCCTTTTGGTTCCAAAGACAGCGTGCCCCTTTTGGTTACAAAGACAGCGTGCCCCTTTTGGTTCCAAAGACAGCGTGCCCCTTTTGGTTCCAAAGACAGCGTGCCCCTTTTGGTTCCAAAGACAGCGTGCCCCTTTTGGTTCCAAAGACAGCGTGCCCCTTTTGGTTCCAAAGACAGCGTGCCCCTTTTGGTTACAAAGACAGCGTGCCCCTTTTGGTTACAAAGACAGCGTGCCCCTTTTGGTTACAAAGACAGCGTGCCCCTTTTGGTTACAAAGACAGCGTGCCCCTTTTTGGTTACAAAGACAGCGTGCCCCTTTTGGTTCCAAAGACAGCGTGCCCCTTTTGGTTCCAAAGACAGCGTGCCCCTTTTGGTTCCAAAGACAGCGTGCCCCTTTTGGTTCCAAAGACAGCGTGCCCCTTTTGGTTACAAAGACAGCGTGCCCCTTTTGGTTACAAAGACAGCGTGCCCCTTTTGGTTCCAAAGACAGCGTGCCCCTTTTGGTTCCAAAGACAGCGTGCCCCTTTTGGTTACAAAGACAGCGTGCCCCTTTTGGTTCCAAAGACAGCGTGCCCCTTTTGGTTCCAAAGACAGCGTGCCCCTTTTGGTTCCAAAGACAGCGTGCCCCTTTTGGTTACAAAGACAGCGTGCCCCTTTTGGTTACAAAGACAGCGTGCCCCTTTTGGTTACAAAGACAGCGTGCCCCTTTTGGTTACAAAGACAGCATTCCCCTTTTGGTTACAAAGACAGCGTGCCCCTTTTGGTTACAAAGACAGCGTGCCCCTTTTGGTTACAAAGACAGCGTGCCCCTTTTGGTTACAAAGACAGCGTTCCCCTTTTGGTTACAAAGACAGCGTGCCCCTTTTGGTTACAAAGACAGCGTGCCCCTTTTGGTTACAAAGACAGCGTGCCCCTTTTGGTTACAAAGACAGCGTGCCCCTTTTGGTTACAAAGACAGCGTTCCCCTTTTGGTTACAAAGACAGCGTGCCCCTTTTGGTTACAAAGACAGCGTTCCCCTTTTGGTTACAAATACAGCGTGCCCCTTTTGGTTACAAAGACAGCATGCCCTTTTTGGTTATAAAGACAGCGTGCCCCTTCTGGTTACAAAGACAGCGTTCCCCTTTTGGTTACAAAGACAGCGTGCCCCTTTTGGTTCCAAAGACAGCGTGCCCCTTTTGGTTCCAAAGACAGCGTGCCCCTTTTGGTTACAAAGACAGCGTGCCCCTTTTGGTTACAAAGACAGCGTGCCCCTTTTGGTTCCAAAGACAGCGTTCCCCTTTTGGTTACAAAGACAGCGTGCCCCTTTTGGTTACAAAGACAGCGTGCCCCTTTTGGTTACAAAGACAGCGTGCCCCTTTTGGTTACAAAGACAGCGTGCCCCTTTTGGTTCCAAAGACAGCGTGCCCCTTTTGGTTCCAAAGACAGCGTTCCCCTTTTGGTTACAAAGACAGCGTGCCCCTTTTGGTTACAAAGACAGCGTGCCCCTTTTGGTTACAAAGACAGCGTGCCCCTTTTGGTTCCAAAGACAGCGTGCCCCTTTTGGTTACAAAGACAGCGTGCCCCTTTTGGTTCCAAAGACAGCGTGCCCCTTTTGGTTCCAAAGACAGCGTGCCCCTTTTGGTTACAAAGACAGCGTGCCCCTTTTGGTTCCAAAGACAGCGCGCCCCTTTTGGTTACAAAGACAGCGTGCCCCTTTTGGTTACAAAGACAGCGTGCCCCTTTTGGTTACAAAGACAGCGTGCCCCTTTTGGTTACAAAGACAGCGTGCCCCTTTTGGTTACAAAGACAGCGTGCCCCTTTTGGTTACAAAGACAGCGTGCCCCTTTTGGTTCCAAAGACAGCGTGCCCCTTTTGGTTCCAAAGACAGCGTTCCCCTTTTGGTTACAAAGACAGCGTGCCCCTTTTGGTTACAAAGACAGCGTGCCCCTTTTGGTTACAAAGACAGCGTGCCCCTTTTGGTTCCAAAGACAGCGTGCCCCTTTTGGTTACAAAGACAGCGTGCCCCTTTTGGTTCCAAAGACAGCGTGCCCCTTTTGGTTACAAAGACAGCGTGCCCCTTTTGGTTCCAAAGACAGCGTGCCCCTTTTGGTTACAAAGACAGTGTGCCCCTTTTGGTTACAAAGACAGCGTGCCCCTTTTGGTTATAAAGACAGCGTGCCCCTTCTGGTTACAAAGACAGCGTTCCCCTTTTGGTTACAAAGACAGCGTTCCCCTTTTGGTTACAAAGACAGCGTGCCCCTTTTGGTTACAAAGACAGCGTGCCCCTTTTGGTTACAAAGACAGCGTGCCCCTTTTGGTTACAAAGACAGCGTGCCCCTTTTGGTTACAAAGACAGCGTGCCCCTTCTGGTTACAAAGACAGCGTTCCCCTTTTGGTTACAAAGACAGCGTGCCCCTTTTGGTTAGAAAGACAGCGTGCCCTTTTTGGTTATAAAGACAGCGTGCCCCTTCTGGTTACAAAGACAGCGTGCCCCTTTTGGTTCCAAAGACAGCGTGCCCCTTTTGGTTCCAAAGACAGCGTGCCCCTTTTGGTTACAAAGACAGCGTGCCCCTTTTGGTTACAAAGACAGCGTGCCCCTTTTGGTTCCAAAGACAGCGTGCCCCTTTTGGTTACAAAGACAGCGTGCCCCTTTTGGTTCCAAAGACAGCGTGCCCCTTTTGGTTCCAAAGACAGCGTGCCCCTTTTGGTTACAAAGACTTACCATTTGACTTCCGTTTCCGGTCTTGCTGGCGACGGTTCGTTTTTTCGCAGGTCTCCACGCTCTCCATCGAAATCGAAGTTAAGTCATTGTTCCAATTTGTATTTTCGTTATAACTGTATTTCTTTTATGGTGTATGTACGTATATTGTCCCGTCAAAGATTTTCGGTGCAAATCTTTCATACCTGTATTGAAAATCGCGTTAATTCGTGTCGTCTCGAGGCCTTGTACAGTGTACACTGTACAACCTTGAGGCTTTGTTTTTCTCTCAGCGCCTGTCGTTTGTGATCCAATAACTTTCGTTCTCTGTTTTCGCAGTCTTTCCACCCCAAAGCCTACTTCCTTATGTAAATCTCAACTCAAAAAAAAAAAAAAAAAAGACATTACCTTCTCTGTGCTCATTCGTTTATTCTTTCTTATTCGTTCGTTCGTTCTTCGACCACGTGTTTCTCCCCCATTTCCCCAGATAGATTGTCAAATTTAAATTCGTTATTTTATCGTCCATGTGATATTGTTTGATTATAGTTAGTTTTGGTTTGAATTTCCTGTAACTCGTATTTAATTAATCGTGTTCTGCTCCTCGTGTGTGGCCTTGTACTGTAGTTGTACCCCCGTCGGTGTTTTGTTAACTTAAGTGTGTTTTGCTTGGCTCTTGGTTTTTTCCCTTCTACCCCGAACATAATACTGTCTAACGTTCTAAATCCCCACCCCCCCCCCCCCCCCCCAAAAAAAAAAAAAAACCAAAAAACATTTATTTTATTTTCTCCACGTGTACTGTTGTCTCATCCTGTATTTTCTGTCCAGGTGTGCTGTTCGCCCCACCCCCATTATCTCCTTGCCATCCACCGTTTGCCCTGTTCACGTGACTCGTGGTGGTCCCTCTCGGCTCTCCCCCCGTTGGTATTTTTGTGCATATAAGATTGTTCATAGTTCTGTTTAAATATTTTTAAATACGTTTAACCTTTCCCCTTCTGTTTTTTATTCAGTGGTATATTACAACACGCTGTTTTTCTTCCTATTTAAAAGGCTTTTCTCAATTTCCTCTCCAACTCATTCCACTTCAAAAAAAAGAAATTCAATATCTTATACGTCTCCCTCACTACATGGTCTAAATTCACATTCATTCCATCCCTCCTCCATCATCCTGAACCGGATTGCTAACTTGAAAATCACAACAAACCCAATTTGTTATCAATGTTCGTCTTTCATTAATCATCCACTTTCTAAACTCCCCTCTTGCCCCTCCCATCCAAATCCCCCCCCTTGCACCTACACTCCGAAACTTCCCCCTTGCCCCTCCACTCCTAATCCCCCCCCTTGCCCCTCCACTCCTGATCTCCCCCCTTTCCCCTTCCCTCCAAAACTCCCCCCTTGCCCCTCCCCTCCTAAACTCCCCCCTCACTCCTGCCCTTCAAAACTCCCCCCCAATCCCTCCCATTCAATTCTCCCCCCATACCATTCCTCTCCAATTCTCTCTCCTCCCCCCTCCTCCTCCTCCAAGCTGCCTCCTCCCCACGTCGTCTCCCTTCTATCTCATACCTCCACCCCCCCAAACCTTCTACTTTCCTCTGCCCCCCCTCAAACAACCCCTCACTGTGCCGCATCCCTTCACCAGCAAACCTTTCATCCTCCTCATCCTTCCCTTTCTTGGAACTCTTCTGCAACATCTGAAACACTATCAACTGCTCTCCCTACCTCCCCCTCTCATCCTTCATCTTACCCTACTCCTCCCCTCCCCTGTCCTGTACCCGATGCTCCCCCTCTCTCTTCATTAACGGTATGGACCTCAAACATCCGGGGCCTTCGCTCAAACCTGACTGATCTCTCCATACAGGTTGCTTCTGACAATCCAGACTTGATCTGCTTAACAGAAACTTTCCTCCTTCAAGATGTCTCTGATTCCTTAATATCTCTTCCTGGTTACTCCCTCCTCCGGCATGATAGACCTGAGCCTCGGCCTGGTGGTGGGGTGGCTATCTTTGTCAAAAACTCTCTTCCTCACTCTCCTTGCACTGCTCTCTTTCCTCCTCACCCGCAGGAGTACCTCTGGTTACGGCTTCCTCTCCGCTCCCACCTTTTGTTCATATGTGTTCTGTACCGTCCCCCAAACAGTGATGACTCCATCTACATTTCAATGTCTGACAACATGGACCAACTTCTATCCACTCATCCCAACTCTCTCTTCCTCATATGTGGTGACTTCAACTGTCATCATGCCACCTGGTTGGGTGTGGGTTCCTCTCTCACTAGTCATGGCACCTCAGCAAAGGACTTCTGTGACTCACTGGGATTGACACAATCTGTCAATTTCCCGACCCGGATCTCAGCCAATGGAGTATCTTCTCTTCTAGACTTGGTTATGACAAACTTCCCTGCTAATGTCTGCTGCTCTTCTTCTGCTCCAATCGGTTCTTCTGATCATGTGCTTGTCAAAGTGGACATCTCTCTGGCCATTCTCAGAGAGCCTCCTCAGCGTCGACGAGTCTGGCATTTCATTCAGGCCGACTGGGACGGTCTTCAAGCAGCCATCAATCGTCTGGATTGGTCTCCCATCTCCACTGCCTCTGACATCAATTCTTCCTGGGAATTCTTCCAAAGCAAACTGATCTCTCTCATGCACAGATTTATCCCATCTCGCCTTCAATTGTCTTACCCTTCCTCCCGTCCATGGTACACTGAATCTTGTGGTGAGGCAGTTGCCCTGAAACAACTTGCCTTTGCCTCTTGGAAGGCTAATCCAACTGAAGGAAATCTCAGTTCCTTCCACCAAGCTCGGAACAAGTGTGTGTCTACCCTCAGGAGTGCCAGGAAGCACTATCTCTCCTCACTCAAGAATGAACTCTCAAACCTGTCTCCTTCCTCCAAATCCTGGTGGCGTCTGGTCAAATCCGTTTCTGGTGTTTGTTCCCCCTCCATCCCCTCCCTTACCTCAAATGGCCACACAGTTGACATCGCACGTGACAAAGCCGAATGCCTCAACTCTGTGTTCGCCTCGAAATCCTTAGTCCCAAACCCATCTCTCTCTGTTCCCACCTTTCCCAGTCGAACCCAACTGCTCCTGGACTCTGTGTCCTTCTCTCCTGACAAGGTGGAGGAGTTTTTGTCAAACCTCGACTCTGATTCTGCAACTGGACCAGACGGCATCAGCCCACGGGTCTTAAAATCCTGCTCTGCCGCTCTATCTCACCCTCTCTCTGTTCTTTTCACCCTATCTTTTGCTCAAGGTCATCTGCCAGCATCCTGGAAATCAGCTAACATTACCGCTTTACACAAAAAAGGTGCAAAAACAGATCCTTGCAACTACAGACCAATCAGCCTGCTCCCAATTATCAGCAAAGTCATGGAATCCATCATTGCTTCGGATATGAAATCTTTCCTCTTCTCCAATGGCTTGATCTCTGATCATCAATTTGGTTTCAGACCAGGTCACTCTACTCTGGACATGCTGCTTCTGCTGTCTCAACAATGGATGGAGGTCCTCAATGCCAAACAGGAAATCAGAGCTGTCTCCCTTGACATATCAAGGGCCTTTGATACGGTCTGGCACCCAGCTCTGCTCACCAAACTCTCCTCCTATGGTATCCATGGAAATCTCCATGCATGGCTTGCGGACTTCCTCTCTGGTCGTAGTCAACGTGTGGCCCTGAATGGATTTCTCTCATCTCCCCTTCCTGTTCAGGCTGGAGTTCCCCAAGGAAGTGTGCTGGGCCCTGTGCTTTTTCTGGTCTTTATCAATGATCTCTCTGACTCTCTGGAAAATCCTCTCTATCTCTTTGCTGATGACTCCACTCTCTGCCGCTCCATTCCTCTTCCCTCAGATCGGCAGTCTGCAGCCTCCTCACTCTCTGAAGACCTGGACAAAATCACAGACTGGTCAAACAAGTGGAACATGTCTTTCAATCCTGCCAAATCTCACTCTCTTACTATGTCTCTCCGAAAAGATCGACTGGACAACCCTCCCATCTACTTTCTCAACAATCCTCTCCAAGAAGTTCTGTCACTCAAGCTTTTGGGTCTCACTATCTGCCATGATCTTTCTTGGGAAAACCACATTTCCAAGCTGGCCTCCAAAGCCAGTCGCCGACTGGGCATCCTCCGTCGTGCGAAGTCCTTCCTCGGCACACCTGAGCTCCTCACCACTTACAAGGCTTTCAACCGCAGCTCAATGGAATACTGTTCTCCCCTATGGGCTGGTGCTCCTGCCTCACACCTGGCTCGGCTTCACGCTGTTGAATCCAAAGCTTTCAAAATCATTGGAATCTCCCGCGATGAAGCTATCTCTGAGGGCCTTTCACTCACTCACCGCAGGCAGGTAGGTGGTCTTTCTGTCTTCTACCGACTCCTCTCCGGCCTTGCTCCCCCAGCTCTCTCTGTGCTCTGTCCCCCAAATATTCCTACAGGTCGCACAAGATCTGCCAGCAACCCTCTGATGGTTAAACTGCCGAAATCTCGGCTCTCTGCTCACCTTCACTCTTTCATTCCTCTTTTCTCCCGCCTGTGGAACAAACTCCCACACTCCCTTCAATCCCTCTCCTCCCTCCAGGTCTTTAAAACAACTGTTCACCACCATCTCTTATCTTCCCCCATCCATAACCTTGATCTTTTCTACCCCCACTAATTCACCCCAGATCCACCTTGTTTGAAATTCCAACTTATTTCCTGGAAATCCTGGCAGTGTCCATATGTTTATACCTCTCCCACCCCCCCCCCTTCACATGCCTCCCCCCCTTCACATGCCTCCACCCCTTCACATGCCTCCCCCCCAAAGCCCTCTCCCTCCCACAGATCTCTCGATGTCTCCATGTCTCTCGGTCCCTGCTCTCAAATGTTGTGTTTGTGTCCTTCCCCCTCTCTCCCCATCTTGTCTACCGCTCCCGATGTTATTTGTTTTATGTGTCTGTTTGTCTTTCTGTGTGATTAATGTTCGCTCTTTCACGAGCCTCGATCTTGTATACAAAACAACAAAAAAAAAAAAAAAAAAAAAAAAAAAGACAGCGTGCCCCTTTTGGTTACAAAGACAGCATGCCCTTTTTGGTTATAAAGACAGTGTGCCCCTTCTGGTTACAAAGACAGCGTGCCCCTTTTGGTTAGAAAGACAGCGTGCCCTTTTTGGTTATAAAGACAGCGTGCCCCTTTTGGTTACAAAGACAGCGTGCCCCTTTTGGTTACAAAGACAGCATGCCCTTTTTGGTTAGAAAGACAGCGTGCCCTTTTTGGTTATAAAGACAGCGTGCCCCTTTTGGTTAGAAAGACAGCGTGCCCTTTTTGGTTATAAAGACAGCGTGCCCCTTCTGGTTACAAAGACAGCGTGCCCCTTTTGGTTAGAAAGACAGCGTGCCCCTTTTGGTTACAAAGACAGCGTGCCCCTTTTGGTTACAAAGAGAGCGTGCCCCTTTTGGTTACAAAGACAGCGTTCCCCTTCTCGTTACAAAGACAGCGTGCCCCTTTTGGTTCCAAAGACAGCGTGCCCCTTTTGGTTCCAAAGACAGCGTGCCCCTTTTGGTTCCAAAGACAGCATTCCCCTTTTGGTTACAAAGACAGCGTGCCCCTTTTGGTTACAAAGACAGCGTGCCCCTTTTGGTTACAAAGACAGCGTGCCCTTTTTGGTTATAAAGACAGCGTGCCCCTTCTGGTTACAAAGACAGCGTGCCCCTTTTGGTTAGAAAGACAGCGTGCCCTTTATGGTTAAAAAGACAGCGTGCCCCTTCTGGTTACAAAGACAGCGTGCCCCTTCTGGTTCCAAAGACAGCGTGCCCCTTTTGGTTCCAAAGACAGCGTGCCCCTTTTGGTTCCAAAGACAGCGTGCCCGTTTTGGTTACAAAGACAGCGTGCCCGTTTTGGTTACAAAGACAGCGTGCCCCTTTTGGTTCCAAAGACAGCGTGCCCCTTTTGGTTCCAAAGACAACGTGCCCCTTTTGGTTCCAAAGACAGCGTGCCCCTTTTGGTTACAAAGACAGCGTGCCCCTTTTGGTTCCAAAGACAGCGTGCCCGTTTTGGTTACAAAGACAGCGTGCCCCTTTTGGTTCCAAAGACAGCGTTCCCCTTTTGGTTACAAAGACAGCGTGCCCCTTTTGGTTCCAAAGACAGCGTTCCCCTTTTGGTTACAAAGACAGCGTGCCCCTTTTGGTTACAAAGACAGCATGCCCCTTTTGGTTAGAAAGACAGCGTGCCCCTTTTGGCTACAAAGACAGCGTGCCCTTTTTGGTTATAAAGACAGCGCGCCCCTTCTGGTTACAAAGACAGCGTGCCCTTTTTGGTTATAAAGACAGCATGCCCCTTCTGGTTACAAAGACAGCGTGCCCCTTTTGGTTACAAAGACAGCGTGCCCCTTTTGGTTACAAAGACAGCGTGCCCCTTTTGGTTACAAAGACAGCATGCCCCTTCTGGTTACAAAGACAGCGTACCCCTTTTGGTTACAAAGACAGCGTGCCCCTTCTGGTTACAAAGATAGCGTGCCCCTTCTGGTTACAAAGACAGCGTGCCCTTTTTGGTTACAAAGACAGCGTGCCCCTTTTGGTTACAAAGACAGCGTGCCCTTTTTGGTTACAAAGACAGCGTGCCCCTTTTGGTTACAAAGACAGCGTGCCCCTTCTGGTTATAAAGACAGCGTTCCCCTTCTCGTTACAAAGACAGCATGCCCCTTCTGGTTACAAGGACAGTGTGCCCCTTCTGGTTACAAAGAGAGCGTGCCCCTTCTGGTTACAAAGACAGCGTGCCCTTTTTGGTTACAAAGACAGCGTGCCCTTTTTGGTTACAAAGACAGCATGCCCCTTCTGGTTACAAAGACAGCGTTCCCCTTCTCGTTACAAAGACAGCATGCCCCTTCTGGTTACAAGGACAGCGTGCCCCTTCTGGTTACAAAGACAGCATGCCCCTTCTGCTTACAAGGACAGCGTGCCCCTTCTGGTTACAAAGACAGCGTGCCCCTTTTGGTTACAAAGACAGCGTGCCCCTTTTGGTTACAAAGACAGCATGCCCCTTCTGGTTACAAAGACAGCGTGCCCCTTCTGGTTACAAAGACAGCGTGCCCCTTCTGGTTACAAGGACAGCGTGCCCTTTTTGGTTACAAAGAGAGCGTGCCCCTTCTGGTTACAAACATAGCGTGCCCCTTCTGGTTACAAAGACAGCGTGCCCTTTTTGGTTACAAAGACAGCGTGCACCTTCTGGTTACAAAGACAGCGTGCCCTTTTTGGTTACAAAGACAGCGTGCCCCTTTTGGTTACAAAGACAGCGTGCCCCTTTTGGTTACAAAGACAGCGTGCCCCTTTTGGTTACAAAGACAGCGTGCCCCTTCTGGTTACAAAGAGAGCGTGCACTTTTTGGTTACAAAGACAGCGTGCCACTTTTGGTTACAAAAACAGCGTGCCCCTTCTGGTTACAAAGACAGCGTGCCCCTTCAGGTTACAAAGACAGCATGCCCTTTTTGGTTACAAAGACAGCGTGCCCCTTCTGGTTACAAAGACAGCATTCCCCTTCTCGTTACAAAGACAGCATGCCCCTTCTGGTTACAAGGACAGCGTGCCCCTTCTGGTTACAAAGACAGCGTTCCCCTTTTCGTTACAAAGACAGCATGCCCCTTCTGGTTACAAAGACAGCATTCCCCTTCTGGTTACAAAGACAGCATGCCCTTTTTGGTTACAAAGACAGCGTGCCCCTTTTGGTTACAAAGACAGCGTGCCCCTTTTGGTTACAAAGACAGCGTTCCCCTTCTCGTTAAAAAGACAGCGTGCCCCTTCTGGTTACAAAGACAGCGTTCCCCTTCTCGTTACAAAGACAGCATGCCCCTTCTGGTTACAAGGACAGCGTGCCCCTTCTGGTTACAAAGACAGCGTTCCCCTTCTCGTTACAAAGACAGCATGCCCCTTCTGGTTACAAAGACAGCATTCCCCTTCTGGTTACAAAGACAGCGTGCCCCTTTTGGTTACAAAGAGAACATTCCCCTTCTGGTACAAAGAGAACATTCCCCTGCTCGTTACAAAGAGAACATTCCCCTGCTCGTTACAAAGAGAACATTCCCCTTCTGGTTACAAAGAGAACATTCCCCTTCTCGTTACAAAGAGAACATTCCCCTTCTGGTACAAAGAGAACATTCCCCTTCTGGTACAAAGACAGCATTCCCCTTCTCGTTACAAAGAGAACATTCCCCTTCTGGTACAAAGAGAACATTCCCCTTCTCGTTACAAAGAGAACATTCCCCTTCTGGTACAAAGACAGCAATTCCCCTTCTCGTTACAAAGAGAACATTCCCCTTCTGGTACAAAGAGACCATTCCCCTTCTCGTTACAAAGAGAACATTCCCCTTCTCGTTACAAAGAGAACATTCCCCTGCTCGTTACAAAGAGAACATTCCCCTTCTCGTTACAAAGAGAACATTCCCCTTCTGGTTACAAAGAGAACATTCCCCTTCTGGTTACAAAGAGAACATTCCCCTTCTGGTACAAAGAGAACATTCCCCTGCTTGTTACAAAGAGAACATTCCCCTTCTCGTTACAAAGAGAACATTCCCCTTCTCGTTACAAAGAGAACATTCCCCTTCTCGTTACAAAGAGAGCATTCCCCTTCTCGTTACAAAGAGAGCATTCCCCTTCTCGTTACAAAGAGAACATTCCCCTTCTCGTTACAAAGAGAACATTCCCCTTCTGGTTACAAAGAGAACATTCCCCTTCTCGTTACAAAGAGAACATTCCCCTTCTCGTTACAAAGAGAACATTCCCCTTCTCGTTACAAAGAGAACATTCCCCTTCTGGTTACAAAGAGAACATTCCCCTTCTCGTTACAAAGAGAACATTCCCCTTCTGGTTACAAAGAGAACATTCCCCTTCTCGTTACAAAGAGAACATTCCCCTTCTCGTTACAAAGAGAACATTCCCCTTCTCGTTACAAAGAGAACATTCCCCTTCTCGTTACAAAGAGAACATTCCCCTTCTCGTTACAAAGAGAGCATTCCCCTTCTCGTTACAAAGAGATCATTCCCCTTCTCGTTACAAAGAGAACATTCCCCTGCTCGTTACAAAGCGAACATTCCCCTTCTCGTTACAAAGAGAACATTCCCCTTCTCGTTACAAAGAGAACATTCCCCTTCTCGTTACAAAGAGAGCATTCCCCTTCTCGTTACAAAGAGAACATTCCCCTTCTGGTACAAAGAGAACATTCCCCTGCTTGTTACAAAGAGAACATTCCCCTTCTGGTACAAAGAGAACATTCCCCTGCTCGTTACAAAGCGAACATTCCCCTTCTCGTTACAAAGAGAACATTCCCCTTCTCGTTACAAAGAGAACATTCCCCTTCTGGTTACAAAGAGAGCATTCCCCTTCTCGTTACAAAGAGAAAATTCCCCTTCTGGTTACAAAGAGAACATTCCCCTTCTCGTTACAAAGAGAACATTCCCCTTCTGGTACAAAGAGAACATTCCCCTTCTGGTACAAAGACAGCATTCCCCTTCTCGTTACAAAGAGAACATTCCCCTTCTGGTACAAAGAGAACATTCCCCTTCTGGTACAAAGAGAACATTCCCCTTCTGGTACAAAGACAGCATTCCCCTTCTCGTTACAAAGAGAACATTCCCCTTCTGGTACAAAGAGAACATTCCCCTTCTCGTTACAAAGAGAACATTCCCCTTCTGGTACAAAGACAGCATTCCCCTTCTCGTTACAAAGAGAACATTCTCCTTCTGGTACAAAGAGAACATTCCCCTTCTCGTTACAAAGAGAACATTCCCCTTCTGGTACAAAGACAGCATTCCCCTTCTCGTTACAAAGAGAACATTCCCCTTCTGGTACAAAGAGAACATTCCCCTTCTCGTTACAAAGAGAACATTCCCCTTCTGGTACAAAGACAGCATTCCCCTTCTCGTTACAAAGAGAACATTCCCCTTCTGGTACAAAGAGAATATTCCCCTTCTCGTTACAAAGAGAACATTCCCCTTCTGGTACAAAGAGAGCATTCCCCTTCTCGTTACAAAGAGAACATTCCCCTTCTCGTTACAAAGAGAACATTCCCCTTCTGGTACAAAGAGAGCATTCCCCTTCTGGTACAAAGAGAACATTCCCCTTCTCGTTACAAAGAGAACATTCCCCTGCTCGTTACAAAGAGAACATTCCCCTTCTCGTTACAAAGAGAACATTCCCCTTCTCGTTACAAAGAGAACATTCCCCTTCTCGTTACAAAGAGAACATTCCCCTTCTCGTTACAAAGAGAACATTCCCCTTCTCGTTACAAAGAGAACATTCCCCTGCTGGTTACAAAGAGAACATTCCCCTTCTGGTACAAAGAGAACATTCCCCTGCTCGTTACAAAGAGAACATTCCCCTTCTCGTTACAAAGAGAACATTCCCCTTCTGGTTACAAAGAGAACATTCCCCTTCTGGTACAAAGAGAACATTCCCCTGCTCGTTACAAAGAGAACATTCCCCTTCTGGTACAAAGAGAACATTCCCCTGCTCGTTACAAAGAGAACATTCCCCTTCTCGTTACAAAGAGAACATTCCCCTTCTGGTACAAAGAGAACATTCCCCTTCTGGTACAAAGAGAGCATTCCCCTTCTGGTACAAAGAGAACATTCCCCTTCTGGTACAAAGAGAACATTCCCCTTCTGGTACAAAGAGAACATTCCCCTTCTGGTACAAAGAGAACATTCCCCTTCTGGTACAAAGAGAACATGCCCCTTCTGGTACAAAGAGAACATTCCCCTCTCGTTTCAAAGACATCTCGCATGCCCCTTCAGAGGCACGGGCTTGTTTTAACCTGAGGATAATGACCTGACTGAATTTGAGTTTCTGTGTTGTCATGATTTACACCAATTACAATACAAACATTTATTTTGTACAAATTTATTTGTAATATTGGTGATATTATTTATTTGTAATTTATTTGTAATCAAAAAGGGGTCCAAGTGATGCAAAGCTATAAATTGTCAAGGGTCCAAGCTGTCTAATTGGTCTGAAGGGTGTAAGAGGTCTAAATGGTGTTAAGGTCTAACGGGTTGAAAGGAACTTAAAGGGGCGTAAAGGTTTAAAGGTTATAAAAAGTAGGAAGGGGGAAGGAATCTAAAGGTATCTAAAGTATTGAAAGGGTCTTAAAGGTAAAAGTGGTCTTAATGGTCTTGGGGGTCTTCAGGATCTTGGGGTCTAATGGGTCTAAATGGTCTTATGGGTCTTTTGTATGTTTTCGGTATTTTGGGACTTCAAGGGTCTTCAGGATCTTTTGTGTCTTTAATGGTCTTAAGGATATTTTGGGTCTTTAAGGGTCTTTGAGGTCTTTTGGATATTTTAGGTCTTTGTGGTTGTTTGGGTCTTTAACGGTCTTCAGGGTGTTTTGTGTCTTCAGGATGGTTTGGGTCTTCGGGGTATTTTGGCATTTATGGGGTCTTCGGGGTATTTTGGGTATTTTTGGCCTTTTGCGTCTTCGTGAACTTTTGGGGTGTCTTTTGGGTCTTTTGGGGCTTTTGGGTCTTCAGGTTATTTTGGGTCATCTGGGTATTTTGGGTCTATATGGGTCTTTGGGGTTGTTTGAGTGTTCATGGACTTTTGTGTTCTTGGTGGTCTCAAGAGTTTTGGTGGACATAAAGGGTGTTCAAAGGTCTAAGCCTAAGGGGCCTCAGCACTCCAAAGGGTCGAAAGGTATATTCCAACAGTACGTATTTAATAGACGTATATAATTAATAGACAGGATGCAACCAGCGTTCAAACAGTACATAATTAATAAACATATATTCACACAGCTTCCCAGACGGACAGACGGCTGGGTGGTTTGCTTATGCTTATGCTGGGTGGTTTTGGTTATGCTTATGCTGGGTGGTTTTGGTTATGCTTATGCTGGGTGGTTTTGGTTATGCTTATGCTGGGTGGTTTTGGTTATGCTTATGCTGGGTGGTTTTGGTTATGCTGGGTGGTTTGCTTATGCTGGGTGGTTTTGGTTATGCTGGGTGGTTTTGGTTATGCTGGGTGGTTTGCTTATGCTTATGCTGGGTGGTTTGCTTATGCTTATGCTGGGTGGTTTGCTTATGCTTATGCTGGGTGGTTTTGGTTATGCTGGGTGGTTTGCTTATGCTTATGCTGGGTGGTTTGCTTATGCTTATGCTGGGTGGTTTGCTTATGCTTATGCTGGGTGGTTTTGGTTATGCTGGGTGGTTTGCTTATGCTTATGCTGGGTGGTTTGCTTATGCTTATGCTGGGTGGTTTTGGTTATGCTGGGTGGTTTTGGTTATGCTTATGCTGTGTGGTTTTGGTTATGCTTATGCTGGGTGGTTTTGGTTATGCTGGGTGGTTTGCTTATGCTTATGCTGGGTGGTTTTGGTTATGCTGGGTGGTTTTGGTTATGCTGGGTGGTTTGCTTATGCTTATGCTGGGTGGTTTTGGTTATGCTGGGTGGTTTGCTTATGCTTATGCTGGGAGGTTTTGGTTATGCTTATGCTGGGTGGTTTTGGTTATGCTTATGCTGGGTGGTTTTGGTTATGCTTATGCTGGGTGGTTTTGGTTATGCTTATGCTGGGTGGTTTTGGTTATGGTTATGCTGGGTGGTTTTGGTTATGGTGGGTGGTTTGCTTATGCTTATGCTGGGTGGTTTTGGTTATGCTGGGTGGTTTGCTTATGCTTATGCTGGGTGGTTTTGGTTATGCTGGGTGGTTTGCTTATGCTTATGCTGGGTGGTTTTGGTTATGCTGGGTGCTTTGGTTATGCTGGATGGTGTGGTTATGCTGGGTGGTTTGGTTATGCTGGGTGGTGTGGTTATGCTGGGTGGTGTGGTTATGCTGGGTGGTTTGGTTATGCTGGGTGGTGTAGTTCTGCTGGGTGGTTTGGTTATGCTGGGTGGTTTGGTTATGCTGGGTGGTTTGGTTATGCTGGATGGTGTGGTTATGCCGGGTGGTTTGGTTATGCCGGGTGGTTTGGTTATGCTGGATGGTTTGGTTATGCTGGGTGGTTTGGTTATGCTGGATGGTGTGGTTATGCTGAGTGGTTTGGTTATGCTGGATGGTTTGGTTATGCTGGGTGGTTTGGTTATGCTGGATGGTTTGGTTATGCTGGGTGGTTTGGTTATGCTGGATGGTGTGGTTATGCTGGATGGTGTGGTTATGCCGGGTGGTTTGGTTATGCCGGGTGGTGTGGTTATGCCGGGTGGTTTGGTTATGCCGGATGGTGTGGTTATGCTGGATGGTTTGGTTATGCTGGGTGGTTTGGTTATGCTGGGTGGTTTGGTTATGCTGGATGGTGTGGTTATGCCGGATGGTGTGGTTATGCCGGGTGGTTTGGTTATGCCGGGTGGTGTGGTTATGCCGGGTGGTGTGGTTATGCTGGATGGTTTGGTTATGCTGGGTGGTGTGGTTATGCTGGGTGGTTTGGTTCTGCTGGGTGGTTTGGTTATGCTGGGTGGTTTGGTTATGCTGGATGGTGTGGTTATGCTGGGTGGTTTGGTTATGCTGGATGGTTTGGTTATGCGGGGTGGTTTGGTTATGCTGGATGGTTTGGTTATGCTGGGTGGTTTGGTTATGCTGGATGGTGTGGTTATGCTGGATGGTGTGGTTATGCCGGGTGGTGTGGTTATGCCGGGTGGTTTGGTTATGCTGGGTGGTTGGGTTATGCTGGATGGTTTGTTAATGCTGGGTGGTGTGGTTATGCTGGGTGGTTTGGTTCTGCTGGGTGGTTTGGTTATGCTGGGTGGTTTAGTTATGCTGGGTGGTTTGGTTATGATGGGTGGTTTGGTTATGCTGGCTGGTGTGGTTATGCTGGATTGTGTGGTTATGCTGGGTGGTGTGGTTATGCTGGATTGTTTGGTTATGCTGGGTGGTTTGGTTATGCTGGGTGGTTTGGTTCTGCTGGGTGGTTTGGTTCTGCTGGGTGGTTTGGTTATGCTGGGTGGTTTGGTTATGCTGGGCGGTGTGGTTATGCTGGGTGGTTTGGTTATGCTGGGTGGTTTGGTTCTGCTGGGTGGTTTGGTTCTGTTGGGTGGTTTGGTTCTGCTGGATGGTTTGGTTCTGCTGGGGGGTTTGGTTCTGCTGGGTGGTTTGGTTCTGCTGGATGGTTTGGTTCTGCTGGGTGGTTTGGTTCTGCTGGATGGTTTGGTTCTGCTGGGTGGTTTGGTTCTGCTGGATGGTTTGGTTCTGCTGGATGGTTTGGTTCTGCTGGGTGGTTTGGTTCTGCTGGATGGTTTGGTTCTGCTGGGTGGTTTGGTTCTGCTGGATGGTTTGGTTCTGCTGGATGGTTTGGTTCTGCTGGGTGGTTTGGTTCTGCTGGGTGGTTTGGTTCTGCTGGATGGTTTGGTTCTGCTGGATGGTTTGGTACTGCTGGATGGTTTGGTTCTGCTGGATGGTTTGGTTCTGCTGGATGGTTTGGTTCTGCTGGGTGGTTTGGTTCTGCTGGATGGTTTGGTTCTGCTGGATGGTTTGGTTCTGCTGGATGGTTTGGTTATGCTGGGTGGTTTGGTTCTGCTGGGTGGTTTGGTTCTGCTGGATGGTTTGGTTCTGCTGGATGGTTTGGTTCTGCTGGGTGGTTTGGTTATGCTGGGTGGTTTGGTTCTGCTGGGTGGTTTGGTTCTGCTGGATGGTTTGGTTCTACTGGGTGGTTTGGTTCTGCTGGGTGGTTTGGTTCTGCTGGGTGGTTTGGTTCTGCTGGATGGTTTGGGTCTGCTGGATGGTTTGGGTCTGCTGGATGGTTTGGGTCTGCTGGATGGTTTGGTTCTGCTGGGTGGTTTGGTTCTGCTGGATGGTTTGGTTCTGCTGGGTGGTTTGGTTATGCTGGGTGGTTTGGTTATGCTGGGTGGTTTGGTTCTGCTGGATGGTTTGGTTCTACTGGGTGGTTTGGTTCTGCTGGGTGGTTTGGTTCTGCTGGGTGGTTTGGTTCTGCTGGATGGTTTGGGTCTGCTGGATGGTTTGGGTCTGCTGGATGGTTTGGGTCTGCTGGATGGTTTGGTTCTGCTGGGTGGTTTGGTTCTGCTGGATGGTTTGGTTCTGCTGGGTGGTTTGGTTATGCTGGGTGGTTTAGTTATGCTGGGTGGTGTGGTTCTGCTGGGTGGTTTGGTTCTGCTGGATGGTTTGGTTCTGCTGGATGGTTTGGTTCTGCTGGGTGGTTTGGTTATGCTGGGTGGTTTGGTTCTGCTGGGTGGTTTGGTTCTGCTGGATGGTTTGGTTCTACTGGGTGGTTTGGTTCTGCTGGGTGGTTTGGTTCTGCTGGGTGGTTTGGTTCTGCTGGATGGTTTGGGTCTGCTGGATGGTTTGGGTCTGCTGGATGGTTTGGGTCTGCTGGATGGTTTGGTTCTGCTGGGTGGTTTGGTTCTGCTGGATGGTTTGGTTCTGCTGGATGGTTTGGTTCTGCTGGATGGTTTGGTTCTGCTGGATGGTTTGGTTCTGCTGGATGGTTTGGTTCTACTGGGTGGTTTGGGTCTGCTGGGTGGTTTGGTTCTGCTGGGTGGTTTGGTTCTGCTGGATGGTTTGGTTCTGCTGGATGGTTTGGTTCTGCTGGGTGGTTTGGTTCTGCTGGATTGTTTGGGTCTGCTGGATGGTTTGGTTCTGCTGGGTGGTTTGGTTCTGCTGGATGGTTTGGTTCTGCTGGATGGTTTGGTTCTGCTGGGTGGTTTGGTTCTGCTGGATGGTTTGGTTCTACTGGGTGGTTTGGTTCTGCTGGGTGGTGTGGTTATGCTGGGTGGTGTGGTTATGCTGGATTGTTTGGTTCTGCTGGGTGGTTTGGTTCTGCTGGATGGTTTGGTTCTACTGGGTGGTTTGGTTCTGCTGGGTGGTGTGGTTATGCTGGGTGGTGTGGTTATGCTGGATTGTTTGGTTATGCTGGATGGTTTGGTTCTGCTGAGTGGTTTGGTTCTGCTGGGTGGTTTGGTTCTACTGGGTGGTTTGGTTCTGCTGGGTGGTTTGGTTCTGCTGGGTGGTTTGGTTCTGCTGGGTGGTTTGGTTCTGCTGGGTGGTTTGGTTCTGCTGGATGGTTTGGTTATGCTGGGTGGTGTGGTTATGCTGGATGGTTTGGTTCTGCTGGGTGGTTTGGTTCTGCTGGATGGTTTGGTTCTACTGGGTGGTTTGGTTCTGCTGGGTGGTTTGGTTCTGCTGGGTGGTTTGGTTCTGCTGGATGGTTTGGTTATGCTGGGTGGTGTGGTTATGCTGGATGGTTTGGTTCTGCTGGGTGGTTTGGTTCTGCTGGATGGTTTGGTTCTGCTGGGTGGTTTGGTTCTGCTGGGTGGTTTGGTTCTGCTGGGTGGTTTGGTTCTGCTGGGTGGTTTGGTTCTGCTGGGTGGTTTGGTTCTGCTGGGTGGTTTGGTTCTGCTGGGTGGTTTGGTTCTGCTGGATGGTTTGGTTATGCTGGGTGGTGTGGTTATGCTGGATGGTTTGGTTCTGCTGGGTGGTTTGGTTCTGCTGGATGGTTTGGTTCTACTGGGTGGTTTGGTTCTGCTGGGTGGTTTGGTTCTGCTGGGTGGTTTGGTTCTGCTGGGTGGTTTGGTTCTGCTGGGTGGTTTGGTTCTGCTGGGTGGTTTGGTTCTGCTGGATGGTTTGGTTATGCTGGGTGGTGTGGTTATGCTGGATGGTTTGGTTCTGCTGGATGGTTTGGTTCTACTGGGTGGTTTGGTGCTGCTGGGTGGTTTGGTTCTGCTGGATGGTTTGGTTATGCTGGGTGGTGTGGTTATGCTGGATGGTTTGGTTCTGCTGGGTGGTTTGGTTCTGCTGGATGGTTTGGTTCTACTGGGTGGTTTGGTTCTGCTGGATGGTTTGGTTCTGCTGGATGGTTTGGTTCTACTGGGTGGTTTGGTTCTGCTGGATGGTTTGGTTCTACTGGGTGGTTTGGTTCTGCTGGGTGGTTTGGTTCTGCTGGATGGTTTGGTTCTACTGGGTGGTGTGGTTATGCTGGATGGTTTGGTTCTGCTGGATGGTTTGGTTCTACTGGGTGGTTTGGTTCTGCTGGGTGGTTTGGTTCTGCTGGATGGTTTGGTTCTACTGGGTGGTTTGGTTCTGCTGGATGGTTTGGTTCTACTGGGTGGTTTGGTTCTGCTGGGTGGTTTGGTTATGCTGGATGGTTTGGTTCTGCTGGATGGTTTGGTTCTGCTGGGTGGTTTGGTTCTACTGGGTGGTTTGGTTATGCTGGATGGTTTGGTTCTACTGGGTGGTTTGGTTCTGCTGGATGGTTTGGTTCTACTGGGTGGTTTGGTTCTGCTGGATGGTTTGGTTCTACTGGGTGGTTTGGTTCTGCTGGGTGGTTTGGTTATGCTGGATGGTTTGGTTCTGCTGGATGGTTTGGTTCTGCTGGATGGTTTGGTTCTTCTGGGTGGTTTGGTTATGCTGGATGGTTTGGTTCTGCTGGATGGTTTGGTTATGCTGGATGGTTTGGTTCTGCTGGATGGTTTGGTTCTACTGGGTGGTTTGGTTCTGCTGGATGGTTTGGTTCTACTGGGTGGTTTGGTTCTGCTGGGTGGTTTGGTTATGCTGGATGGTTTGGTTATGCTGGATGGTTTGGTTCTGCTGGATGGTTTGGTTCTACTGGGTGGTTTGGTTATGCTGGATGGTTTGGTTCTGCTGGATGGTTTGGTTCTGCTGGGTGGTTTGGTTCTGCTGGATGGTTTGGTTCTACTGGGTGGTTTGGTTCTGCTGGGTGGTTTGGTTCTGCTGGATGGTTTGGTTCTACTGGGTGGTTTGGTTCTGCTGGGTGGTTTGGTTCTGCTGGGTGGTGTGGTTATGCTGGGTGGTTTGGTTCTGCTGGGTGGTTTGGTTCTGCTGGATTGATTGGTTCTGCTGGGTGGTTTGGTTCTGCTGGGTGGTTTGGTTCTGCTGGGTGGTGTGGTTATGCTGGGTGGTTTGGTTCTGCTGGGTGGTTTGGTTATGCTGGATTGTTTGGTTATGCTGGATGGTTTGGTTCTGCTGGGTGGTTTGGTTCTGCTGGGTGGTTTGGTTCTGCTGGGTGGTTTGGTTCTGCTGGGTGGTTTGGTTCTGCTGGGTGGTTTGGTTCTGCTGGATGGTTTGGTTCTACTGGGTGGTTTGGTTCTGCTGGGTGGTTTGGTGCTGCTGGGTGGTTTGGTTCTGCTGGATGGTTTGGTTCTACTGGGTGGTTTGGTTCTGCTGGGTGGTTTGGTTCTGCTGGGTGGTTTGGTTCTGCTGGGTGGTTTGGTGCTGCTGGGTGGTTTGGTTCTGCTGGATGGTTTGGTTCTACTGGGTGGTTTGGTTCTGCTGGGTGGTTTGGTTCTGCTGGGTGGTTTGGTTCTGCTGGATGGTTTGGTTCTGCTGGATGGTTTGGTTCTGCTGGGTGGTTTGGTTCTGCTGGATGGTTTGGTTCTGCTGGGTGGTTTGGTTATGCTGGGTGGTTTGGTTCTGCTGGGTGGTTTGGTTCTGCTGGGTGGTTTGGTTCTGCTGGATGGTTTGGTTCTGCTGGATGGTTTGGTTCTGCTGGGTGGTTTGGTTCTGCTGGATGGTTTGGTTCTGCTGGGTGGTTTGGTTATGCTGGGTGGTTTGGTTCTGCTGGATGGTTTGGTTCTACTGGGTGGTTTGGTTCTGCTGGATGGTTTGGTTCTACTGGGTGGTTTGGTTCTGCTGGGTGGTTTGGTTCTGCTGGGTGGTTTGGTTCTGCTGGGTGGTTTGGTTATGCTGGATGGTGTGGTTATGCCGGGTGGTTTGGTTATGCCGGGTGGTTTGGTTATGCTGGATGGTTTGGTTATGCTGGGTGGTTTGGTTATGCTGGATGGTGTGGTTATGCTGAGTGGTTTGGTTATGCTGGATGGTTTGGTTATGCTGGGTGGTTTGGTTATGCTGGATGGTTTGGTTATGCTGGGTGGTTTGGTTATGCTGGGTGCTTTGGTTATGCTGGATGGTGTGGTTATGCTGGGTGGTTTGGTTATGCTGGGTGGTGTGGTTATGCTGGGTGGTGTGGTTATGCTGGGTGGTTTGGTTATGCTGGGTGGTGTAGTTCTGCTGGGTGGTTTGGTTCTGCTGGGTGGTTTGGTTATGCTGGGTGGTTTGGTTATGCTGGATGGTGTGGTTATGCCGGGTGGTTTGGTTATGCCGGGTGGTTTGGTTATGCTGGATGGTTTGGTTATGCTGGGTGGTTTGGTTATGCTGGATGGTGTGGTTATGCTGGATGGTGTGGTTATGCCGGGTGGTTTGGTTATGCCGGGTGGTGTGGTTATGCCGGGTGGTTTGGTTATGCCGGGTGGTGTGGTTATGCTGGATGGTTTGGTTATGCTGGGTGGTGTGGTTATGCTGGGTGGTTTGGTTATGCTGGATGGTTTGGTTATGCTGGGTGGTTTGGTTATGCTGGGTGGTTTGGTTATGCTGGGTGGTTTGGTTATGCTGGATGGTGTGGTTATGCCGGATGGTGTGGTTATGCCGGGTGGTTTGGTTATGCCGGGTGGTGTGGTTATGCCGGGTGGTTTGGTTATGCCGGGTGGTGTGGTTGTGCTGGATGGTTTGGTTATGCTGGGTGGTGTGGTTATGCTGGGTGGTTTGGTTCTGCTGGGTGGTTTGGTTATGCTGGGTGGTTTGGTTATGCTGGATGGTGTGGTTATGCTGGGTGGTTTGGTTATGCTGGATGGTTTGGTTATGCGGGGTGGTTTGGTTATGCTGGATGGTTTGGTTATGCTGGGTGGTTTGGTTATGCTGGATGGTGTGGTTATGCTGGATGGTGTGGTTATGCCGGGTGGTGTGGTTATGCCGGGTGGTTTGGTTATGCTGGGTGGTTGGGTTATGCTGGATGGTTTGTTAATGCTGGGTGGTGTGGTTATGCTGGGTGGTTTGGTTCTGCTGGGTGGTTTGGTTATGCTGGGTGGTTTAGTTATGCTGGGTGGTTTGGTTATGATGGGTGGTTTGGTTATGCTGGCTGGTGTGGTTATGCTGGATGGTGTGGTTATGCTGGATGGTGTGGTTATGCTGGGTGGTGTGGTTATGCTGGATTGTTTGGTTATGCTGGGTGGTTTGGTTATGCTGGGTGGTTTGGTTCTGCTGGGTGGTTTGGTTCTGCTGGGTGGTTTGGTTCTGTTGGGTGGTTTGGTTCTGCTGGATGGTTTGGTTCTGCTGGGGGGTTTGGTTCCGCTGGGTGGTTTGGTTCTGCTGGATGGTTTGGTTCTGCTGGGTGGTTTGGTTCTGCTGGATGGTTTGGTTCTGCTGGGTGGATTGGTTCTGCTGGATGGTTTGGTTCTGCTGGATGGTTTGGTTCTGCTGGGTGGTTTGGTTCTGCTGGATGGTTTGGTTCTGCTGGGTGGTTTGGTTCTGCTGGATGGTTTGGTTCTGCTGGATGGTTTGGTTCTGCTGGATGGTTTGGTTCTGCTGGATGGTTTGGTTCTGCTGGATGGTTTGGTTCTGCTGGATGGTTTGGTTCTGCTGGGTGGTTTGGTTCTGCTGGATGGTTTGGTTCTGCTGGATGGTTTGGTTCTGCTGGATGGTTTGGTTCTGCTGGGTGGTTTGGTTATGCTGGGTGGTTTGGTTCTGCTGGGTGGTTTGGTTCTGCTGGATGGTTTGGTTCTACTGGGTGGTTTGGTTCTGCTGGGTGGTTTGGTTCTGCTGGGTGGTTTGGTTCTGCTGGATGGTTTGGGTCTGCTGGATGGTTTGGGTCTGCTGGATGGTTTGGGTCTGCTGGATGGTTTGGTTCTGCTGGGTGGTTTGGTTCTGCTGGATGGTTTGGTTCTGCTGGATGGTTTGGTTCTGCTGGATGGTTTGGTTCTGCTGGATGGTTTGGTTCTGCTGGATGGTTTGGTTCTACTGGGTGGTTTGGGTCTGCTGGATGGTTTGGTTCTGCTGGGTGGTTTGGTTCTGCTGGATGGTTTGGTTCTGCTGGATGGTTTGGTTCTGCTGGGTGGTTTGGTTCTGCTGGATGGTTTGGTTCTACTGGGTGGTTTGGTTCTGCTGGGTGGTGTGGTTATGCTGGGTGGTGTGGTTATGCTGGATTGTTTGGTTATGCTGGATGGTTTGGTTCTGCTGGGTGGTTTGGTTCTGCTGGGTGGTTTGGTTCTACTGGGTGGTTTGGTTCTGCTGGGTGGTTTGGTTCTGCTGGGTGGTTTGGTTCTGCTGGGTGGTTTGGTTCTGCTGGGTGGTTTGGTTCTGCTGGATGGTTTGGTTATGCTGGGTGGTGTGGTTATGCTGGATGGTTTGGTTCTGCTGGGTGGTTTGGTTCTACTGGGTGGTGTGGTTATGCTGGGTGGTTTGGTTCTGCTGGATGGTTTGGTTCTGCTGGATGGTTTGGTTGTGCTGGGTGGTGTGGTTATGCTGGATGGTTTGGTTATGCTGGATGGTTTGGTTCTGCTGGATGGTTTGGTTCTACTGGGTGGTGTGGTTATGCTGGGTGGTGTGGTTATGCTGGATGGTTTGGTTCTGCTGGATGGTTTGGTTCTGCTGGATGGTTTGGTTATGCTGGGTGGTGTGGTTATGCTGGATGGTTTGGTTATGCTGGATGGTTTGGTTCTGCTGGATGGTTTGGTTCTACTGGGTGGTTTGGTTCTGCTGGGTGGTTTGGTTCTGCTGGGTGGTTTGGTTCTGCTGGATGGTTTGGTTATGCTGGGTGGTGTGGTTATGCTGGATGGTTTGGTTCTGCTGGGTGGTTTGGTTCTGCTGGATGGTTTGGTTCTACTGGGTGGTTTGGTTCTGCTGGGTGGTTTGGTTCTGCTGGGTGGTTTGGTTCTGCTGGGTGGTTTGGTTCTGCTGGGTGGTTTGGTTCTGCTGGGTGGTTTGGTTCTGCTGGGTGGTTTGGTTCTGCTGGGTGGTTTGGTTCTGCTGGATGGTTTGGTTATGCTGGGTGGTGTGGTTATGCTGGATGGTTTGGTTCTGCTGGGTGGTTTGGTTCTGCTGGATGGTTTGGTTCTACTGGGTGGTTTGGTTCTGCTGGGTGGTTTGGTTCTGCTGGGTGGTTTGGTTCTGCTGGGTGGTTTGGTTCTGCTGGGTGGTTTGGTTCTGCTGGATGGTTTGGTTCTGCTGGATGGTTTGGTTCTGCTGGATGGTTTGGTTCTGCTGGATGGTTTGGTTCTGCTGGATGGTTTGGTTCTGCTGGATGGTTTGGTTCTGCTGGGTGGTTTGGTTCTGCTGGATGGTTTGGTTCTGCTGGATGGTTTGGTTCTGCTGGATGGTTTGGTTCTGCTGGGTGGTTTGGTTATGCTGGGTGGTTTGGTTCTGCTGGGTGGTTTGGTTCTGCTGGATGGTTTGGTTCTACTGGGTGGTTTGGTTCTGCTGGGTGGTTTGGTTCTGCTGGGTGGTTTGGTTCTGCTGGATGGTTTGGGTCTGCTGGATGGTTTGGGTCTGCTGGATGGTTTGGGTCTGCTGGATGGTTTGGTTCTGCTGGGTGGTTTGGTTCTGCTGGATGGTTTGGTTCTGCTGGATGGTTTGGTTCTGCTGGATGGTTTGGTTCTGCTGGATGGTTTGGTTCTGCTGGATGGTTTGGTTCTACTGGGTGGTTTGGGTCTGCTGGATGGTTTGGTTCTGCTGGGTGGTTTGGTTCTGCTGGATGGTTTGGTTCTGCTGGATGGTTTGGTTCTGCTGGGTGGTTTGGTTCTGCTGGATGGTTTGGTTCTACTGGGTGGTTTGGTTCTGCTGGGTGGTGTGGTTATGCTGGGTGGTGTGGTTATGCTGGATTGTTTGGTTATGCTGGATGGTTTGGTTCTGCTGGGTGGTTTGGTTCTGCTGGGTGGTTTGGTTCTACTGGGTGGTTTGGTTCTGCTGGGTGGTTTGGTTCTGCTGGGTGGTTTGGTTCTGCTGGGTGGTTTGGTTCTGCTGGGTGGTTTGGTTCTGCTGGATGGTTTGGTTATGCTGGGTGGTGTGGTTATGCTGGATGGTTTGGTTCTGCTGGGTGGTTTGGTTCTTCTGGGTGGTGTGGTTATGCTGGGTGGTTTGGTTCTGCTGGATGGTTTGGTTCTGCTGGATGGTTTGGTTGTGCTGGGTGGTGTGGTTATGCTGGATGGTTTGGTTATGCTGGATGGTTTGGTTCTGCTGGATGGTTTGGTTCTACTGGGTGGTGTGGTTATGCTGGGTGGTGTGGTTATGCTGGATGGTTTGGTTCTGCTGGATGGTTTGGTTCTGCTGGATGGTTTGGTTATGCTGGGTGGTGTGGTTATGCTGGATGGTTTGGTTATGCTGGATGGTTTGGTTCTGCTGGATGGTTTGGTTCTACTGGGTGGTTTGGTTCTGCTGGGTGGTTTGGTTCTGCTGGGTGGTTTGGTTCTGCTGGATGGTTTGGTTATGCTGGGTGGTGTGGTTATGCTGGATGGTTTGGTTCTGCTGGGTGGTTTGGTTCTGCTGGATGGTTTGGTTATGCTGGATGGTTTGGTTCTGCTGGGTGGTTTGGTTCTGCTGGATGGTTTGGTTCTACTGGGTGGTTTGGTTCTGCTGGGTGGTTTGGTTCTGCTGGGTGGTTTGGTTCTGCTGGGTGGTTTGGTTCTGCTGGGTGGTTTGGTTCTGCTGGATGGTTTGGTTATGCTGGGTGGTGTGGTTATGCTGGATGGTTTGGTTCTGCTGGATGGTTTGGTTCTACTGGGTGGTTTGGTGCTGCTGGGTGGTTTGGTTCTGCTGGATGGTTTGGTTATGCTGGGTGGTGTGGTTATGCTGGATGGTTTGGTTCTGCTGGGTGGTTTGGTTCTGCTGGATGGTTTGGTTCTACTGGGTGGTTTGGTTCTGCTGGATGGTTTGGTTCTGCTGGATGGTTTGGTTCTACTGGGTGGTTTGGTTCTGCTGGGTGGTTTGGTTCTGCTGGATGGTTTGGTTCTACTGGGTGGTTTGGTTCTGCTGGATGGTTTGGTTCTGCTGGATGGTTTGGTTCTACTGGGTGGTTTGGTTCTGCTGGGTGGTTTGGTTCTACTGGGTGGTTTGGTTCTGCTGGGTGGTTTGGTTCTGCTGGATGGTTTGGTTCTACTGGGTGGTGTGGTTATGCTGGATGGTTTGGTTCTGCTGGATGGTTTGGTTCTACTGGGTGGTTTGGTTCTGCTGGATGGTTTGGTTCTACTGGGTGGTTTGGTTCTGCTGGGTGGTTTGGTTCTGCTGGATGGTTTGGTTCTACTGGGTGGTTTGGTTCTGCTGGGTGGTTTGGTTCTGCTGGGTGGTGTGGTTATGCTGGGTGGTTTGGTTCTGCTGGGTGGTTTGGTTCTGCTGGATTGTTTGGTTCTGCTGGGTGGTTTGGTTCTGCTGGGTGGTTTGGTTCTGCTGGGTGGTGTGGTTATGCTGGGTGGTTTGGTTCTGCTGGATGGTTTGGTTCTGCTGGGTGGTTTGGTTCTGCTGGATGGTTTGGTTCTGCTGGGTGGTTTGGTTATGCTGGATTGTTTGGTTATGCTGGATGGTTTGGTTCTGCTGGGTGGTTTGGTTATGCTGGATTGTTTGGTTATGCTGGATGGTTTGGTGCTGCTGGGTGGTTTGGTTCTGCTGGGTGGTTTGGTTCTGCTGGGTGGTTTGGTTCTGCTGGGTGGTTTGGTTCTGCTGGGTGGTTTGGTTCTGCTGGATGGTTTGGTTCTACTGGGTGGTTTGGTTCTGCTGGGTGGTTTGGTGCTGCTGGGTGGTTTGGTTCTGCTGGATGGTTTGGTTCTACTGGGTGGTTTGGTTCTGCTGGGTGGTTTGGTTCTGCTGGGTGGTTTGGTTCTGCTGGGTGGTTTGGTGCTGCTGGGTGGTTTGGTTCTGCTGGATGGTTTGGTTCTACTGGGTGGTTTGGTTCTGCTGGGTGGTTTGGTTCTGCTGGGTGGTTTGGTTCTGCTGGATGGTTTGGTTCTGCTGGATGGTTTGGTTCTACTGGGTGGTTTGGTTCTACTGGGTGGTTTGGTTCTACTGGGTGGTTTGGTTCTGCTGGGTGGTTTGGTTCTGCTGGATGGTTTGGTTCTGCTGGATGGTTTGGTTCTACTGGGTGGTTTGGTTCTGCTGGGTGGTTTGGTTCTGCTGGATGGTTTGGTTCTGCTGGATGGTTTGGTTCTGCTGGGTGGTTTGGTTCTGCTGGATGGTTTGGTTCTGCTGGGTGGTTTGGTTATGCTGGGTGGTTTGGTTCTGCTGGGTGGTTTGGTTCTGCTGGGTGGTTTGGTTCTGCTGGATGGTTTGGTTCTGCTGGATGGTTTGGTTCTGCTGGGTGGTTTGGTTCTGCTGGATGGTTTGGTTCTGCTGGGTGGTTTGGTTATGCTGGGTGGTTTGGTTCTGCTGGATGGTTTGGTTCTACTGGGTGGTTTGGTTCTGCTGGGTGGTTTGGTTCTGCTGGATGGTTTGGTTCTGCTGGATGGTTTGGTTCTGCTGGGTGGTTTGGTTCTGCTGGATGGTTTGGTTCTGCTGGGTGGTTTGGTTATGCTGGGTGGTTTGGTTCTGCTGGATGGTTTGGTTCTGCTGGATGGTTTGGTTCTGCTGGATGGTTTGGTTCTGCTGGGTGGTTTGGTTATGCTGGGTGGTTTGGTTCTGCTGGGTGGTTTGGTTCTGCTGGATGGTTTGGTTCTACTGGGTGGTTTGGTTCTGCTGGGTGGTTTGGTTCTGCTGGGTGGTTTGGTTCTGCTGGATGGTTTGGGTCTGCTGGATGGTTTGGGTCTGCTGGATGGTTTGGGTCTGCTGGATGGTTTGGTTCTGCTGGGTGGTTTGGTTCTGCTGGATGGTTTGGTTCTGCTGGATGGTTTGGTTCTGCTGGATGGTTTGGTTCTGCTGGATGGTTTGGTTCTGCTGGATGGTTTGGTTCTACTGGGTGGTTTGGGTCTGCTGGATGGTTTGGTTCTGCTGGGTGGTTTGGTTCTGCTGGATGGTTTGGTACTGCTGGATGGTTTGGTTATGCTGGATGGTTTGGTTCTGCTGGATGGTTTGGTTCTGCTGGGTGGTTTGGTTCTGCTGGGTGGTTTGGTTCTGCTGGATGGTTTGGTTCTACTGGGTGGTTTGGTTCTGCTGGGTGGTGTGGTTATGCTGGGTGGTGTGGTTATGCTGGGTGGTTTGCTTATGCTTATGCTGGGTGGTTTGCTTATGCTTATGCTGGGTGGTTTGCTTATGCTTATGCTGGGTGGTTTTGGTTATGCTGGGTGGTTTGCTTATGCTTATGCTGGGTGGTTTGCTTATGCTTATGCTGGGTGGTTTGCTTATGCTAATGCTGGGTGGTTTTGGTTATGCTGGGTGGTTTGCTTATGCTTATGCTGGGTGGTTTGCTTATGCTTATGCTGGGTGGTTTTGGTTATGCTGGGTGGTTTTGGTTATGCTTATGCTGTGTGGTTTTGGTTATGCTTATGCTGGGTGGTTTTGGTTATGCTGGGTGGTTTGCTTATGCTTATGCTGGGTGGTTTTGGTTATGCTGGGTGGTTTGCTTATGCTTATGCTGGGAGGTTTTGGTTATGCTTATGCTGGGTGGTTTTGGTTATGCTTATGCTGGGTGGTTTTGGTTATGCTTATGCTGGGTGGTTTTGGTTATGCTGGATGGTTTGGTTCTGCTGGGTGGTTTGGTTATGCTGGATTGTTTGGTTATGCTGGATGGTTTGGTTCTGCTGGGTGGTTTGGTTATGCTGGATTGTTTGGTTATGCTGGATGGTTTGGTGCTGCTGGGTGGTTTGGTTCTGCTGGGTGGTTTGGTTCTGCTGGGTGGTTTGGTTCTGCTGGGTGGTTTGGTTCTGCTGGGTGGTTTGGTTCTGCTGGATGGTTTGGTTCTACTGGGTGGTTTGGTTCTGCTGGGTGGTTTGGTGCTGCTGGGTGGTTTGGTTCTGCTGGATGGTTTGGTTCTACTGGGTGGTTTGGTTCTGCTGGGTGGTTTGGTTCTGCTGGGTGGTTTGGTTCTGCTGGGTGGTTTGGTGCTGCTGGGTGGTTTGGTTCTGCTGGATGGTTTGGTTCTACTGGGTGGTTTGGTTCTGCTGGGTGGTTTGGTTCTGCTGGGTGGTTTGGTTCTGCTGGATGGTTTGGTTCTGCTGGATGGTTTGGTTCTACTGGGTGGTTTGGTTCTACTGGGTGGTTTGGTTCTACTGGGTGGTTTGGTTCTGCTGGGTGGTTTGGTTCTGCTGGATGGTTTGGTTCTGCTGGATGGTTTGGTTCTACTGGGTGGTTTGGTTCTGCTGGGTGGTTTGGTTCTGCTGGATGGTTTGGTTCTGCTGGATGGTTTGGTTCTGCTGGGTGGTTTGGTTCTGCTGGATGGTTTGGTTCTGCTGGGTGGTTTGGTTATGCTGGGTGGTTTGGTTCTGCTGGGTGGTTTGGTTCTGCTGGGTGGTTTGGTTCTGCTGGATGGTTTGGTTCTGCTGGATGGTTTGGTTCTGCTGGGTGGTTTGGTTCTGCTGGATGGTTTGGTTCTGCTGGGTGGTTTGGTTATGCTGGGTGGTTTGGTTCTGCTGGATGGTTTGGTTCTACTGGGTGGTTTGGTTCTGCTGGATGGTTTGGTTCTACTGGGTGGTTTGGTTCTGCTGGGTGGTTTGGTTCTGCTGGGTGGTTTGGTTCTGCTGGGTGGTTTGGTTATGCTGGATGGTGTGGTTATGCCGGGTGGTTTGGTTATGCCGGGTGGTTTGGTTATGCTGGATGGTTTGGTTATGCTGGATGGTTTGGTTATGCTGGGTGGTTTGGTTATGCTGGATGGTGTGGTTATGCTGAGTGGTTTGGTTATGCTGGATGGTTTGGTTATGCTGGGTGGTTTGGTTATGCTGGATGGTTTGGTTATGCTGGGTGGTTTGGTTATGCTGGATGGTGTGGTTATGCTGGATGGTGTGGTTATGCCGGGTGGTTTGGTTATGCCGGGTGGTGTGGTTATGCCGGGTGGTTTGGTTATGCCGGGTGGTGTGGTTATGCTGGATGGTTTGGTTATGCTGGGTGGTTTGGTTATGCTGGGTGGTGTGGTTATGCTGGGTGGTTTGGTTATGCTGGATGGTTTGGTTATGCTGGGTGGTTTGGTTATGCTGGGTGGTTTGGTTATGCTGGGTGGTTTGGTTATGCTGGATGGTGTGGTTATGCCGGATGGTGTGGTTATGCCGGGTGGTTTGGTTATGCCGGGTGGTGTGGTTATGCCGGGTGGTTTGGTTATGCCGGGTGGTGTGGTTATGCTGGATGGTTTGGTTATGCTGGGTGGTGTGGTTATGCTGGGTGGTTTGGTTCTGCTGGGTGGTTTGGTTATGCTGGGTGGTTTGGTTATGCTGGATGGTGTGGTTATGCTGGGTGGTTTGGTTATGCTGGATGGTTTGGTACTGCTGGATGGTTTGGTTCTGCTGGATGGTTTGGTTCTGCTGGATGGTTTGGTTCTGCTGGGTGGTTTGGTTCTGCTGGATGGTTTGGTTCTGCTGGATGGTTTGGTTCTGCTGGGTGGTTTGGTTATGCTGGGTGGTTTGGTTCTGCTGGGTGGTTTGGTTCTGCTGGATGGTTTGGTTCTACTGGGTGGTTTGGTTCTGCTGGGTGGTTTGGTTATGCTGGATGGTGTGGTTATGCTGAGTGGTTTGGTTATGCTGGATGGTTTGGTTATGCTGGGTGGTTTGGTTATGCTGGATGGTTTGGTTATGCTGGGTGGTTTGGTTATGCTGGATGGTGTGGTTATGCTGGATGGTGTGGTTATGCCGGGTGGTTTGGTTATGCCGGGTGGTGTGGTTATGCCGGGTGGTTTGGTTATGCCGGGTGGTGTGGTTATGCTGGATGGTTTGGTTATGCTGGGTGGTTTGGTTATGCTGGGTGGTGTGGTTATGCTGGGTGGTTTGGTTATGCTGGATGGTTTGGTTATGCTGGGTGGTTTGGTTATGCTGGGTGGTTTGGTTATGCTGGGTGGTTTGGTTATGCTGGATGGTGTGGTTATGCCGGATGGTGTGGTTATGCCGGGTGGTTTGGTTATGCCGGGTGGTGTGGTTATGCCGGGTGGTTTGGTTATGCCGGGTGGTGTGGTTATGCTGGATGGTTTGGTTATGCTGGGTGGTGTGGTTATGCTGGGTGGTTTGGTTCTGCTGGGTGGTTTGGTTATGCTGGGTGGTTTGGTTATGCTGGATGGTGTGGTTATGCTGGGTGGTTTGGTTATGCTGGATGGTTTGGTTATGCGGGGTGGTTTGGTTATGCTGGATGGTTCGGTTATGCTGGGTGGTTTGGTTATGCTGGATGGTGTGGTTATGCTGGATGGTGTGGTTATGCCGGGTGGTGTGGTTATGCCGGGTGGTTTGGTTATGCTGGGTGGTTGGGTTATGCTGGATGGTTTGTTAATGCTGGGTGGTGTGGTTATGCTGGGTGGTTTGGTTCTGCTGGGTGGTTTGGTTATGCTGGGTGGTTTAGTTATGCTGGGTGGTTTGGTTATGATGGGTGGTTTGGTTATGCTGGCTGGTGTGGTTATGCTGGATGGTGTGGTTATGCTGGGTGGTGTGGTTATGCTGGATTGTTTGGTTATGCTGGGTGGTTTGGTTATGCTGGGTGGTTTGGTTCTGCTGGGTGGTTTGGTTCTGCTGGGTGGTTTGGTTCTGTTGGGTGGTTTGGTTCTGCTGGATGGTTTGGTTCTGCTGGGTGGTTTGGTTCTGCTGGGTGGTTTGGTTCTGCTGGGTGGTTTGGTTCTGCTGGGTGGTTTGGTTCTGTTGGGTGGTTTGGTTCTGCTGGATGGTTTGGTTCTGCTGGGGGGTTTGGTTCTGCTGGGTGGTTTGGTTCTGCTGGATGGTTTGGTTCTGCTGGGTGGTTTGGTTCTGCTGGATGGTTTGGTTCTGCTGGGTGGTTTGGTTCTGCTGGATGGTTTGGTTCTGCTGGATGGTTTGGTTCTGCTGGGTGGTTTGGTTCTGCTGGATGGTTTGGTTCTGCTGGGTGGTTTGGTTCTGCTGGATGGTTTGGTTCTGCTGGATGGTTTGGTTCTGCTGGGTGGTTTGGTTCTGCTGGGTGGTTTGGTTCTGCTGGATGGTTTGGTTCTGCTGGATGGTTTGGTACTGCTGGATGGTTTGGTTCTGCTGGATGGTTTGGTTCTGCTGGATGGTTTGGTTCTGCTGGGTGGTTTGGTTCTGCTGGATGGTTTGGTTCTGCTGGATGGTTTGGTTCTGCTGGATGGTTTGGTTCTGCTGGGTGGTTTGGTTATGCTGGGTGGTTTGGTTCTGCTGGGTGGTTTGGTTCTGCTGGATGGTTTGGTTCTACTGGGTGGTTTGGTTCTGCTGGGTGGTTTGGTTCTGCTGGGTGGTTTGGTTCTGCTGGATGGTTTGGGTCTGCTGGATGGTTTGGGTCTGCTGGATGGTTTGGGTCTGCTGGATGGTTTGGTTCTGCTGGGTGGTTTGGTTCTGCTGGATGGTTTGGTTCTGCTGGATGGTTTGGTTCTGCTGGATGGTTTGGTTCTGCTGGATGGTTTGGTTCTGCTGGATGGTTTGGTTCTACTGGGTGGTTTGGGTCTGCTGGATGGTTTGGTTCTGCTGGGTGGTTTGGTTCTGCTGGATGGTTTGGTACTGCTGGATGGTTTGGTTATGCTGGATGGTTTGGTTCTGCTGGATGGTTTGGTTCTGCTGGGTGGTTTGGTTCTGCTGGGTGGTTTGGTTCTGCTGGATGGTTTGGTTCTACTGGGTGGTTTGGTTCTGCTGGGTGGTGTGGTTATGCTGGGTGGTGTGGTTATGCTGGGTGGTTTGCTTATGCTTATGCTGGGTGGTTTGCTTATGCTTATGCTGGGTGGTTTGCTTATGCTTATGCTGGGTGGTTTTGGTTATGCTGGGTGGTTTGCTTATGCTTATGCTGGGTGGTTTGCTTATGCTTATGCTGGGTGGTTTGCTTATGCTAATGCTGGGTGGTTTTGGTTATGCTGGGTGGTTTGCTTATGCTTATGCTGGGTGGTTTGCTTATGCTTATGCTGGGTGGTTTTGGTTATGCTGGGTGGTTTTGGTTATGCTTATGCTGTGTGGTTTTGGTTATGCTTATGCTGGGTGGTTTTGGTTATGCTGGGTGGTTTGCTTATGCTTATGCTGGGTGGTTTTGGTTATGCTGGGTGGTTTGCTTATGCTTATGCTGGGAGGTTTTGGTTATGCTTATGCTGGGTGGTTTTGGTTATGCTTATGCTGGGTGGTTTTGGTTATGCTTATGCTGGGTGGTTTTGGTTATGCTTATGCTGGGTGGTTTTGGTTATGGTTATGCTGGGTGGTTTTGGTTATGGTGGGTGGTTTGCTTATGCTTATGCTGGGTGGTTTTGGTTATGCTGGGTGGTTTGCTTATGCTTATGCTGGGTGGTTTTGGTTATGCTGGGTGGTTTGCTTATGCTTATGCTGGGTGGTTTTGGTTATGCTGGGTGCTTTGGTTATGCTGGATGGTGTGGTTATGCTGGGTGGTTTGGTTATGCTGGGTGGTGTGGTTATGCTGGGTGGTGTGGTTATGCTGGGTGGTTTGGTTATGCTGGGTGGTGTAGTTCTGCTGGGTGGTTTGGTTATGCTGGGTGGTTTGGTTATGCTGGGTGGTTTGGTTATGCTGGATGGTGTGGTTATGCCGGGTGGTTTGGTTATGCCGGGTGGTTTGGTTATGCTGGATGGTTTGGTTATGCTGGGTGGTTTGGTTATGCTGGATGGTGTGGTTATGCTGAGTGGTTTGGTTATGCTGGATGGTTTGGTTATGCTGGGTGGTTTGGTTATGCTGGATGGTTTGGTTATGCTGGGTGGTTTGGTTATGCTGGATGGTGTGGTTATGCTGGATGGTGTGGTTATGCCGGGTGGTTTGGTTATGCCGGGTGGTGTGGTTATGCCGGGTGGTTTGGTTATGCCGGGTGGTGTGGTTATGCTGGATGGTTTGGTTATGCTGGGTTGTTTGGTTATGCTGGGTGGTTTGGTTATGCTGGATGGTGTGGTTATGCCGGATGGTGTGGTTATGCCGGGTGGTTTGGTTATGCCGGGTGGTGTGGTTATGCCGGGTGGTTTGGTTATGCCGGGTGGTGTGGTTATGCTGGATGGTTTGGTTATGCTGGGTGGTGTGGTTATGCTGGGTGGTTTGGTTCTGCTGGGTGGTTTGGTTATGCTGGGTGGTTTGGTTATGCTGGATGGTGTGGTTATGCTGGGTGGTTTGGTTATGCTGGATGGTTTGGTTATGCGGGGTGGTTTGGTTATGCTGGATGGTTTGGTTATGCTGGGTGGTTTGGTTATGCTGGATGGTGTGGTTATGCTGGATGGTGTGGTTATGCCGGGTGGTGTGGTTATGCCGGGTGGTTTGGTTATGCTGGGTGGTTGGGTTATGCTGGATGGTTTGTTAATGCTGGGTGGTGTGGTTATGCTGGGTGGTTTGGTTCTGCTGGGTGGTTTGGTTATGCTGGGTGGTTTAGTTATGCTGGGTGGTTTGGTTATGATGGGTGGTTTGGTTATGCTGGCTGGTGTGGTTATGCTGGATTGTGTGGTTATGCTGGGTGGTGTGGTTATGCTGGATTGTTTGGTTATGCTGGGTGGTTTGGTTATGCTGGGTGGTTTGGTTCTGCTGGGTGGTTTGGTTCTGCTGGGTGGTTTGGTTATGCTGGGTGGTTTGGTTATGATGGGTGGTTTGGTTATGCTGGCTGGTGTGGTTATGCTGGATGGTGTGGTTATGCTGGATGGTGTGGTTATGCTGGGTGGTGTGGTTATGCTGGATTGTTTGGTTATGCTGGGTGGTTTGGTTATGCTGGGTGGTTTGGTTCTGCTGGGTGGTTTGGTTCTGCTGGATTGTTTGGTTATGCTGGATGGTTTGGTGCTGCTGGGTGGTTTGGTTCTGCTGGGTGGTTTGGTTCTGCTGGGTGGTTTGGTTCTGCTGGGTGGTTTGGTTCTGCTGGGTGGTTTGGTTCTGCTGGATGGTTTGGTTCTACTGGGTGGTTTGGTTCTGCTGGGTGGTTTGGTGCTGCTGGGTGGTTTGGTTCTGCTGGATGGTTTGGTTCTACTGGGTGGTTTGGTTCTGCTGGGTGGTTTGGTTCTGCTGGGTGGTTTGGTTCTGCTGGGTGGTTTGGTGCTGCTGGGTGGTTTGGTTCTGCTGGATGGTTTGGTTCTACTGGGTGGTTTGGTTCTGCTGGGTGGTTTGGTTCTGCTGGGTGGTTTGGTTCTGCTGGATGGTTTGGTTCTGCTGGATGGTTTGGTTCTACTGGGTGGTTTGGTTCTACTGGGTGGTTTGGTTCTACTGGGTGGTTTGGTTCTGCTGGGTGGTTTGGTTCTGCTGGATGGTTTGGTTCTGCTGGATGGTTTGGTTCTACTGGGTGGTTTGGTTCTGCTGGGTGGTTTGGTTCTGCTGGATGGTTTGGTTCTGCTGGATGGTTTGGTTCTGCTGGGTGGTTTGGTTCTGCTGGATGGTTTGGTTCTGCTGGTGGGTTTGGTTATGCTGGGTGGTTTGGTTCTGCTGGGTGGTTTGGTTCTGCTGGGTGGTTTGGTTCTGCTGGATGGTTTGGTTCTGCTGGATGGTTTGGTTCTGCTGGGTGGTTTGGTTCTGCTGGATGGTTTGGTTCTGCTGGGTGGTTTGGTTATGCTGGGTGGTTTGGTTCTGCTGGATGGTTTGGTTCTACTGGGTGGTTTGGTTCTGCTGGATGGTTTGGTTCTACTGGGTGGTTTGGTTCTGCTGGGTGGTTTGGTTCTGCTGGGTGGTTTGGTTCTGCTGGGTGGTTTGGTTATGCTGGGTGGTTTGGTTCTGCTGGGTGGTTTGGTTATGCTGGGTGGTTTGGTTATGCTGGATGGTGTGGTTATGCTGGGTGGTTTGGTTATGCTGGATGGTTTGGTTATGCGGGGTGGTTTGGTTATGCTGGATGGTTTGGTTATGCTGGGTGGTTTGGTTATGCTGGATGGTGTGGTTATGCTGGATGGTGTGGTTATGCCGGGTGGTGTGGTTATGCCGGGTGGTTTGGTTATGCTGGGTGGTTGGGTTATGCTGGATGGTTTGTTAATGCTGGGTGGTGTGGTTATGCTGGGTGGTTTGGTTCTGCTGGGTGGTTTGGTTATGCTGGGTGGTTTAGTTATGCTGGGTGGTTTGGTTATGATGGGTGGTTTGGTTATGCTGGCTGGTGTGGTTATGCTGGATTGTGTGGTTATGCTGGGTGGTGTGGTTATGCTGGATTGTTTGGTTATGCTGGGTGGTTTGGTTATGCTGGGTGGTTTGGTTCTGCTGGGTGGTTTGGTTCTGCTGGGTGGTTTGGTTATGCTGGGTGGTTTGGTTATGATGGGTGGTTTGGTTATGCTGGCTGGTGTGGTTATGCTGGATGGTGTGGTTATGCTGGATGGTGTGGTTATGCTGGGTGGTGTGGTTATGCTGGATTGTTTGGTTATGCTGGGTGGTTTGGTTATGCTGGGTGGTTTGGTTCTGCTGGGTGGTTTGGTTCTGCTGGATTGTTTGGTTATGCTGGATGGTTTGGTGCTGCTGGGTGGTTTGGTTCTGCTGGGTGGTTTGGTTCTGCTGGGTGGTTTGGTTCTGCTGGGTGGTTTGGTTCTGCTGGGTGGTTTGGTTCTGCTGGATGGTTTGGTTCTACTGGGTGGTTTGGTTCTGCTGGGTGGTTTGGTGCTGCTGGGTGGTTTGGTTCTGCTGGATGGTTTGGTTCTGCTGGGTGGTTTGGTTCTGCTGGATGGTTTGGTTCTACTGGGTGGTTTGGTTCTGCTGGGTGGTTTGGTTCTGCTGGGTGGTTTGGTTCTGCTGGATGGTTTGGTTCTACTGGGTGGTTTGGTTCTGCTGGGTGGTTTGGTTCTGCTGGGTGGTTTGGTTCTGCTGGATGGTTTGGTTCTGCTGGATGGTTTGGTTCTACTGGGTGGTTTGGTTCTACTGGGTGGTTTGGTTCTACTGGGTGGTTTGGTTCTGCTGGGTGGTTTGGTTCTGCTGGATGGTTTGGTTCTGCTGGATGGTTTGGTTCTACTGGGTGGTTTGGTTCTGCTGGGTGGTTTGGTTCTGCTGGATGGTTTGGTTCTGCTGGATGGTTTGGTTCTGCTGGGTGGTTTGGTTCTGCTGGATGGTTTGGTTCTGCTGGGTGGTTTGGTTATGCTGGGTGGTTTGGTTCTGCTGGGTGGTTTGGTTCTGCTGGGTGGTTTGGTTCTGCTGGGTGGTTTGGTTCTGCTGGATGGTTTGGTTCTGCTGGGTGGTTTGGTTCTGCTGGATGGTTTGGTTCTGCTGGGTGGTTTGGTTATGCTGGGTGGTTTGGTTCTGCTGGATGGTTTGGTTCTACTGGGTGGTTTGGTTCTGCTGGATGGTTTGGTTCTACTGGGTGGTTTGGTTCTGCTGGGTGGTTTGGTTCTGCTGGGTGGTTTGGTTCTGCTGGGTGGTTTGGTTATGCTGGATGGTGTGGTTATGCCGGGTGGTTTGGTTATGCCGGGTGGTTTGGTTATGCTGGATGGTTTGGTTATGCTGGGTGGTTTGGTTATGCTGGATGGTGTGGTTATGCTGGATGGTTTGGTTCTACTGGGTGGTTTGGTTCTGCTGGGTGGTTTGGTTCTGCTGGGTGGTTTGGTTATGCTGGGTGGTTTGGTTCTGCTGGATGGTTTGGTTCTGCTGGGTGGTTTGGTTATGCTGGGTGGTTTGGTTCTGCTGGGTGGTTTGGTTCTGCTGGATGGTTTGGTTCTGCTGGGTGGTTTGGTTCTGCTGGGTGGTTTGGTTCTGCTGGATGGTTTGGGTCTGCTGGATGGTTTGGGTCTGCTGGATGGTTTGGTTCTGCTGGGTGGTTTGGTTCTGCTGGATGGTTTGGTTCTGCTGGATGGTTTGGTTCTGCTGGATGGTTTGGTTCTGCTGGATGGTTTGGTTCTGCTGGATGGTTTGGTTCTACTGGGTGGTTTGGGTCTGCTGGATGGTTTGGTTCTGCTGGGTGGTTTGGTTCTGCTGGATGGTTTGGTTCTGCTGGATGGTTTGGTTCTGCTGGGTGGTTTGGTTCTGCTGGATGGTTTGGTTCTGCTGGATGGTTTGGTTCTACTGGGTGGTTTGGTTCTGCTGGGTGGTGTGGTTATGCTGGGTGGTGTGGTTATGCTGGATTGTTTGGTTATGCTGGATGGTTTGGTTCTGCTGGGTGGTTTGGTTCTGCTGGGTGGTTTGGTTCTACTGGGTGGTTTGGTTCTGCTGGGTGGTTTGGTTCTGCTGGGTGGTTTGGTTCTGCTGGGTGGTTTGGTTCTGCTGGGTGGTTTGGTTCTGCTGGATGGTTTGGTTATGCTGGGTGGTGTGGTTATGCTGGATGGTTTGGTTCTGCTGGGTGGTTTGGTTCTACTGGGTGGTGTGGTTATGCTGGGTGGTTTGGTTCTGCTGGATGGTTTGGTTCTGCTGGATGGTTTGGTTGTGCTGGGTGGTGTGGTTATGCTGGATGGTTTGGTTATGCTGGATGGTTTGGTTCTGCTGGATGGTTTGGTTCTACTGGGTGGTGTGGTTATGCTGGGTGGTGTGGTTATGCTGGATGGTTTGGTTCTGCTGGATGGTTTGGTTCTGCTGGATGGTTTGGTTATGCTGGGTGGTGTGGTTATGCTGGATGGTTTGGTTATGCTGGATGGTTTGGTTCTGCTGGGTGGTTTGGTTATGCTGGGTGGTTTGGTTCTGCTGGGTGGTTTGGTTCTGCTGGATGGTTTGGTTCTACTGGGTGGTTTGGTTCTGCTGGGTGGTTTGGTTCTGCTGGGTGGTTTGGTTCTGCTGGATGGTTTGGGTCTGCTGGATGGTTTGGGTCTGCTGGATGGTTTGGGTCTGCTGGATGGTTTGGTTCTGCTGGGTGGTTTGGTTCTGCTGGATGGTTTGGTTCTGCTGGATGGTTTGGTTCTGCTGGATGGTTTGGTTCTGCTGGATGGTTTGGTTCTGCTGGATGGTTTGGTTCTACTGGGTGGTTTGGGTCTGCTGGATGGTTTGGTTCTGCTGGGTGGTTTGGTTCTGCTGGATGGTTTGGTTCTGCTGGATGGTTTGGTTCTGCTGGGTGGTTTGGTTCTGCTGGATGGTTTGGTTCTACTGGGTGGTTTGGTTCTGCTGGGTGGTGTGGTTATGCTGGGTGGTGTGGTTATGCTGGATTGTTTGGTTATGCTGGATGGTTTGGTTCTGCTGGGTGGTTTGGTTCTGCTGGGTGGTTTGGTTCTACTGGGTGGTTTGGTTCTGCTGGGTGGTTTGGTTCTGCTGGGTGGTTTGGTTCTGCTGGGTGGTTTGGTTCTGCTGGGTGGTTTGGTTCTGCTGGATGGTTTGGTTATGCTGGGTGGTGTGGTTATGCTGGATGGTTTGGTTCTGCTGGGTGGTTTGGTTCTACTGGGTGGTGTGGTTATGCTGGGTGGTTTGGTTCTGCTGGATGGTTTGGTTCTGCTGGATGGTTTGGTTGTGCTGGGTGGTGTGGTTATGCTGGATGGTTTGGTTATGCTGGATGGTTTGGTTCTGCTGGATGGTTTGGTTCTACTGGGTGGTGTGGTTATGCTGGGTGGTGTGGTTATGCTGGATGGTTTGGTTCTGCTGGATGGTTTGGTTCTGCTGGATGGTTTGGTTATGCTGGGTGGTGTGGTTATGCTGGATGGTTTGGTTATGCTGGATGGTTTGGTTCTGCTGGATGGTTTGGTTCTACTGGGTGGTTTGGTTCTGCTGGGTGGTTTGGTTCTGCTGGGTGGTTTGGTTCTGCTGGATGGTTTGGTTATGCTGGGTGGTGTGGTTATGCTGGATGGTTTGGTTCTGCTGGGTGGTTTGGTTCTGCTGGATGGTTTGGTTCTACTGGGTGGTTTGGTTCTGCTGGGTGGTTTGGTTCTGCTGGGTGGTTTGGTTCTGCTGGGTGGTTTGGTTCTGCTGGGTGGTTTGGTTCTGCTGGGTGGTTTGGTTCTGCTGGGTGGTTTGGTTCTGCTGGGTGGTTTGGTTCTGCTGGATGGTTTGGTTATGCTGGGTGGTGTGGTTATGCTGGATGGTTTGGTTCTGCTGGGTGGTTTGGTTCTGCTGGATGGTTTGGTTCTACTGGGTGGTTTGGTTCTGCTGGGTGGTTTGGTTCTGCTGGGTGGTTTGGTTCTGCTGGGTGGTTTGGTTCTGCTGGGTGGTTTGGTTCTGCTGGATGGTTTGGTTATGCTGGGTGGTGTGGTTATGCTGGATGGTTTGGTTCTGCTGGATGGTTTGGTTCTACTGGGTGGTTTGGTGCTGCTGGGTGGTTTGGTTCTGCTGGATGGTTTGGTTATGCTGGGTGGTGTGGTTATGCTGGATGGTTTGGTTCTGCTGGGTGGTTTGGTTCTGCTGGATGGTTTGTTTCTACTGGGTGGTTTGGTTCTGCTGGATGGTTTGGTTCTGCTGGATGGTTTGGTTCTACTGGGTGGTTTGGTTCTGCTGGATGGTTTGGTTCTACTGGGTGGTTTGGTTCTGCTGGGTGGTTTGGTTCTGCTGGATGGTTTGGTTCTACTGGGTGGTGTGGTTATGCTGGATGGTTTGGTTCTGCTGGATGGTTTGGTTCTGCTGGGTGGTTTGGTTCTACTGGGTGGTTTGGTTCTGCTGGGTGGTTTGGTTCTGCTGGATGGTTTGGTTCTACTGGGTGGTGTGGTTATGCTGGATGGTTTGGTTCTGCTGGATGGTTTGGTTCTACTGGGTGGTTTGGTTCTGCTGGATGGTTTGGTTCTACTGGGTGGTTTGGTTCTGCTGGGTGGTTTGGTTCTGCTGGATGGTTTGGTTCTACTGGGTGGTTTGGTTCTGCTGGGTGGTTTGGTTCTGCTGGGTGGTGTGGTTATGCTGGGTGGTTTGGTTCTGCTGGGTGGTTTGGTTCTGCTGGATTGTTTGGTTCTGCTGGGTGGTTTGGTTCTGCTGGGTGGTTTGGTTCTGCTGGGTGGTGTGGTTATGCTGGGTGGTTTGGTTCTGCTGGGTGGTTTGGTTATGCTGGATTGTTTGGTTATGCTGGATGGTTTGGTTCTGCTGGGTGGTTTGGTTATGCTGGATTGTTTGGTTATGCTGGATGGTTTGGTGCTGCTGGGTGGTTTGGTTCTGCTGGGTGGTTTGGTTCTGCTGGGTGGTTTGGTTCTGCTGGGTGGTTTGGTTCTGCTGGGTGGTTTGGTTCTGCTGGATGGTTTGGTTCTACTGGGTGGTTTGGTTCTGCTGGGTGGTTTGGTGCTGCTGGGTGGTTTGGTTCTGCTGGATGGTTTGGTTCTACTGGGTGGTTTGGTTCTGCTGGGTGGTTTGGTTCTGCTGGGTGGTTTGGTTCTGCTGGGTGGTTTGGTGCTGCTGGGTGGTTTGGTTCTGCTGGATGGTTTGGTTCTACTGGGTGGTTTGGTTCTGCTGGGTGGTTTGGTTCTGCTGGGTGGTTTGGTTCTGCTGGATGGTTTGGTTCTGCTGGATGGTTTGGTTCTACTGGGTGGTTTGGTTCTACTGGGTGGTTTGGTTCTACTGGGTGGTTTGGTTCTGCTGGGTGGTTTGGTTCTGCTGGATGGTTTGGTTCTGCTGGATGGTTTGGTTCTACTGGGTGGTTTGGTTCTGCTGGGTGGTTTGGTTCTGCTGGATGGTTTGGTTCTGCTGGATGGTTTGGTTCTGCTGGGTGGTTTGGTTCTGCTGGATGGTTTGGTTCTGCTGGGTGGTTTGGTTATGCTGGGTGGTTTGGTTCTGCTGGGTGGTTTGGTTCTGCTGGGTGGTTTGGTTCTGCTGGATGGTTTGGTTCTGCTGGATGGTTTGGTTCTGCTGGGTGGTTTGGTTCTGCTGGATGGTTTGGTTCTGCTGGGTGGTTTGGTTATGCTGGGTGGTTTGGTTCTGCTGGATGGTTTGGTTCTACTGGGTGGTTTGGTTCTGCTGGATGGTTTGGTTCTACTGGGTGGTTTGGTTCTGCTGGGTGGTTTGGTTCTGCTGGGTGGTTTGGTTATGCTGGATGGTGTGGTTATGCCGGGTGGTTTGGTTATGCCGGGTGGTTTGGTTATGCTGGATGGTTTGGTTATGCTGGATGGTTTGGTTATGCTGGGTGGTTTGGTTATGCTGGATGGTGTGGTTATGCTGAGTGGTTTGGTTATGCTGGATGGTTTGGTTATGCTGGGTGGTTTGGTTATGCTGGATGGTTTGGTTATGCTGGGTGGTTTGGTTATGCTGGATGGTGTGGTTATGCTGGATGGTGTGGTTATGCCGGGTGGTTTGGTTATGCCGGGTGGTGTGGTTATGCCGGGTGGTTTGGTTATGCCGGGTGGTGTGGTTATGCTGGATGGTTTGGTTATGCTGGGTGGTTTGGTTATGCTGGGTGGTGTGGTTATGCTGGGTGGTTTGGTTATGCTGGATGGTTTGGTTATGCTGGGTGGTTTGGTTATGCTGGGTGGTTTGGTTATGCTGGGTGGTTTGGTTATGCTGGATGGTGTGGTTATGCCGGATGGTGTGGTTATGCCGGGTGGTTTGGTTATGCCGGGTGGTGTGGTTATGCCGGGTGGTTTGGTTATGCCGGGTGGTGTGGTTATGCTGGATGGTTTGGTTATGCTGGGTGGTGTGGTTATGCTGGGTGGTTTGGTTCTGCTGGGTGGTTTGGTTATGCTGGGTGGTTTGGTTATGCTGGATGGTGTGGTTATGCTGGGTGGTTTGGTTATGCTGGATGGTTTGGTACTGCTGGATGGTTTGGTTCTGCTGGATGGTTTGGTTCTGCTGGATGGTTTGGTTCTGCTGGGTGGTTTGGTTCTGCTGGATGGTTTGGTTCTGCTGGATGGTTTGGTTCTGCTGGGTGGTTTGGTTATGCTGGGTGGTTTGGTTCTGCTGGGTGGTTTGGTTCTGCTGGATGGTTTGGTTCTACTGGGTGGTTTGGTTCTGCTGGGTGGTTTGGTTATGCTGGATGGTGTGGTTATGCTGAGTGGTTTGGTTATGCTGGATGGTTTGGTTATGCTGGGTGGTTTGGTTATGCTGGATGGTTTGGTTATGCTGGGTGGTTTGGTTATGCTGGATGGTGTGGTTATGCTGGATGGTGTGGTTATGCCGGGTGGTTTGGTTATGCCGGGTGGTGTGGTTATGCCGGGTGGTTTGGTTATGCCGGGTGGTGTGGTTATGCTGGATGGTTTGGTTATGCTGGGTGGTTTGGTTATGCTGGGTGGTGTGGTTATGCTGGGTGGTTTGGTTATGCTGGATGGTTTGGTTATGCTGGGTGGTTTGGTTATGCTGGGTGGTTTGGTTATGCTGGGTGGTTTGGTTATGCTGGATGGTGTGGTTATGCCGGATGGTGTGGTTATGCCGGGTGGTTTGGTTATGCCGGGTGGTGTGGTTATGCCGGGTGGTTTGGTTATGCCGGGTGGTGTGGTTATGCTGGATGGTTTGGTTATGCTGGGTGGTGTGGTTATGCTGGGTGGTTTGGTTCTGCTGGGTGGTTTGGTTATGCTGGGTGGTTTGGTTATGCTGGATGGTGTGGTTATGCTGGGTGGTTTGGTTATGCTGGATGGTTTGGTTATGCGGGGTGGTTTGGTTATGCTGGATGGTTCGGTTATGCTGGGTGGTTTGGTTATGCTGGATGGTGTGGTTATGCTGGATGGTGTGGTTATGCCGGGTGGTGTGGTTATGCCGGGTGGTTTGGTTATGCTGGGTGGTTGGGTTATGCTGGATGGTTTGTTAATGCTGGGTGGTGTGGTTATGCTGGGTGGTTTGGTTCTGCTGGGTGGTTTGGTTATGCTGGGTGGTTTAGTTATGCTGGGTGGTTTGGTTATGATGGGTGGTTTGGTTATGCTGGCTGGTGTGGTTATGCTGGATGGTGTGGTTATGCTGGGTGGTGTGGTTATGCTGGATTGTTTGGTTATGCTGGGTGGTTTGGTTATGCTGGGTGGTTTGGTTCTGCTGGGTGGTTTGGTTCTGCTGGGTGGTTTGGTTCTGTTGGGTGGTTTGGTTCTGCTGGATGGTTTGGTTCTGCTGGGTGGTTTGGTTCTGCTGGGTGGTTTGGTTCTGCTGGGTGGTTTGGTTCTGCTGGGTGGTTTGGTTCTGTTGGGTGGTTTGGTTCTGCTGGATGGTTTGGTTCTGCTGGGGGGTTTGGTTCTGCTGGGTGGTTTGGTTCTGCTGGATGGTTTGGTTCTGCTGGGTGGTTTGGTTCTGCTGGATGGTTTGGTTCTGCTGGGTGGTTTGGTTCTGCTGGATGGTTTGGTTCTGCTGGATGGTTTGGTTCTGCTGGGTGGTTTGGTTCTGCTGGATGGTTTGGTTCTGCTGGGTGGTTTGGTTCTGCTGGATGGTTTGGTTCTGCTGGATGGTTTGGTTCTGCTGGGTGGTTTGGTTCTGCTGGGTGGTTTGGTTCTGCTGGATGGTTTGGTTCTGCTGGATGGTTTGGTACTGCTGGATGGTTTGGTTCTGCTGGATGGTTTGGTTCTACTGGGTGGTTTGGTTCTGCTGGGTGGTTTGGTTCTGCTGGGTGGTTTGGTTCTGCTGGATGGTTTGGGTCTGCTGGATGGTTTGGGTCTGCTGGATGGTTTGGGTCTGCTGGATGGTTTGGTTCTGCTGGGTGGTTTGGTTCTGCTGGATGGTTTGGTTCTGCTGGATGGTTTGGTTCTGCTGGATGGTTTGGTTCTGCTGGATGGTTTGGTTCTGCTGGATGGTTTGGTTCTACTGGGTGGTTTGGGTCTGCTGGATGGTTTGGTTCTGCTGGATGGTTTGGTTCTGCTGGATGGTTTGGTTCTGCTGGATGGTTTGGTTCTGCTGGATGGTTTGGTTCTGCTGGATGGTTTGGTTCTGCTGGGTGGTTTGGTTCTGCTGGGTGGTTTGGTTCTGCTGGATGGTTTGGTTCTACTGGGTGGTTTGGTTCTGCTGGGTGGTGTGGTTATGCTGGGTGGTGTGGTTATGCTGGGTGGTTTGCTTATGCTTATGCTGGGTGGTTTGCTTATGCTTATGCTGGGTGGTTTGCTTATGCTTATGCTGGGTGGTTTTGGTTATGCTGGGTGGTTTGCTTATGCTTATGCTGGGTGGTTTGCTTATGCTTATGCTGGGTGGTTTGCTTATGCTTATGCTGGGTGGTTTTGGTTATGCTGGGTGGTTTGCTTATGCTTATGCTGGGTGGTTTGCTTATGCTTATGCTGGGTGGTTTTGGTTATGCTGGGTGGTTTTGGTTATGCTTATGCTGTGTGGTTTTGGTTATGCTTATGCTGGGTGGTTTTGGTTATGCTGGGTGGTTTGCTTATGCTTATGCTGGGTGGTTTTGGTTATGCTGGGTGGTTTTGGTTATGCTGGGTGGTTTGCTTATGCTTATGCTGGGTGGTTTTGGTTATGCTGGGTGGTTTGCTTATGCTTATGCTGGGAGGTTTTGGTTATGCTTATGCTGGGTGGTTTTGGTTATGCTTATGCTGGGTGGTTTTGGTTATGCTTATGCTGGGTGGTTTTGGTTATGCTTATGCTGGGTGGTTTTGGTTATGGTTATGCTGGGTGGTTTTGGTTATGGTGGGTGGTTTGCTTATGCTTATGCTGGGTGGTTTTGGTTATGCTGGGTGGTTTGCTTATGCTTATGCTGGGTGGTTTTGGTTATGCTGGGTGGTTTGCTTATGCTTATGCTGGGTGGTTTTGGTTATGCTGGGTGCTTTGGTTATGCTGGATGGTGTGGTTATGCTGGGTGGTTTGGTTATGCTGGGTGGTGTGGTTATGCTGGGTGGTGTGGTTATGCTGGGTGGTTTGGTTATGCTGGGTGGTGTAGTTCTGCTGGGTGGTTTGGTTATGCTGGGTGGTTTGGTTATGCTGGGTGGTTTGGTTATGCTGGATGGTGTGGTTATGCCGGGTGGTTTGGTTATGCCGGGTGGTTTGGTTATGCTGGATGGTTTGGTTATGCTGGGTGGTTTGGTTATGCTGGATGGTGTGGTTATGCTGAGTGGTTTGGTTATGCTGGATGGTTTGGTTATGCTGGGTGGTTTGGTTATGCTGGATGGTTTGGTTATGCTGGGTGGTTTGGTTATGCTGGATGGTGTGGTTATGCTGGATGGTGTGGTTATGCCGGGTGGTTTGGTTATGCCGGGTGGTGTGGTTATGCCGGGTGGTTTGGTTATGCCGGGTGGTGTGGTTATGCTGGATGGTTTGGTTATGCTGGGTTGTTTGGTTATGCTGGGTGGTTTGGTTATGCTGGATGGTGTGGTTATGCCGGATGGTGTGGTTATGCCGGGTGGTTTGGTTATGCCGGGTGGTGTGGTTATGCCGGGTGGTTTGGTTATGCCGGGTGGTGTGGTTATGCTGGATGGTTTGGTTATGCTGGGTGGTGTGGTTATGCTGGGTGGTTTGGTTCTGCTGGGTGGTTTGGTTATGCTGGGTGGTTTGGTTATGCTGGATGGTGTGGTTATGCTGGGTGGTTTGGTTATGCTGGATGGTTTGGTTATGCGGGGTGGTTTGGTTATGCTGGATGGTTTGGTTATGCTGGGTGGTTTGGTTATGCTGGATGGTGTGGTTATGCTGGATGGTGTGGTTATGCCGGGTGGTGTGGTTATGCCGGGTGGTTTGGTTATGCTGGGTGGTTGGGTTATGCTGGATGGTTTGTTAATGCTGGGTGGTGTGGTTATGCTGGGTGGTTTGGTTCTGCTGGGTGGTTTGGTTATGCTGGGTGGTTTAGTTATGCTGGGTGGTTTGGTTATGATGGGTGGTTTGGTTATGCTGGCTGGTGTGGTTATGCTGGATTGTGTGGTTATGCTGGGTGGTGTGGTTATGCTGGATTGTTTGGTTATGCTGGGTGGTTTGGTTATGCTGGGTGGTTTGGTTCTGCTGGGTGGTTTGGTTCTGCTGGGTGGTTTGGTTATGCTGGGTGGTTTGGTTATGATGGGTGGTTTGGTTATGCTGGCTGGTGTGGTTATGCTGGATGGTGTGGTTATGCTGGATGGTGTGGTTATGCTGGGTGGTGTGGTTATGCTGGATTGTTTGGTTATGCTGGGTGGTTTGGTTATGCTGGGTGGTTTGGTTCTGCTGGGTGGTTTGGTTCTGCTGGATTGTTTGGTTATGCTGGATGGTTTGGTGCTGCTGGGTGGTTTGGTTCTGCTGGGTGGTTTGGTTCTGCTGGGTGGTTTGGTTCTGCTGGGTGGTTTGGTTCTGCTGGGTGGTTTGGTTCTGCTGGATGGTTTGGTTCTACTGGGTGGTTTGGTTCTGCTGGGTGGTTTGGTGCTGCTGGGTGGTTTGGTTCTGCTGGGTGGTTTGGTGCTGCTGGGTGGTTTGGTTCTGCTGGATGGTTTGGTTCTACTGGGTGGTTTGGTTCTGCTGGGTGGTTTGGTTCTGCTGGGTGGTTTGGTTCTGCTGGGTGGTTTGGTGCTGCTGGGTGGTTTGGTTCTGCTGGATGGTTTGGTTCTACTGGGTGGTTTGGTTCTGCTGGGTGGTTTGGTTCTGCTGGGTGGTTTGGTTCTGCTGGATGGTTTGGTTCTGCTGGATGGTTTGGTTCTACTGGGTGGTTTGGTTCTACTGGGTGGTTTGGTTCTACTGGGTGGTTTGGTTCTGCTGGGTGGTTTGGTTCTGCTGGATGGTTTGGTTCTGCTGGATGGTTTGGTTCTACTGGGTGGTTTGGTTCTGCTGGGTGGTTTGGTTCTGCTGGATGGTTTGGTTCTGCTGGATGGTTTGGTTCTGCTGGGTGGTTTGGTTCTGCTGGATGGTTTGGTTCTGCTGGGTGGTTTGGTTATGCTGGGTGGTTTGGTTCTGCTGGGTGGTTTGGTTCTGCTGGGTGGTTTGGTTCTGCTGGATGGTTTGGTTCTGCTGGATGGTTTGGTTCTGCTGGGTGGTTTGGTTATGCTGGATGGTGTGGTTATGCTGGGTGGTTTGGTTATGCTGGATGGTTTGGTTATGCGGGGTGGTTTGGTTATGCTGGATGGTTCGGTTATGCTGGGTGGTTTGGTTATGCTGGATGGTGTGGTTATGCTGGATGGTGTGGTTATGCCGGGTGGTGTGGTTATGCCGGGTGGTTTGGTTATGCTGGGTGGTTGGGTTATGCTGGATGGTTTGTTAATGCTGGGTGGTGTGGTTATGCTGGGTGGTTTGGTTCTGCTGGGTGGTTTGGTTATGCTGGGTGGTTTAGTTATGCTGGGTGGTTTGGTTATGATGGGTGGTTTGGTTATGCTGGCTGGTGTGGTTATGCTGGATGGTGTGGTTATGCTGGGTGGTGTGGTTATGCTGGATTGTTTGGTTATGCTGGGTGGTTTGGTTATGCTGGGTGGTTTGGTTCTGCTGGGTGGTTTGGTTCTGCTGGGTGGTTTGGTTCTGTTGGGTGGTTTGGTTCTGCTGGATGGTTTGGTTCTGCTGGGTGGTTTGGTTCTGCTGGGTGGTTTGGTTCTGCTGGGAGTTGGTTCTGCTGGGTGGTTTGGTTCTGTTGGGTGGTTTGGTTCTGCTGGATGGTTTGGTTCTGCTGGGTGGTTTGGTTCTGCTGGGTGGTTTGGTTCTGCTGGATGGTTTGGTTCTACTGGGTGGTTTGGTTCTGCTGGGTGGTTTGGTTCTGCTGGGTGGTTTGGTTCTGCTGGGAGTTGGTTCTGCTGGGTGGTTTGGTTCTGTTGGGTGGTTTGGTTCTGCTGGATGGTTTGGTTCTGCTGGGTGGTTTGGTTCTGCTGGGTGGTTTGGTTCTGCTGGATGGTTTGGTTCTACTGGGTGGTTTGGTTCTGCTGGATGGTTTGGTTCTGCTGGATGGTTTGGTTCTGTTGGGTGGTTTGGTTCTGCTGGATGGTTTGGTTCTGCTGGGTGGTTTGGTTCTGCTGGGTGGTTTGGTTCTGCTGGATGGTTTGGTTCTGCTGGGGGGTTTGGTTCTGCTGGGTGGTTTGGTTCTGCTGGATGGTTTGGTTCTGCTGGGTGGTTTGGTTCTGCTGGATGGTTTGGTTCTGCTGGGTGGTTTGGTTCTGCTGGATGGTTTGGTTCTGCTGGATGGTTTGGTTCTGCTGGGTGGTTTGGTTCTGCTGGATGGTTTGGTTCTGCTGGGTGGTTTGGTTCTGCTGGATGGTTTGGTTCTGCTGGATGGTTTGGTTCTGCTGGGTGGTTTGGTTCTGCTGGGTGGTTTGGTTCTGCTGGATGGTTTGGTTCTGCTGGATGGTTTGGTACTGCTGGATGGTTTGGTTCTGCTGGATGGTTTGGTTCTGCTGGATGGTTTGGTTCTGCTGGGTGGTTTGGTTCTGCTGGATGGTTTGGTTCTGCTGGATGGTTTGGTTCTGCTGGATGGTTTGGTTCTGCTGGGTGGTTTGGTTATGCTGGGTGGTTTGGTTCTGCTGGGTGGTTTGGTTCTGCTGGATGGTTTGGTTCTACTGGGTGGTTTGGTTCTGCTGGGTGGTTTGGTTCTGCTGGGTGGTTTGGTTCTGCTGGATGGTTTGGGTCTGCTGGATGGTTTGGGTCTGCTGGATGGTTTGGGTCTGCTGGATGGTTTGGTTCTGCTGGGTGGTTTGGTTCTGCTGGATGGTTTGGTTCTGCTGGATGGTTTGGTTCTGCTGGATGGTTTGGTTCTGCTGGATGGTTTGGTTCTGCTGGATGGTTTGGTTCTACTGGGTGGTTTGGGTCTGCTGGATGGTTTGGTTCTGCTGGGTGGTTTGGTTCTGCTGGATGGTTTGGTACTGCTGGATGGTTTGGTTCTGCTGGATGGTTTGGTTCTGCTGGATGGTTTGGTTCTGCTGGGTGGTTTGGTTCTGCTGGGTGGTTTGGTTCTGCTGGATGGTTTGGTTCTACTGGGTGGTTTGGTTCTGCTGGGTGGTGTGGTTATGCTGGGTGGTGTGGTTATGCTGGGTGGTTTGCTTATGCTTATGCTGGGTGGTTTGCTTATGCTTATGCTGGGTGGTTTGCTTATGCTTATGCTGGGTGGTTTTGGTTATGCTGGGTGGTTTGCTTATGCTTATGCTGGGTGGTTTGCTTATGCTTATGCTGGGTGGTTTGCTTATGCTTATGCTGGGTGGTTTTGGTTATGCTGGGTGGTTTGCTTATGCTTATGCTGGGTGGTTTGCTTATGCTTATGCTGGGTGGTTTTGGTTATGCTGGGTGGTTTTGGTTATGCTTATGCTGTGTGGTTTTGGTTATGCTTATGCTGGGTGGTTTTGGTTATGCTTATGCTGGGTGGTTTTGGTTATGCTTATGCTGGGTGGTTTTGGTTATGCTTATGCTGGGTGGTTTTGGTTATGGTTATGCTGGGTGGTTTTGGTTATGGTGGGTGGTTTGCTTATGCTTATGCTGGGTGGTTTTGGTTATGCTGGGTGGTTTGCTTATGCTTATGCTGGGTGGTTTTGGTTATGCTGGGTGGTTTGCTTATGCTTATGCTGGGTGGTTTTGGTTATGCTGGGTGCTTTGGTTATGCTGGATGGTGTGGTTATGCTGGGTGGTTTGGTTATGCTGGGTGGTGTGGTTATGCTGGGTGGTGTGGTTATGCTGGGTGGTTTGGTTATGCTGGGTGGTGTAGTTCTGCTGGGTGGTTTGGTTATGCTGGGTGGTTTGGTTATGCTGGGTGGTTTGGTTATGCTGGATGGTGTGGTTATGCCGGGTGGTTTGGTTATGCCGGGTGGTTTGGTTATGCTGGATGGTTTGGTTATGCTGGGTGGTTTGGTTATGCTGGATGGTGTGGTTATGCTGAGTGGTTTGGTTATGCTGGATGGTTTGGTTATGCTGGGTGGTTTGGTTATGCTGGATGGTTTGGTTATGCTGGGTGGTTTGGTTATGCTGGATGGTGTGGTTATGCTGGATGGTGTGGTTATGCCGGGTGGTTTGGTTATGCCGGGTGGTGTGGTTATGCCGGGTGGTTTGGTTATGCCGGGTGGTGTGGTTATGCTGGATGGTTTGGTTATGCTGGGTTGTTTGGTTATGCTGGGTGGTTTGGTTATGCTGGATGGTGTGGTTATGCCGGATGGTGTGGTTATGCCGGGTGGTTTGGTTATGCCGGGTGGTGTGGTTATGCCGGGTGGTTTGGTTATGCCGGGTGGTGTGGTTATGCTGGATGGTTTGGTTATGCTGGGTGGTGTGGTTATGCTGGGTGGTTTGGTTCTGCTGGGTGGTTTGGTTATGCTGGGTGGTTTGGTTATGCTGGATGGTGTGGTTATGCTGGGTGGTTTGGTTATGCTGGATGGTTTGGTTATGCGGGGTGGTTTGGTTATGCTGGATGGTTTGGTTATGCTGGGTGGTTTGGTTATGCTGGATGGTGTGGTTATGCTGGATGGTGTGGTTATGCCGGGTGGTGTGGTTATGCCGGGTGGTTTGGTTATGCTGGGTGGTTGGGTTATGCTGGATGGTTTGTTAATGCTGGGTGGTGTGGTTATGCTGGGTGGTTTGGTTCTGCTGGGTGGTTTGGTTATGCTGGGTGGTTTAGTTATGCTGGGTGGTTTGGTTATGATGGGTGGTTTGGTTATGCTGGCTGGTGTGGTTATGCTGGATTGTGTGGTTATGCTGGGTGGTGTGGTTATGCTGGATTGTTTGGTTATGCTGGGTGGTTTGGTTATGCTGGGTGGTTTGGTTCTGCTGGGTGGTTTGGTTCTGCTGGGTGGTTTGGTTATGCTGGGTGGTTTGGTTATGATGGGTGGTTTGGTTATGCTGGCTGGTGTGGTTATGCTGGATGGTGTGGTTATGCTGGATGGTGTGGTTATGCTGGGTGGTGTGGTTATGCTGGATTGTTTGGTTATGCTGGGTGGTTTGGTTATGCTGGGTGGTTTGGTTCTGCTGGGTGGTTTGGTTCTGCTGGATTGTTTGGTTATGCTGGATGGTTTGGTGCTGCTGGGTGGTTTGGTTCTGCTGGGTGGTTTGGTTCTGCTGGGTGGTTTGGTTCTGCTGGGTGGTTTGGTTCTGCTGGGTGGTTTGGTTCTGCTGGATGGTTTGGTTCTACTGGGTGGTTTGGTTCTGCTGGGTGGTTTGGTGCTGCTGGGTGGTTTGGTTCTGCTGGATGGTTTGGTTCTACTGGGTGGTTTGGTTCTGCTGGGTGGTTTGGTTCTGCTGGGTGGTTTGGTTCTGCTGGGTGGTTTGGTGCTGCTGGGTGGTTTGGTTCTGCTGGATGGTTTGGTTCTACTGGGTGGTTTGGTTCTGCTGGGTGGTTTGGTTCTGCTGGGTGGTTTGGTTCTGCTGGATGGTTTGGTTCTGCTGGATGGTTTGGTTCTACTGGGTGGTTTGGTTCTACTGGGTGGTTTGGTTCTACTGGGTGGTTTGGTTCTGCTGGGTGGTTTGGTTCTGCTGGATGGTTTGGTTCTGCTGGATGGTTTGGTTCTACTGGGTGGTTTGGTTCTGCTGGGTGGTTTGGTTCTGCTGGATGGTTTGGTTCTGCTGGATGGTTTGGTTCTGCTGGGTGGTTTGGTTCTGCTGGATGGTTTGGTTCTGCTGGGTGGTTTGGTTATGCTGGGTGGTTTGGTTCTGCTGGGTGGTTTGGTTCTGCTGGGTGGTTTGGTTCTGCTGGATGGTTTGGTTCTGCTGGATGGTTTGGTTCTGCTGGGTGGTTTGGTTCTGCTGGATGGTTTGGTTCTGCTGGGTGGTTTGGTTATGCTGGGTGGTTTGGTTCTGCTGGATGGTTTGGTTCTACTGGGTGGTTTGGTTCTGCTGGATGGTTTGGTTCTACTGGGTGGTTTGGTTCTGCTGGGTGGTTTGGTTCTGCTGGGTGGTTTGGTTCTGCTGGGTGGTTTGGTTATGCTGGGTGGTTTGGTTCTGCTGGGTGGTTTGGTTATGCTGGGTGGTTTGGTTATGCTGGATGGTGTGGTTATGCTGGGTGGTTTGGTTATGCTGGGTGGTTTGGTTATGCTGGATGGTTTGGTTATGCGGGGTGGTTTGGTTATGCTGGATGGTTTGGTTATGCTGGGTGGTTTGGTTATGCTGGATGGTGTGGTTATGCTGGATGGTGTGGTTATGCCGGGTGGTGTGGTTATGCCGGGTGGTTTGGTTATGCTGGGTGGTTGGGTTATGCTGGATGGTTTGTTAATGCTGGGTGGTGTGGTTATGCTGGGTGGTTTGGTTCTGCTGGGTGGTTTGGTTATGCTGGGTGGTTTAGTTATGCTGGGTGGTTTGGTTATGATGGGTGGTTTGGTTATGCTGGCTGGTGTGGTTATGCTGGATTGTGTGGTTATGCTGGGTGGTGTGGTTATGCTGGATTGTTTGGTTATGCTGGGTGGTTTGGTTATGCTGGGTGGTTTGGTTCTGCTGGGTGGTTTGGTTCTGCTGGGTGGTTTGGTTATGCTGGGTGGTTTGGTTATGATGGGTGGTTTGGTTATGCTGGCTGGTGTGGTTATGCTGGATGGTGTGGTTATGCTGGATGGTGTGGTTATGCTGGGTGGTGTGGTTATGCTGGATTGTTTGGTTATGCTGGGTGGTTTGGTTATGCTGGGTGGTTTGGTTCTGCTGGGTGGTTTGGTTCTGCTGGATTGTTTGGTTATGCTGGATGGTTTGGTGCTGCTGGGTGGTTTGGTTCTGCTGGGTGGTTTGGTTCTGCTGGGTGGTTTGGTTCTGCTGGGTGGTTTGGTTCTGCTGGGTGGTTTGGTTCTGCTGGATGGTTTGGTTCTACTGGGTGGTTTGGTTCTGCTGGGTGGTTTGGTGCTGCTGGGTGGTTTGGTTCTGCTGGATGGTTTGGTTCTACTGGGTGGTTTGGTTCTGCTGGGTGGTTTGGTTCTGCTGGGTGGTTTGGTTCTGCTGGGTGGTTTGGTGCTGCTGGGTGGTTTGGTTCTGCTGGATGGTTTGGTTCTACTGGGTGGTTTGGTTCTGCTGGGTGGTTTGGTTCTGCTGGGTGGTTTGGTTCTGCTGGATGGTTTGGTTCTGCTGGATGGTTTGGTTCTACTGGGTGGTTTGGTTCTACTGGGTGGTTTGGTTCTACTGGGTGGTTTGGTTCTGCTGGGTGGTTTGGTTCTGCTGGATGGTTTGGTTCTGCTGGATGGTTTGGTTCTACTGGGTGGTTTGGTTCTGCTGGGTGGTTTGGTTCTGCTGGATGGTTTGGTTCTGCTGGATGGTTTGGTTCTGCTGGGTGGTTTGGTTCTGCTGGATGGTTTGGTTCTGCTGGGTGGTTTGGTTATGCTGGGTGGTTTGGTTCTGCTGGGTGGTTTGGTTCTGCTGGGTGGTTTGGTTCTGCTGGGTGGTTTGGTTCTGCTGGATGGTTTGGTTCTGCTGGGTGGTTTGGTTCTGCTGGATGGTTTGGTTCTGCTGGGTGGTTTGGTTATGCTGGGTGGTTTGGTTCTGCTGGATGGTTTGGTTCTACTGGGTGGTTTGGTTCTGCTGGATGGTTTGGTTCTACTGGGTGGTTTGGTTCTGCTGGGTGGTTTGGTTCTGCTGGGTGGTTTGGTTCTGCTGGGTGGTTTGGTTATGCTGGATGGTGTGGTTATGCCGGGTGGTTTGGTTATGCCGGGTGGTTTGGTTATGCTGGATGGTTTGGTTATGCTGGGTGGTTTGGTTATGCTGGATGGTGTGGTTATGCTGGATGGTTTGGTTCTACTGGGTGGTTTGGTTCTGCTGGGTGGTTTGGTTCTGCTGGGTGGTTTGGTTATGCTGGGTGGTTTGGTTCTGCTGGATGGTTTGGTTCTGCTGGGTGGTTTGGTTATGCTGGGTGGTTTGGTTCTGCTGGGTGGTTTGGTTCTGCTGGATGGTTTGGTTCTGCTGGGTGGTTTGGTTCTGCTGGGTGGTTTGGTTCTGCTGGATGGTTTGGGTCTGCTGGATGGTTTGGGTCTGCTGGATGGTTTGGGTCTGCTGGATGGTTTGGTTCTGCTGGGTGGTTTGGTTCTGCTGGATGGTTTGGTTCTGCTGGATGGTTTGGTTCTGCTGGATGGTTTGGTTCTGCTGGATGGTTTGGTTCTGCTGGATGGTTTGGTTCTACTGGGTGGTTTGGGTCTGCTGGATGGTTTGGTTCTGCTGGGTGGTTTGGTTCTGCTGGATGGTTTGGTTCTGCTGGATGGTTTGGTTCTGCTGGGTGGTTTGGTTCTGCTGGATGGTTTGGTTCTGCTGGATGGTTTGGTTCTACTGGGTGGTTTGGTTCTGCTGGGTGGTGTGGTTATGCTGGGTGGTGTGGTTATGCTGGATTGTTTGGTTATGCTGGATGGTTTGGTTCTGCTGGGTGGTTTGGTTCTGCTGGGTGGTTTGGTTCTACTGGGTGGTTTGGTTCTGCTGGGTGGTTTGGTTCTGCTGGGTGGTTTGGTTCTGCTGGGTGGTTTGGTTCTGCTGGGTGGTTTGGTTCTGCTGGATGGTTTGGTTATGCTGGGTGGTGTGGTTATGCTGGATGGTTTGGTTCTGCTGGGTGGTTTGGTTCTACTGGGTGGTGTGGTTATGCTGGGTGGTTTGGTTCTGCTGGATGGTTTGGTTCTGCTGGATGGTTTGGTTGTGCTGGGTGGTGTGGTTATGCTGGATGGTTTGGTTATGCTGGATGGTTTGGTTCTGCTGGATGGTTTGGTTCTACTGGGTGGTGTGGTTATGCTGGGTGGTGTGGTTATGCTGGATGGTTTGGTTCTGCTGGATGGTTTGGTTCTGCTGGATGGTTTGGTTATGCTGGGTGGTGTGGTTATGCTGGATGGTTTGGTTATGCTGGATGGTTTGGTTCTGCTGGGTGGTTTGGTTATGCTGGGTGGTTTGGTTCTGCTGGGTGGTTTGGTTCTGCTGGATGGTTTGGTTCTACTGGGTGGTTTGGTTCTGCTGGGTGGTTTGGTTCTGCTGGGTGGTTTGGTTCTGCTGGATGGTTTGGGTCTGCTGGATGGTTTGGGTCTGCTGGATGGTTTGGGTCTGCTGGATGGTTTGGTTCTGCTGGGTGGTTTGGTTCTGCTGGATGGTTTGGTTCTGCTGGATGGTTTGGTTCTGCTGGATGGTTTGGTTCTGCTGGATGGTTTGGTTCTGCTGGATGGTTTGGTTCTACTGGGTGGTTTGGGTCTGCTGGATGGTTTGGTTCTGCTGGGTGGTTTGGTTCTGCTGGATGGTTTGGTTCTGCTGGATGGTTTGGTTCTGCTGGGTGGTTTGGTTCTGCTGGATGGTTTGGTTCTACTGGGTGGTTTGGTTCTGCTGGGTGGTGTGGTTATGCTGGGTGGTGTGGTTATGCTGGATTGTTTGGTTATGCTGGATGGTTTGGTTCTGCTGGGTGGTTTGGTTCTGCTGGGTGGTTTGGTTCTACTGGGTGGTTTGGTTCTGCTGGGTGGTTTGGTTCTGCTGGGTGGTTTGGTTCTGCTGGGTGGTTTGGTTCTGCTGGGTGGTTTGGTTCTGCTGGATGGTTTGGTTATGCTGGGTGGTGTGGTTATGCTGGATGGTTTGGTTCTGCTGGGTGGTTTGGTTCTACTGGGTGGTGTGGTTATGCTGGGTGGTTTGGTTCTGCTGGATGGTTTGGTTCTGCTGGATGGTTTGGTTGTGCTGGGTGGTGTGGTTATGCTGGATGGTTTGGTTATGCTGGATGGTTTGGTTCTGCTGGATGGTTTGGTTCTACTGGGTGGTGTGGTTATGCTGGGTGGTGTGGTTATGCTGGATGGTTTGGTTCTGCTGGATGGTTTGGTTCTGCTGGATGGTTTGGTTATGCTGGGTGGTGTGGTTATGCTGGATGGTTTGGTTATGCTGGATGGTTTGGTTCTGCTGGATGGTTTGGTTCTACTGGGTGGTTTGGTTCTGCTGGGTGGTTTGGTTCTGCTGGGTGGTTTGGTTCTGCTGGATGGTTTGGTTATGCTGGGTGGTGTGGTTATGCTGGATGGTTTGGTTCTGCTGGGTGGTTTGGTTCTGCTGGATGGTTTGGTTCTACTGGGTGGTTTGGTTCTGCTGGGTGGTTTGGTTCTGCTGGGTGGTTTGGTTCTGCTGGGTGGTTTGGTTCTGCTGGGTGGTTTGGTTCTGCTGGATGGTTTGGTTATGCTGGGTGGTGTGGTTATGCTGGATGGTTTGGTTCTGCTGGATGGTTTGGTTCTACTGGGTGGTTTGGTGCTGCTGGGTGGTTTGGTTCTGCTGGATGGTTTGGTTATGCTGGGTGGTGTGGTTATGCTGGATGGTTTGGTTCTGCTGGGTGGTTTGGTTCTGCTGGATGGTTTGTTTCTACTGGGTGGTTTGGTTCTGCTGGATGGTTTGGTTCTGCTGGATGGTTTGGTTCTACTGGGTGGTTTGGTTCTGCTGGATGGTTTGGTTCTACTGGGTGGTTTGGTTCTGCTGGGTGGTTTGGTTCTGCTGGATGGTTTGGTTCTACTGGGTGGTGTGGTTATGCTGGATGGTTTGGTTCTGCTGGATGGTTTGGTTCTACTGGGTGGTTTGGTTCTGCTGGGTGGTTTGGTTCTGCTGGATGGTTTGGTTCTACTGGGTGGTGTGGTTATGCTGGATGGTTTGGTTCTGCTGGATGGTTTGGTTCTACTGGGTGGTTTGGTTCTGCTGGATGGTTTGGTTCTACTGGGTGGTTTGGTTCTGCTGGGTGGTTTGGTTCTGCTGGATGGTTTGGTTCTACTGGGTGGTTTGGTTCTGCTGGGTGGTTTGGTTCTGCTGGGTGGTGTGGTTATGCTGGGTGGTTTGGTTCTGCTGGGTGGTTTGGTTCTGCTGGATTGTTTGGTTCTGCTGGGTGGTTTGGTTCTGCTGGGTGGTTTGGTTCTGCTGGGTGGTGTGGTTATGCTGGGTGGTTTGGTTCTGCTGGGTGGTTTGGTTATGCTGGATTGTTTGGTTATGCTGGATGGTTTGGTTCTGCTGGGTGGTTTGGTTATGCTGGATTGTTTGGTTATGCTGGATGGTTTGGTGCTGCTGGGTGGTTTGGTTCTGCTGGGTGGTTTGGTTCTGCTGGGTGGTTTGGTTCTGCTGGGTGGTTTGGTTCTGCTGGGTGGTTTGGTTCTGCTGGATGGTTTGGTTCTACTGGGTGGTTTGGTTCTGCTGGGTGGTTTGGTGCTGCTGGGTGGTTTGGTTCTGCTGGATGGTTTGGTTCTACTGGGTGGTTTGGTTCTGCTGGGTGGTTTGGTTCTGCTGGGTGGTTTGGTTCTGCTGGGTGGTTTGGTGCTGCTGGGTGGTTTGGTTCTGCTGGATGGTTTGGTTCTACTGGGTGGTTTGGTTCTGCTGGGTGGTTTGGTTCTGCTGGGTGGTTTGGTTCTGCTGGATGGTTTGGTTCTGCTGGATGGTTTGGTTCTACTGGGTGGTTTGGTTCTACTGGGTGGTTTGGTTCTACTGGGTGGTTTGGTTCTGCTGGGTGGTTTGGTTCTGCTGGATGGTTTGGTTCTGCTGGATGGTTTGGTTCTACTGGGTGGTTTGGTTCTGCTGGGTGGTTTGGTTCTGCTGGATGGTTTGGTTCTGCTGGATGGTTTGGTTCTGCTGGGTGGTTTGGTTCTGCTGGATGGTTTGGTTCTGCTGGGTGGTTTGGTTATGCTGGGTGGTTTGGTTCTGCTGGGTGGTTTGGTTCTGCTGGGTGGTTTGGTTCTGCTGGATGGTTTGGTTCTGCTGGATGGTTTGGTTCTGCTGGGTGGTTTGGTTCTGCTGGATGGTTTGGTTCTGCTGGGTGGTTTGGTTATGCTGGGTGGTTTGGTTCTGCTGGATGGTTTGGTTCTACTGGGTGGTTTGGTTCTGCTGGATGGTTTGGTTCTACTGGGTGGTTTGGTTCTGCTGGGTGGTTTGGTTCTGCTGGGTGGTTTGGTTCTGCTGGGTGGTTTGGTTATGCTGGATGGTGTGGTTATGCCGGGTGGTTTGGTTATGCCGGGTGGTTTGGTTATGCTGGATGGTTTGGTTATGCTGGATGGTTTGGTTATGCTGGGTGGTTTGGTTATGCTGGATGGTGTGGTTATGCTGAGTGGTTTGGTTATGCTGGATGGTTTGGTTATGCTGGGTGGTTTGGTTATGCTGGATGGTTTGGTTATGCTGGGTGGTTTGGTTATGCTGGATGGTGTGGTTATGCTGGATGGTGTGGTTATGCCGGGTGGTTTGGTTATGCCGGGTGGTGTGGTTATGCCGGGTGGTTTGGTTATGCCGGGTGGTGTGGTTATGCTGGATGGTTTGGTTATGCTGGGTGGTTTGGTTATGCTGGGTGGTGTGGTTATGCTGGGTGGTTTGGTTATGCTGGATGGTTTGGTTATGCTGGGTGGTTTGGTTATGCTGGGTGGTTTGGTTATGCTGGGTGGTTTGGTTATGCTGGATGGTGTGGTTATGCCGGATGGTGTGGTTATGCCGGGTGGTTTGGTTATGCCGGGTGGTGTGGTTATGCCGGGTGGTTTGGTTATGCCGGGTGGTGTGGTTATGCTGGATGGTTTGGTTATGCTGGGTGGTGTGGTTATGCTGGGTGGTTTGGTTCTGCTGGGTGGTTTGGTTATGCTGGGTGGTTTGGTTATGCTGGATGGTGTGGTTATGCTGGGTGGTTTGGTTATGCTGGATGGTTTGGTACTGCTGGATGGTTTGGTTCTGCTGGATGGTTTGGTTCTGCTGGATGGTTTGGTTCTGCTGGGTGGTTTGGTTCTGCTGGATGGTTTGGTTCTGCTGGATGGTTTGGTTCTGCTGGGTGGTTTGGTTATGCTGGGTGGTTTGGTTCTGCTGGGTGGTTTGGTTCTGCTGGATGGTTTGGTTCTACTGGGTGGTTTGGTTCTGCTGGGTGGTTTGGTTATGCTGGATGGTGTGGTTATGCTGAGTGGTTTGGTTATGCTGGATGGTTTGGTTATGCTGGGTGGTTTGGTTATGCTGGATGGTTTGGTTATGCTGGGTGGTTTGGTTATGCTGGATGGTGTGGTTATGCTGGATGGTGTGGTTATGCCGGGTGGTTTGGTTATGCCGGGTGGTGTGGTTATGCCGGGTGGTTTGGTTATGCCGGGTGGTGTGGTTATGCTGGATGGTTTGGTTATGCTGGGTGGTTTGGTTATGCTGGGTGGTGTGGTTATGCTGGGTGGTTTGGTTATGCTGGATGGTTTGGTTATGCTGGGTGGTTTGGTTATGCTGGGTGGTTTGGTTATGCTGGGTGGTTTGGTTATGCTGGATGGTGTGGTTATGCCGGATGGTGTGGTTATGCCGGGTGGTTTGGTTATGCCGGGTGGTGTGGTTATGCCGGGTGGTTTGGTTATGCCGGGTGGTGTGGTTATGCTGGATGGTTTGGTTATGCTGGGTGGTGTGGTTATGCTGGGTGGTTTGGTTCTGCTGGGTGGTTTGGTTATGCTGGGTGGTTTGGTTATGCTGGATGGTGTGGTTATGCTTGGTGGTTTGGTTATGCTGGATGGTTTGGTTATGCGGGGTGGTTTGGTTATGCTGGATGGTTCGGTTATGCTGGGTGGTTTGGTTATGCTGGATGGTGTGGTTATGCTGGATGGTGTGGTTATGCCGGGTGGTGTGGTTATGCCGGGTGGTTTGGTTATGCTGGGTGGTTGGGTTATGCTGGATGGTTTGTTAATGCTGGGTGGTGTGGTTATGCTGGGTGGTTTGGTTCTGCTGGGTGGTTTGGTTATGCTGGGTGGTTTAGTTATGCTGGGTGGTTTGGTTATGATGGGTGGTTTGGTTATGCTGGCTGGTGTGGTTATGCTGGATGGTGTGGTTATGCTGGGTGGTGTGGTTATGCTGGATTGTTTGGTTATGCTGGGTGGTTTGGTTATGCTGGGTGGTTTGGTTCTGCTGGGTGGTTTGGTTCTGCTGGGTGGTTTGGTTCTGTTGGGTGGTTTGGTTCTGCTGGATGGTTTGGTTCTGCTGGGTGGTTTGGTTCTGCTGGGTGGTTTGGTTCTGCTGGGTGGTTTGGTTCTGCTGGGTGGTTTGGTTCTGTTGGGTGGTTTGGTTCTGCTGGATGGTTTGGTTCTGCTGGGGGGTTTGGTTCTGCTGGGTGGTTTGGTTCTGCTGGATGGTTTGGTTCTGCTGGGTGGTTTGGTTCTGCTGGATGGTTTGGTTCTGCTGGGTGGTTTGGTTCTGCTGGATGGTTTGGTTCTGCTGGATGGTTTGGTTCTGCTGGGTGGTTTGGTTCTGCTGGATGGTTTGGTTCTGCTGGGTGGTTTGGTTCTGCTGGATGGTTTGGTTCTGCTGGATGGTTTGGTTCTGCTGGGTGGTTTGGTTCTGCTGGGTGGTTTGGTTCTGCTGGATGGTTTGGTTCTGCTGGATGGTTTGGTACTGCTGGATGGTTTGGTTCTGCTGGATGGTTTGGTTCTACTGGGTGGTTTGGTTCTGCTGGGTGGTTTGGTTCTGCTGGGTGGTTTGGTTCTGCTGGATGGTTTGGGTCTGCTGGATGGTTTGGGTCTGCTGGATGGTTTGGGTCTGCTGGATGGTTTGGTTCTGCTGGGTGGTTTGGTTCTGCTGGATGGTTTGGTTCTGCTGGATGGTTTGGTTCTGCTGGATGGTTTGGTTCTGCTGGATGGTTTGGTTCTGCTGGATGGTTTGGTTCTACTGGGTGGTTTGGGTCTGCTGGATGGTTTGGTTCTGCTGGATGGTTTGGTTCTGCTGGATGGTTTGGTTCTGCTGGATGGTTTGGTTCTGCTGGATGGTTTGGTTCTGCTGGATGGTTTGGTTCTGCTGGGTGGTTTGGTTCTGCTGGGTGGTTTGGTTCTGCTGGATGGTTTGGTTCTACTGGGTGGTTTGGTTCTGCTGGGTGGTGTGGTTATGCTGGGTGGTGTGGTTATGCTGGGTGGTTTGCTTATGCTTATGCTGGGTGGTTTGCTTATGCTTATGCTGGGTGGTTTGCTTATGCTTATGCTGGGTGGTTTTGGTTATGCTGGGTGGTTTGCTTATGCTTATGCTGGGTGGTTTGCTTATGCTTATGCTGGGTGGTTTGCTTATGCTTATGCTGGGTGGTTTTGGTTATGCTGGGTGGTTTGCTTATGCTTATGCTGGGTGGTTTGCTTATGCTTATGCTGGGTGGTTTTGGTTATGCTGGGTGGTTTTGGTTATGCTTATGCTGTGTGGTTTTGGTTATGCTTATGCTGGGTGGTTTTGGTTATGCTGGGTGGTTTGCTTATGCTTATGCTGGGTGGTTTTGGTTATGCTGGGTGGTTTTGGTTATGCTGGGTGGTTTGCTTATGCTTATGCTGGGTGGTTTTGGTTATGCTGGGTGGTTTGCTTATGCTTATGCTGGGAGGTTTTGGTTATGCTTATGCTGGGTGGTTTTGGTTATGCTTATGCTGGGTGGTTTTGGTTATGCTTATGCTGGGTGGTTTTGGTTATGCTTATGCTGGGTGGTTTTGGTTATGGTTATGCTGGGTGGTTTTGGTTATGGTGGGTGGTTTGCTTATGCTTATGCTGGGTGGTTTTGGTTATGCTGGGTGGTTTGCTTATGCTTATGCTGGGTGGTTTTGGTTATGCTGGGTGGTTTGCTTATGCTTATGCTGGGTGGTTTTGGTTATGCTGGGTGCTTTGGTTATGCTGGATGGTGTGGTTATGCTGGGTGGTTTGGTTATGCTGGGTGGTGTGGTTATGCTGGGTGGTGTGGTTATGCTGGGTGGTTTGGTTATGCTGGGTGGTGTAGTTCTGCTGGGTGGTTTGGTTATGCTGGGTGGTTTGGTTATGCTGGGTGGTTTGGTTATGCTGGATGGTGTGGTTATGCCGGGTGGTTTGGTTATGCCGGGTGGTTTGGTTATGCTGGATGGTTTGGTTATGCTGGGTGGTTTGGTTATGCTGGATGGTGTGGTTATGCTGAGTGGTTTGGTTATGCTGGATGGTTTGGTTATGCTGGGTGGTTTGGTTATGCTGGATGGTTTGGTTATGCTGGGTGGTTTGGTTATGCTGGATGGTGTGGTTATGCCGGGTGGTGTGGTTATGCCGGGTGGTTTGGTTATGCCGGGTGGTGTGGTTATGCCGGGTGGTTTGGTTATGCCGGGTGGTGTGGTTATGCTGGATGGTTTGGTTATGCTGGGTTGTTTGGTTATGCTGGGTGGTTTGGTTATGCTGGATGGTGTGGTTATGCCGGATGGTGTGGTTATGCCGGGTGGTTTGGTTATGCCGGGTGGTGTGGTTATGCCGGGTGGTTTGGTTATGCCGGGTGGTGTGGTTATGCTGGATGGTTTGGTTATGCTGGGTGGTGTGGTTATGCTGGGTGGTTTGGTTCTGCTGGGTGGTTTGGTTATGCTGGGTGGTTTGGTTATGCTGGATGGTGTGGTTATGCTGGGTGGTTTGGTTATGCTGGATGGTTTGGTTATGCGGGGTGGTTTGGTTATGCTGGATGGTTTGGTTATGCTGGGTGGTTTGGTTATGCTGGATGGTGTGGTTATGCTGGATGGTGTGGTTATGCCGGGTGGTGTGGTTATGCCGGGTGGTTTGGTTATGCTGGGTGGTTGGGTTATGCTGGATGGTTTGTTAATGCTGGGTGGTGTGGTTATGCTGGGTGGTTTGGTTCTGCTGGGTGGTTTGGTTATGCTGGGTGGTTTAGTTATGCTGGGTGGTTTGGTTATGATGGGTGGTTTGGTTATGCTGGCTGGTGTGGTTATGCTGGATTGTGTGGTTATGCTGGGTGGTGTGGTTATGCTGGATTGTTTGGTTATGCTGGGTGGTTTGGTTATGCTGGGTGGTTTGGTTCTGCTGGGTGGTTTGGTTCTGCTGGGTGGTTTGGTTATGCTGGGTGGTTTGGTTATGATGGGTGGTTTGGTTATGCTGGCTGGTGTGGTTATGCTGGATGGTGTGGTTATGCTGGATGGTGTGGTTATGCTGGGTGGTGTGGTTATGCTGGATTGTTTGGTTATGCTGGGTGGTTTGGTTATGCTGGGTGGTTTGGTTCTGCTGGGTGGTTTGGTTCTGCTGGATTGTTTGGTTATGCTGGATGGTTTGGTGCTGCTGGGTGGTTTGGTTCTGCTGGGTGGTTTGGTTCTGCTGGGTGGTTTGGTTCTGCTGGGTGGTTTGGTTCTGCTGGGTGGTTTGGTTCTGCTGGATGGTTTGGTTCTACTGGGTGGTTTGGTTCTGCTGGGTGGTTTGGTGCTGCTGGGTGGTTTGGTTCTGCTGGATGGTTTGGTTCTACTGGGTGGTTTGGTTCTGCTGGGTGGTTTGGTTCTGCTGGGTGGTTTGGTTCTGCTGGGTGGTTTGGTGCTGCTGGGTGGTTTGGTTCTGCTGGATGGTTTGGTTCTACTGGGTGGTTTGGTTCTGCTGGGTGGTTTGGTTCTGCTGGGTGGTTTGGTTCTGCTGGATGGTTTGGTTCTGCTGGATGGTTTGGTTCTACTGGGTGGTTTGGTTCTACTGGGTGGTTTGGTTCTACTGGGTGGTTTGGTTCTGCTGGGTGGTTTGGTTCTGCTGGATGGTTTGGTTCTGCTGGATGGTTTGGTTCTACTGGGTGGTTTGGTTCTGCTGGGTGGTTTGGTTCTGCTGGATGGTTTGGTTCTGCTGGATGGTTTGGTTCTGCTGGGTGGTTTGGTTCTGCTGGATGGTTTGGTTCTGCTGGGTGGTTTGGTTATGCTGGGTGGTTTGGTTCTGCTGGGTGGTTTGGTTCTGCTGGGTGGTTTGGTTCTGCTGGATGGTTTGGTTCTGCTGGATGGTTTGGTTCTGCTGGGTGGTTTGGTTCTGCTGGATGGTTTGGTTCTGCTGGGTGGTTTGGTTATGCTGGGTGGTTTGGTTCTGCTGGATGGTTTGGTTCTACTGGGTGGTTTGGTTCTGCTGGATGGTTTGGTTCTACTGGGTGGTTTGGTTCTGCTGGGTGGTTTGGTTCTGTTGGGTGGTTTGGTTCTGCTGGGTGGTTTGGTTATGCTGGATGGTGTGGTTATGCCGGGTGGTTTGGTTATGCCGGGTGGTTTGGTTATGCTGGATGGTTTGGTTATGCTGGGTGGTTTGGTTATGCTGGATGGTGTGGTTATGCTGAGTGGTTTGGTTATGCTGGATGGTTTGGTTATGCTGGGTGGTTTGGTTATGCTGGATGGTTTGGTTATGCTGGGTGGTTTGGTTATGCTGGGTGGTTTGGTTATGCTGGATGGTGTGGTTATGCTGGATGGTGTGGTTATGCCGGGTGGTTTGGTTATGCCGGGTGGTGTGGTTATGCCGGGTGGTTTGGTTATGCCGGGTGCTGTGGTTATGCTGGATGGTTTGGTTATGCTGGGTGGTTTGGTTATGCTGGGTGGTGTGGTTATGCTGGGTGGTTTGGTTATGCTGGATGGTTTGGTTATGCTGGGTGGTTTGGTTATGCTGGGTGGTTTGGTTATGCTGGGTGGTTTGGTTATGCTGGATGGTGTGGTTATGCCGGATGGTGTGGTTATGCCGGGTGGTTTGGTTATGCCGGGTGGTGTGGTTATGCCGGGTGGTTTGGTTATGCCGGGTGGTGTGGTTATGCTGGATGGTTTGGTTATGCTGGGTGGTGTGGTTATGCTGGGTGGTTTGGTTCTGCTGGGTGGTTTGGTTATGCTGGGTGGTTTGGTTATGCTGGATGGTGTGGTTATGCTGGGTGGTTTGGTTATGCTGGATGGTTTGGTACTGCTGGATGGTTTGGTTCTGCTGGATGGTTTGGTTCTGCTGGATGGTTTGGTTCTGCTGGGTGGTTTGGTTCTGCTGGATGGTTTGGTTCTGCTGGATGGTTTGGTTCTGCTGGGTGGTTTGGTTATGCTGGGTGGTTTGGTTCTGCTGGGTGGTTTGGTTCTGCTGGATGGTTTGGTTCTACTGGGTGGTTTGGTTCTGCTGGGTGGTTTGGTTATGCTGGATGGTGTGGTTATGCTGAGTGGTTTGGTTATGCTGGATGGTTTGGTTATGCTGGGTGGTTTGGTTATGCTGGATGGTTTGGTTATGCTGGGTGGTTTGGTTATGCTGGATGGTGTGGTTATGCTGGATGGTGTGGTTATGCCGGGTGGTTTGGTTATGCCGGGTGGTGTGGTTATGCCGGGTGGTTTGGTTATGCCGGGTGGTGTGGTTATGCCGGATGGTTTGGTTTTGCTGGGTGGTTTGGTTATGCTGGGTGGTGTGGTTATGCTGGGTGGTTTGGTTATGCTGGATGGTTTGGTTATGCTGGGTGGTTTGGTTATGCTGGGTGGTTTGGTTATGCTGGGTGGTTTGGTTATGCCGGATGGTGTGGTTATGCCGGATGGTGTGGTTATGCCGGGTGGTTTGGTTATGCCGGGTGGTGTGGTTATGCCGGGTGGTTTGGTTATGCCGGGTGGTGTGGTTATGCTGGATGGTTTGGTTATGCTGGGTGGTGTGGTTATGCTGGGTGGTTTGGTTCTGCTGGGTGGTTTGGTTATACTGGGTGGTTTGGTTATGCTGGATGGTGTGGTTATGCTGGGTGGTTTGGTTATGCTGGATGGTTTGGTTATGCGGGGTGGTTTGGTTATGCTGGATGGTTTGGTTATGCTGGGTGGTTTGGTTATGCTGGATGGTGTGGTTATGCTGGATGGTGTGGTTATGCCGGGTGGTGTGGTTATGCCGGGTGGTTTGGTTATGCTGGGTGGTTGGGTTATGCTGGATGGTTTGTTAATGCTGGGTGGTGTGGTTATGCTGGGTGGTTTGGTTCTGCTGGGTGGTTTGGTTATGCTGGGTGGTTTAGTTATGCTGGGTGGTTTGGTTATGATGGGTGGTTTGGTTATGCTGGCTGGTGTGGTTATGCTGGATGGTGTGGTTATGCTGGGTGGTGTGGTTATGCTGGATTGTTTGGTTATGCTGGGTGGTTTGGTTATGCTGGGTGGTTTGGTTCTGCTGGGTGGTTTGGTTCTGCTGGGTGGTTTGGTTCTGCTGAGTGGTTTGGTTCTGTTGGGTGGTTTGGTTCTGCTGGATGGTTTGGTTCTGCTGGGGGGTTTGGTTCTGCTGGGTGGTTTGGTTCTGCTGGATGGTTTGGTTCTGCTGGGTGGTTTGGTTCTGCTGGATGGTTTGGTTCTGCTGGGTGGTTTGGTTCTGCTGGATGGTTTGGTTCTGCTGGATGGTTTGGTTCTGCTGGGTGGTTTGGTTCTGCTGGATGGTTTGGTTCTGCTGGGTGGTTTGGTTCTGCTGGATGGTTTGGTTCTGCTGGATGGTTTGGTTCTGCTGGGTGGTTTGGTTCTGCTGGGTGGTTTGGTTCTGCTGGATGGTTTGGTTCTGCTGGATGGTTTGGTACTGCTGGATGGTTTGGTTCTGCTGGATGGTTTGGTTCTGCTGGATGGTTTGGTTCTGCTGGATGGTTTGGTTCTGCTGGGTGGTTTGGTTCTGCTGGATGGTTTGGTTCTGCTGGATGGTTTGGTTCTGCTGGATGGTTTGGTTCTGCTGGGTGGTTTGGTTATGCTGGGTGGTTTGGTTCTGCTGGGTGGTTTGGTTCTGCTGGATGGTTTGGTTCTACTGGGTGGTTTGGTTCTGCTGGGTGGTTTGGTTCTGCTGGGTGGTTTGGTTCTGCTGGATGGTTTGGGTCTGCTGGATGGTTTGGGTCTGCTGGATGGTTTGGGTCTGCTGGATGGTTTGGTTCTGCTGGGTGGTTTGGTTCTGCTGGATGGTTTGGTTCTGCTGGATGGTTTGGTTCTGCTGGATGGTTTGGTTCTGCTGGATGGTTTGGTTCTGCTGGATGGTTTGGTTCTACTGGGTGGTTTGGGTCTGCTGGATGGTTTGGTTCTGCTGGGTGGTTTGGTTCTGCTGGATGGTTTGGTTCTGCTGGATGGTTTGGTTCTGCTGGATGGTTTGGTTCTGCTGGATGGTTTGGTTCTGCTGGATGGTTTGGTTCTGCTGGATGGTTTGGTTCTGCTGGATGGTTTGGTTATGCTGGGTGGTTTGGTTCTGCTGGGTGGTTTGGTACTGCTGGATGGTTTGGTTCTACTGGGTGGTTTGGTTCTGCTGGGTGGTGTGGTTATGCTGGGTGGTGTGGTTATGCTGGGTGGTTTGCTTATGCTTATGCTGGGTGGTTTGCTTATGCTTATGCTGGGTGGTTTGCTTATGCTTATGCTGGGTGGTTTGCTTATGCTTATGCTGGGTGGTTTTGGTTATGCTGGGTGGTTTGCTTATGCTTATGCTGGGTGGTTTGCTTATGCTTATGCTGGGTGGTTTGCTTATGCTTATGCTGGGTGGTTTTGGTTATGCTGGGTGGTTTGCTTATGCTTATGCTGGGTGGTTTGCTTATGCTTATGCTGGGTGGTTTTGGTTATGCTGGGTGGTTTTGGTTATGCTTATGCTGTGTGGTTTTGGTTATGCTTATGCTGGGTGGTTTTGGTTATGCTGGGTGGTTTGCTTATGCTTATGCTGGGTGGTTTTGGTTATGCTGGGTGGTTTTGGTTATGCTGGGTGGTTTGCTTATGCTTATGCTGGGTGGTTTTGGTTATGCTGGGTGGTTTGCTTATGCTTATGCTGGGAGGTTTTGGTTATGCTTATGCTGGGTGGTTTTGGTTATGCTTATGCTGGGTGGTTTTGGTTATGCTTATGCTGGGTGGTTTTGGTTATGCTTATGCTGGGTGGTTTTGGTTATGGTTATGCTGGGTGGTTTTGGTTATGGTGGGTGGTTTGCTTATGCTTATGCTGGGTGGTTTTGGTTATGCTGGGTGGTTTGCTTATGCTTATGTTGGGTGGTTTTGGTTATGCTGGGTGGTTTGCTTATGCTTATGCTGGGTGGTTTTGGTTATGCTGGGTGCTTTGGTTATGCTGGATGGTGTGGTTATGCTGGGTGGTTTGGTTATGCTGGGTGGTGTGGTTATGCTGGGTGGTGTGGTTATGCTGGGTGGTTTGGTTATGCTGGGTGGTGTAGTTCTGCTGGGTGGTTTGGTTATGCTGGGTGGTTTGGTTGTGCTGGGTGGTTTGGTTATGCTGGATGGTGTGGTTATGCCGGGTGGTTTGGTTATGCCGGGTGGTTTGGTTATGCTGGATGGTTTGGTTATGCTGGGTGGTTTGGTTATGCTGGATGGTGTGGTTATGCTGAGTGGTTTGGTTATGCTGGATGGTTTGGTTATGCTGGGTGGTTTGGTTATGCTGGATGGTTTGGTTATGCTGGGTGGTTTGGTTATGCTGGATGGTGTGGTTATGCTGGATGGTGTGGTTATGCCGGGTGGTTTGGTTATGCCGGGTGGTTTGGTTATGCCGGGTGGTGTGGTTATGCTGGATGGTTTGGTTATGCTGGGTGGTTTGGTTATGCTGGGTGGTTTGGTTATGCTGGATGGTGTGGTTATGCCGGATGGTGTGGTTATGCCGGGTGGTTTGGTTATGCCGGGTGGTGTGGTTATGCCGGGTGGTTTGGTTATGCCGGGTGGTGTGGTTATGCTGGATGGTTTGGTTATGCTGGGTGGTGTGGTTATGCTGGGTGGTTTGGTTCTGCTGGGTGGTTTGGTTATGCTGGGTGGTTTGGTTATGCTGGATGGTGTGGTTATGCTGGGTGGTTTGGTTATGCTGGATGGTTTGGTTATGCGGGGTGGTTTGGTTATGCTGGATGGTTTGGTTATGCTGGGTGGTTTGGTTATGCTGGATGGTGTGGTTATGCTGGATGGTGTGGTTATGCCGGGTGGTGTGGTTATGCCGGGTGGTTTGGTTATGCTGGGTGGTTGGGTTATGCTGGATGGTTTGTTAATGCTGGGTGGTGTGGTTATGCTGGGTGGTTTGGTTCTGCTGGGTGGTTTGGTTATGCTGGGTGGTTTAGTTATGCTGGGTGGTTTGGTTATGATGGGTGGTTTGGTTATGCTGGCTGGTGTGGTTATGCTGGATTGTGTGGTTATGCTGGGTGGTGTGGTTATGCTGGATTGTTTGGTTATGCTGGGTGGTTTGGTTATGCTGGGTGGTTTGGTTCTGCTGGGTGGTTTGGTTCTGCTGGGTGGTTTGGTTATGCTGGGTGGTTTGGTTATGCTGGGCGGTGTGGTTATGCTGGGCGGTTTGGTTATGCTGGGTGGTTTGGTTCTGCTGGGTGGTTTGGTTCTGTTGGGTGGTTTGGTTCTGCTGGATGGTTTGGTTCTGCTGGGGGGTTTGGTTCTGCTGGGTGGTTTGGTTCTGCTGGATGGTTTGGTTCTGCTGGGTGGTTTGGTTCTGCTGGATGGTTTGGTTCTGCTGGGTGGTTTGGTTCTGCTGGATGGTTTGGTTCTGCTGGATGGTTTGGTTCTGCTGGGTGGTTTGGTTCTGCTGGATGGTTTGGTTCTGCTGGGTGGTTTGGTTCTGCTGGATGGTTTGGTTCTGCTGGATGGTTTGGTTCTGCTGGGTGGTTTGGTTCTGCTGGGTGGTTTGGTTCTGCTGGATGGTTTGGTTCTGCTGGATGGTTTGGTACTGCTGGATGGTTTGGTTCTGCTGGATGGTTTGGTTCTGCTGGATGGTTTGGTTCTGCTGGGTGGTTTGGTTCTGCTGGATGGTTTGGTTCTGCTGGATGGTTTGGTTCTGCTGGATGGTTTGGTTATGCTGGGTGGTTTGGTTCTGCTGGGTGGTTTGGTTCTGCTGGATGGTTTGGTTCTGCTGGATGGTTTGGTTCTGCTGGGTGGTTTGGTTATGCTGGGTGGTTTGGTTCTGCTGGGTGGTTTGGTTCTGCTGGATGGTTTGGTTCTACTGGGTGGTTTGGTTCTGCTGGGTGGTTTGGTTCTGCTGGGTGGTTTGGTTCTGCTGGATGGTTTGGGTCTGCTGGATGGTTTGGGTCTGCTGGATGGTTTGGGTCTGCTGGATGGTTTGGTTCTGCTGGGTGGTTTGGTTCTGCTGGATGGTTTGGTTCTGCTGGGTGGTTTGGTTATGCTGGGTGGTTTGGTTATGCTGGGTGGTTTGGTTCTGCTGGATGGTTTGGTTCTACTGGGTGGTTTGGTTCTGCTGGGTGGTTTGGTTCTGCTGGGTGGTTTGGTTCTGCTGGATGGTTTGGGTCTGCTGGATGGTTTGGGTCTGCTGGATGGTTTGGGTCTGCTGGATGGTTTGGTTCTGCTGGGTGGTTTGGTTCTGCTGGATGGTTTGGTTCTGCTGGGTGGTTTGGTTATGCTGGGTGGTTTAGTTATGCTGGGTGGTGTGGTTCTGCTGGGTGGTTTGGTTCTGCTGGATGGTTTGGTTCTGCTGGATGGTTTGGTTCTGCTGGGTGGTTTGGTTATGCTGGGTGGTTTGGTTCTGCTGGGTGGTTTGGTTCTGCTGGATGGTTTGGTTCTACTGGGTGGTTTGGTTCTGCTGGGTGGTTTGGTTCTGCTGGGTGGTTTGGTTCTGCTGGGTGGTTTGGTTCTGCTGGATGGTTTGGGTCTGCTGGATGGTTTGGGTCTGCTGGATGGTTTGGGTCTGCTGGATGGTTTGGTTCTGCTGGGTGGTTTGGTTCTGCTGGATGGTTTGGTTCTGCTGGATGGTTTGGTTCTGCTGGATGGTTTGGTTCTGCTGGATGGTTTGGTTCTGCTGGATGGTTTGGTTCTACTGGGTGGTTTGGGTCTGCTGGATGGTTTGGTTCTGCTGGGTGGTTTGGTTCTGCTGGATGGTTTGGTTCTGCTGGATGGTTTGGTTCTGCTGGGTGGTTTGGTTCTGCTGGATGGTTTGGTTCTACTGGGTGGTTTGGTTCTGCTGGGTGGTGTGGTTATGCTGGGTGGTGTGGTTATGCTGGATTGTTTGGTTATGCTGGATGGTTTGGTTCTGCTGAGTGGTTTGGTTCTGCTGGGTGGTTTGGTTCTACTGGGTGGTTTGGTTCTGCTGGGTGGTTTGGTTCTGCTGGGTGGTTTGGTTCTGCTGGGTGGTTTGGTTCTGCTGGGTGGTTTGGTTCTGCTGGGTGGTTTGGTTCTGCTGGATGGTTTGGTTATGCTGGGTGGTGTGGTTATGCTGGATGGTTTGGTTCTGCTGAGTGGTTTGGTTCTGCTGGGTGGTTTGGTTCTACTGGGTGGTTTGGTTCTGCTGGGTGGTTTGGTTCTGCTGGGTGGTTTGGTTCTGCTGGGTGGTTTGGTTCTGCTGGGTGGTTTGGTTCTGCTGGATGGTTTGGTTATGCTGGGTGGTGTGGTTATGCTGGATGGTTTGGTTCTGCTGGGTGGTTTGGTTCTGCTGGATGGTTTGGTTCTGCTGGGTGGTTTGGTTCTGCTGGATGGTTTGGTACTGCTGGATGGTTTGGTTCTGCTGGATGGTTTGGTTCTGCTGGATGGTTTGGTTCTGCTGGGTGGTTTGGTTCTGCTGGATGGTTTGGTTCTGCTGGATGGTTTGGTTCTGCTGGATGGTTTGGTTATGCTGGGTGGTTTGGTTCTGCTGGGTGGTTTGGTTCTGCTGGATGGTTTGGTTCTGCTGGATGGTTTGGTTCTGCTGGGTGGTTTGGTTATGCTGGGTGGTTTGGTTCTGCTGGGTGGTTTGGTTCTGCTGGATGGTTTGGTTCTACTGGGTGGTTTGGTTCTGCTGGGTGGTTTGGTTCTGCTGGGTGGTTTGGTTCTGCTGGATGGTTTGGGTCTGCTGGATGGTTTGGGTCTGCTGGATGGTTTGGGTCTGCTGGATGGTTTGGTTCTGCTGGGTGGTTTGGTTCTGCTGGATGGTTTGGTTCTGCTGGGTGGTTTGGTTATGCTGGGTGGTTTGGTTATGCTGGGTGGTTTGGTTCTGCTGGATGGTTTGGTTCTACTGGGTGGTTTGGTTCTGCTGGGTGGTTTGGTTCTGCTGGGTGGTTTGGTTCTGCTGGATGGTTTGGGTCTGCTGGATGGTTTGGGTCTGCTGGATGGTTTGGGTCTGCTGGATGGTTTGGTTCTGCTGGGTGGTTTGGTTCTGCTGGATGGTTTGGTTCTGCTGGGTGGTTTGGTTATGCTGGGTGGTTTAGTTATGCTGGGTGGTGTGGTTCTGCTGGGTGGTTTGGTTCTGCTGGATGGTTTGGTTCTGCTGGATGGTTTGGTTCTGCTGGGTGGTTTGGTTATGCTGGGTGGTTTGGTTCTGCTGGGTGGTTTGGTTCTGCTGGATGGTTTGGTTCTACTGGGTGGTTTGGTTCTGCTGGGTGGTTTGGTTCTGCTGGGTGGTTTGGTTCTGCTGGGTGGTTTGGTTCTGCTGGATGGTTTGGGTCTGCTGGATGGTTTGGGTCTGCTGGATGGTTTGGGTCTGCTGGATGGTTTGGTTCTGCTGGGTGGTTTGGTTCTGCTGGATGGTTTGGTTCTGCTGGATGGTTTGGTTCTGCTGGATGGTTTGGTTCTGCTGGATGGTTTGGTTCTGCTGGATGGTTTGGTTCTACTGGGTGGTTTGGGTCTGCTGGATGGTTTGGTTCTGCTGGGTGGTTTGGTTCTGCTGGATGGTTTGGTTCTGCTGGATGGTTTGGTTCTGCTGGGTGGTTTGGTTCTGCTGGATGGTTTGGTTCTACTGGGTGGTTTGGTTCTGCTGGGTGGTGTGGTTATGCTGGGTGGTGTGGTTATGCTGGATTGTTTGGTTATGCTGGATGGTTTGGTTCTGCTGAGTGGTTTGGTTCTGCTGGGTGGTTTGGTTCTACTGGGTGGTTTGGTTCTGCTGGGTGGTTTGGTTCTGCTGGGTGGTTTGGTTCTGCTGGGTGGTTTGGTTCTGCTGGGTGGTTTGGTTCTGCTGGATGGTTTGGTTATGCTGGGTGGTGTGGTTATGCTGGATGGTTTGGTTCTGCTGGGTGGTTTGGTTCTGCTGGATGGTTTGGTTCTGCTGGGTGGTTTGGTTCTGCTGGGTGGTTTGGTTCTGCTGGGTGGTTTGGTTCTGCTGGGTGGTTTGGTTCTGCTGGGTGGTTTGGTTCTGCTGGGTGGTTTGGTTCTGCTGGGTGGTTTGGTTCTGCTGGATGGTTTGGTTATGCTGGGTGGTGTGGTTATGCTGGATGGTTTGGTTCTGCTGGGTGGTTTGGTTCTGCTGGATGGTTTGGTTCTACTGGGTGGTTTGGTTCTGCTGGGTGGTTTGGTTCTGCTGGGTGGTTTGGTTCTGCTGGGTGGTTTGGTTCTGCTGGGTGGTTTGGTTCTGCTGGATGGTTTGGTTATGCTGGGTGGTGTGGTTATGCTGGATGGTTTGGTTCTGCTGGATGGTTTGGTTCTACTGGGTGGTTTGGTGCTGCTGGGTGGTTTGGTTCTGCTGGATGGTTTGGTTATGCTGGGTGGTGTGGTTATGCTGGATGGTTTGGTTCTGCTGGGTGGTTTGGTTCTGCTGGATGGTTTGGTTCTACTGGGTGGTTTGGTTCTGCTGGATGGTTTGGTTCTGCTGGATGGTTTGGTTCTACTGGGTGGTTTGGTTCTGCTGGGTGGTTTGGTTCTGCTGGATGGTTTGGTTCTACTGGGTGGTTTGGTTCTGCTGGGTGGTTTGGTTCTGCTGGATGGTTTGGTTCTACTGGGTGGTGTGGTTATGCTGGATGGTTTGGTTCTGCTGGATGGTTTGGTTCTACTGGGTGGTTTGGTTCTGCTGGGTGGTTTGGTTCTGCTGGATGGTTTGGTTCTACTGGGTGGTGTGGTTATGCTGGATGGTTTGGTTCTGCTGGATGGTTTGGTTCTGCTGGGTGGTTTGGTTCTGCTGGATGGTTTGGTTCTACTGGGTGGTTTGGTTCTGCTGGGTGGTTTGGTTCTGCTGGATGGTTTGGTTCTACTGGGTGGTTTGGTTCTGCTGGGTGGTTTGGTTCTGCTGGGTGGTGTGGTTATGCTGGGTGGTTTGGTTCTGCTGGGTGGTTTGGTTCTGCTGGATTGTTTGGTTCTGCTGAGTGGTTTGGTTCTGCTGGGTGGTTTGGTTCTGCTGGGTGGTGTGGTTATGCTGGGTGGTTTGGTTCTGCTGGATGGTTTGGTTCTGCTGGGTGGTTTGGTTCTGCTGGATGGTTTGGTTCTACTGGGTGGTTTGGTTCTGCTGGGTGGTGTGGTTATGCTGGGTGGTGTGGTTATGCTGGATTGTTTGGTTATGCTGGATGGTTTGGTTCTGCTGAGTGGTTTGGTTCTGCTGGGTGGTTTGGTTCTACTGGGTGGTTTGGTTCTGCTGGGTGGTTTGGTTCTGCTGGGTGGTTTGGTTCTGCTGGGTGGTTTGGTTCTGCTGGGTGGTTTGGTTCTGCTGGATGGTTTGGTTATGCTGGGTGGTGTGGTTATGCTGGATGGTTTGGTTCTGCTGGGTGGTTTGGTTCTGCTGGATGGTTTGGTTCTGCTGGGTGGTTTGGTTCTGCTGGGTGGTTTGGTTCTGCTGGGTGGTTTGGTTCTGCTGGGTGGTTTGGTTCTGCTGGGTGGTTTGGTTCTGCTGGGTGGTTTGGTTCTGCTGGGTGGTTTGGTTCTGCTGGATGGTTTGGTTATGCTGGGTGGTGTGGTTATGCTGGATGGTTTGGTTCTGCTGGGTGGTTTGGTTCTGCTGGATGGTTTGGTTCTACTGGGTGGTTTGGTTCTGCTGGGTGGTTTGGTTCTGCTGGGTGGTTTGGTTCTGCTGGGTGGTTTGGTTCTGCTGGGTGGTTTGGTTCTGCTGGGTGGTTTGGTTCTGCTGGATGGTTTGGTTATGCTGGGTGGTGTGGTTATGCTGGATGGTTTGGTTCTGCTGGATGGTTTGGTTCTACTGGGTGGTTTGGTGCTGCTGGGTGGTTTGGTTCTGCTGGATGGTTTGGTTATGCTGGGTGGTGTGGTTATGCTGGATGGTTTGGTTCTGCTGGGTGGTTTGGTTCTGCTGGATGGTTTGGTTCTACTGGGTGGTTTGGTTCTGCTGGATGGTTTGGTTCTGCTGGATGGTTTGGTTCTACTGGGTGGTTTGGTTCTGCTGGGTGGTTTGGTTCTGCTGGATGGTTTGGTTCTACTGGGTGGTTTGGTTCTGCTGGGTGGTTTGGTTCTGCTGGATGGTTTGGTTCTACTGGGTGGTGTGGTTATGCTGGATGGTTTGGTTCTGCTGGATGGTTTGGTTCTACTGGGTGGTTTGGTTCTGCTGGGTGGTTTGGTTCTGCTGGATGGTTTGGTTCTACTGGGTGGTGTGGTTATGCTGGATGGTTTGGTTCTGCTGGATGGTTTGGTTCTGCTGGGTGGTTTGGTTCTGCTGGATGGTTTGGTTCTACTGGGTGGTTTGGTTCTGCTGGGTGGTTTGGTTCTGCTGGATGGTTTGGTTCTACTGGGTGGTTTGGTTCTGCTGGGTGGTTTGGTTCTGCTGGGTGGTGTGGTTATGCTGGGTGGTTTGGTTCTGCTGGGTGGTTTGGTTCTGCTGGATTGTTTGGTTCTGCTGGGTGGTTTGGTTCTGCTGGGTGGTTTGGTTCTGCTGGGTGGTGTGGTTATGCTGGGTGGTTTGGTTCTGCTGGGTGGTTTGGTTATGCTGGATTGTTTGGTTATGCTGGATGGTTTGGTTCTGCTGGGTGGTTTGGTTCTGCTGGGTGGTTTGGTTCTGCTGGGTGGTTTGGTTCTGCTGGGTGGTTTGGTTCTGCTGGATGGTTTGGTTCTACTGGGTGGTTTGGTTCTGCTGGGTGGTTTGGTGCTGCTGGGTGGTTTGGTTCTGCTGGATGGTTTGGTTCTACTGGGTGGTTTGGTTCTGCTGGGTGGTTTGGTTCTGCTGGGTGGTTTGGTTCTGCTGGGTGGTTTGGTGCTGCTGGGTGGTTTGGTTCTGCTGGATGGTTTGGTTCTACTGGGTGGTTTGGTTCTGCTGGGTGGTTTGGTTCTGCTGGGTGGTTTGGTTCTGCTGGATGGTTTGGTTCTGCTGGATGGTTTGGTTCTGCTGGATGGTTTGGTTCTGCTGGGTGGTTTGGTTATGCTGGGTGGTTTGGTTCTGCTGGGTGGTTTGGTTCTGCTGGGTGGTTTGGTTCTGCTGGGTGGTTTGGTTATGCTGGGTGGTTTGGTTCTGCTGGATGGTTTGGTTCTACTGGGTGGTTTGGTTCTGCTGGATGGTTTGGTTCTGCTGGGTGGTTTGGTTCTGCTGGGTGGTTTGGTTCTGCTGGGTGGTTTGGTTATGCTGGATGGTGTGGTTATGCCGGGTGGTTTGGTTATGCCGGGTGGTTTGGTTATGCTGGATGGTTTGGTTATGCTGGGTGGTTTGGTTATGCTGGATGGTGTGGTTATGCTGAGTGGTTTGGTTCTACTGGGTGGTTTGGTTCTGCTGGATGGTTTGGTTCTACTGGGTGGTTTGGTTCTGCTGGGTGGTTTGGTTCTGCTGGGTGGTTTGGTTCTGCTGGGTGGTTTGGTTATGCTGGATGGTGTGGTTATGCCGGGTGGTTTGGTTATGCCGGGTGGTTTGGTTATGCTGGATGGTTTGGTTATGCTGGGTGGTTTGGTTATGCTGGATGGTGTGGTTATGCTGAGTGGTTTGGTTATGCTGGATGGTTTGGTTATGCTGGGTGGTTTGGTTATGCTGGATGGTTTGGTTATGCTGGGTGGTTTGGTTATGCTGGGTGCTTTGGTTATGCTGGATGGTGTGGTTATGCTGGGTGGTTTGGTTATGCTGGGTGGTGTGGTTATGCTGGGTGGTGTGGTTATGCTGGGTGGTTTGGTTATGCTGGGTGGTGTAGTTCTGCTGGGTGGTTTGGTTCTGCTGGGTGGTTTGGTTATGCTGGGTGGTTTGGTTATGCTGGATGGTGTGGTTATGCCGGGTGGTTTGGTTATGCCGGGTGGTTTGGTTATGCTGGATGGTTTGGTTATGCTGGGTGGTTTGGTTATGCTGGATGGTGTGGTTATGCTGAGTGGTTTGGTTATGCTGGATGGTTTGGTTATGCTGGGTGGTTTGGTTATGCTGGATGGTTTGGTTATGCTGGGTGGTTTGGTTATGCTGGATGGTGTGGTTATGCTGGATGGTGTGGTTATGCCGGGTGGTTTGGTTATGCCGGGTGGTGTGGTTATGCCGGGTGGTTTGGTTATGCCGGGTGGTGTGGTTATGCTGGATGGTTTGGTTATGCTGGGTGGTTTGGTTATGCTGGGTGGTGTGGTTATGCTGGGTGGTTTGGTTATGCTGGATGGTTTGGTTATGCTGGGTGGTTTGGTTATGCTGGGTGGTTTGGTTATGCTGGGTGGTTTGGTTATGCTGGATGGTGTGGTTATGCCGGATGGTGTGGTTATGCCGGGTGGTTTGGTTATGCCGGGTGGTGTGGTTATGCCGGGTGGTTTGGTTATGCCGGGTGGTGTGGTTATGCTGGATGGTTTGGTTATGCTGGGTGGTGTGGTTATGCTGGGTGGTTTGGTTCTGCTGGGTGGTTTGGTTATGCTGGGTGGTTTGGTTATGCTGGATGGTGTGGTTATGCTGGGTGGTTTGGTTATGCTGGATGGTTTGGTTATGCGGGGTGGTTTGGTTATGCTGGATGGTTTGGTTATGCTGGGTGGTTTGGTTATGCTGGATGGTGTGGTTATGCTGGATGGTGTGGTTATGCCGGGTGGTGTGGTTATGCCGGGTGGTTTGGTTATGCTGGGTGGTTGGGTTATGCTGGATGGTTTGTTAATGCTGGGTGGTGTGGTTATGCTGGGTGGTTTGGTTCTGCTGGGTGGTTTGGTTATGCTGGGTGGTTTAGTTATGCTGGGTGGTTTGGTTATGATGGGTGGTTTGGTTATGCTGGCTGGTGTGGTTATGCTGGATGGTGTGGTTATGCTGGATGGTGTGGTTATGCTGGGTGGTGTGGTTATGCTGGATTGTTTGGTTATGCTGGGTGGTTTGGTTATGCTGGGTGGTTTGGTTCTGCTGGGTGGTTTGGTTCTGCTGGGTGGTTTGGTTCTGCTGGGTGGTTTGGTTCTGTTGGGTGGTTTGGTTCTGCTGGATGGTTTGGTTCTGCTGGGGGGTTTGGTTCTGCTGGATGGTTTGGTTCTGCTGGATGGTTTGGTTCTGCTGGGTGGTTTGGTTCTGCTGGATGGTTTGGTTCTGCTGGGTGGTTTGGTTCTGCTGGATGGTTTGGTTCTGCTGGATGGTTTGGTTCTGCTGGGTGGTTTGGTTCTGCTGGGTGGTTTGGTTCTGCTGGATGGTTTGGTTCTGCTGGATGGTTTGGTACTGCTGGATGGTTTGGTTCTGCTGGATGGTTTGGTTCTGCTGGATGGTTTGGTTCTGCTGGGTGGTTTGGTTCTGCTGGATGGTTTGGTTCTGCTGGATGGTTTGGTTCTGCTGGGTGGTTTGGTTATGCTGGGTGGTTTGGTTCTGCTGGGTGGTTTGGTTCTGCTGGATGGTTTGGTTCTACTGGGTGGTTTGGTTCTGCTGGGTGGTTTGGTTCTGCTGGGTGGTTTGGTTCTGCTGGATGGTTTGGGTCTGCTGGATGGTTTGGGTCTGCTGGATGGTTTGGGTCTGCTGGATGGTTTGGTTCTGCTGGGTGGTTTGGTTCTGCTGGATGGTTTGGTTCTGCTGGATGGTTTGGTTCTGCTGGATGGTTTGGTTCTGCTGGATGGTTTGGTTCTGCTGGATGGTTTGGTTCTACTGGGTGGTTTGGGGCTGCTGGATGGTTTGGTTCTGCTGGGTGGTTTGGTTCTGCTGGATGGTTTGGTTCTGCTGGATGGTTTGGTTCTGCTGGATGGTTTGGTTCTGCTGGATGGTTTGGTTCTGCTGGATGGTTTGGTTCTGCTGGATGGTTTGGTTCTGCTGGATGGTTTGGTTATGCTGGGTGGTTTGGTTCTGCTGGGTGGTTTGGTTCTGCTGGATGGTTTGGTTCTACTGGGTGGTTTGGTTCTGCTGGGTGGTGTGGTTATGCTGGGTGGTGTGGTTATGCTGGGTGGTTTGCTTATGCTTATGCTGGGTGGTTTGCTTATGCTTATGCTGGGTGGTTTGCTTATGCTTATGCTGGGTGGTTTTGGTTATGCTGGGTGGTTTGCTTATGCTTATGCTGGGTGGTTTGCTTATGCTTATGCTGGGTGGTTTGCTTATGCTTATGCTGGGTGGTTTTGGTTATGCTGGGTGGTTTGCTTATGCTTATGCTGGGTGGTTTGCTTATGCTTATGCTGGGTGGTTTTGGTTATGCTGTGTGGTTTTGGTTATGCTTATGCTGGGTGGTTTTGGTTATGCTGGGTGGTTTGCTTATGCTTATGCTGGGTGGTTTTGGTTATGCTGGGTGGTTTTGGTTATGCTGGGTGGTTTGCTTATGCTTATGCTGGGTGGTTTTGGTTATGCTGGGTGGTTTGCTTATGCTTATGCTGGGAGGTTTTGGTTATGCTTATGCTGGGTGGTTTTGGTTATGCTTATGCTGGGTGGTTTTGGTTATGCTTATGCTGGGTGGTTTTGGTTATGCTTATGCTGGGTGGTTTTGGTTATGGTTATGCTGGGTGGTTTTGGTTATGGTGGGTGGTTTGCTTATGCTTATGCTGGGTGGTTTTGGTTATGCTGGGTGGTTTGCTTATGCTTATGTTGGGTGGTTTTGGTTATGCTGGGTGGTTTGCTTATGCTTATGCTGGGTGGTTTTGGTTATGCTGGGTGCTTTGGTTATGCTGGATGGTGTGGTTATGCTGGGTGGTTTGGTTATGCTGGGTGGTGTGGTTATGCTGGGTGGTGTGGTTATGCTGGGTGGTTTGGTTATGCTGGGTGGTGTAGTTCTGCTGGGTGGTTTGGTTATGCTGGGTGGTTTGGTTGTGCTGGGTGGTTTGGTTATGCTGGATGGTGTGGTTATGCCGGGTGGTTTGGTTATGCCGGGTGGTTTGGTTATGCTGGATGGTTTGGTTATGCTGGGTGGTTTGGTTATGCTGGATGGTGTGGTTATGCTGAGTGGTTTGGTTATGCTGGATGGTTTGGTTATGCTGGGTGGTTTGGTTATGCTGGATGGTTTGGTTATGCTGGGTGGTTTGGTTATGCTGGATGGTGTGGTTATGCTGGATGGTGTGGTTATGCCGGGTGGTTTGGTTATGCCGGGTGGTTTGGTTATGCCGGGTGGTGTGGTTATGCTGGATGGTTTGGTATGCTGGGTGGTTTGGTTATGCTGGGTGGTTTGGTTATGCTGGATGGTGTGGTTATGCCGGATGGTGTGGTTATGCCGGGTGGTTTGGTTATGCCGGGTGGTGTGGTTATGCCGGGTGGTTTGGTTATGCCGGGTGGTGTGGTTATGCTGGATGGTTTGGTTATGCTGGGTGGTGTGGTTATGCTGGGTGGTTTGGTTCTGCTGGGTGGTTTGGTTATGCTGGGTGGTTTGGTTATGCTGGATGGTGTGGTTATGCTGGGTGGTTTGGTTATGCTGGATGGTTTGGTTATGCGGGGTGGTTTGGTTATGCTGGATGGTTTGGTTATGCTGGGTGGTTTGGTTATGCTGGATGGTGTGGTTATGCTGGATGGTGTGGTTATGCCGGGTGGTGTGGTTATGCCGGGTGGTTTGGTTATGCTGGGTGGTTGGGTTATGCTGGATGGTTTGTTAATGCTGGGTGGTGTGGTTATGCTGGGTGGTTTGGTTCTGCTGGGTGGTTTGGTTATGCTGGGTGGTTTAGTTATGCTGGGTGGTTTGGTTATGATGGGTGGTTTGGTTATGCTGGCTGGTGTGGTTATGCTGGATTGTGTGGTTATGCTGGGTGGTGTGGTTATGCTGGATTGTTTGGTTATGCTGGGTGGTTTGGTTATGCTGGGTGGTTTGGTTATGCTGGGTGGTTTGGTTCTGCTGGGTGGTTTGGTTCTGCTGGGTGGTTTGGTTATGCTGGGTGGTTTGGTTATGCTGGGCGGTGTGGTTATGCTGGGCGGTTTGGTTATGCTGGGTGGTTTGGTTCTGCTGGGTGGTTTGGTTCTGTTGGGTGGTTTGGTTCTGCTGGATGGTTTGGTTCTGCTGGGGGGTTTGGTTCTGCTGGGTGGTTTGGTTCTGCTGGATGGTTTGGTTCTGCTGGGTGGTTTGGTTCTGCTGGATGGTTTGGTTCTGCTGGGTGGTTTGGTTCTGCTGGATGGTTTGGTTCTGCTGGATGGTTTGGTTCTGCTGGGTGGTTTGGTTCTGCTGGATGGTTTGGTTCTGCTGGGTGGTTTGGTTCTGCTGGATGGTTTGGTTCTGCTGGATGGTTTGGTTCTGCTGGATGGTTTGGTTCTGCTGGGTGGTTTGGTTCTGCTGGGTGGTTTGGTTCTGCTGGATGGTTTGGTTCTGCTGGATGGTTTGGTACTGCTGGATGGTTTGGTTCTGCTGGATGGTTTGGTTCTGCTGGATGGTTTGGTTCTGCTGGGTGGTTTGGTTCTGCTGGATGGTTTGGTTCTGCTGGATGGTTTGGTTCTGCTGGATGGTTTGGTTATGCTGGGTGGTTTGGTTCTGCTGGGTGGTTTGGTTCTGCTGGATGGTTTGGTTCTGCTGGATGGTTTGGTTCTGCTGGGTGGTTTGGTTATGCTGGGTGGTTTGGTTCTGCTGGGTGGTTTGGTTCTGCTGGATGGTTTGGTTCTACTGGGTGGTTTGGTTCTGCTGGATGGTTTGGTTCTGCTGGGTGGTTTGGTTCTGCTGGGTGGTTTGGTTCTGCTGGGTGGTTTGGTTCTGCTGGATGGTTTGGGTCTGCTGGATGGTTTGGGTCTGCTGGATGGTTTGGGTCTGCTGGATGGTTTGGTTCTGCTGGGTGGTTTGGTTCTGCTGGATGGTTTGGTTCTGCTGGGTGGTTTGGTTATGCTGGGTGGTTTGGTTATGCTGGGTGGTTTGGTTATGCTGGGTGGTTTGGTTCTGCTGGATGGTTTGGTTCTACTGGGTGGTTTGGTTCTGCTGGGTGGTTTGGTTCTGCTGGGTGGTTTGGTTCTGCTGGATGGTTTGGGTCTGCTGGATGGTTTGGGTCTGCTGGATGGTTTGGGTCTGCTGGATGGTTTGGGTCTGCTGGATGGTTTGGTTCTGCTGGGTGGTTTGGTTCTGCTGGATGGTTTGGTTCTGCTGGGTGGTTTGGTTATGCTGGGTGGTTTAGTTATGCTGGGTGGTGTGGTTCTGCTGGGTGGTTTGGTTCTGCTGGATGGTTTGGTTCTGCTGGATGGTTTGGTTCTGCTGGGTGGTTTGGTTATGCTGGGTGGTTTGGTTCTGCTGGGTGGTTTGGTTCTGCTGGATGGTTTGGTTCTACTGGGTGGTTTGGTTCTGCTGGGTGGTTTGGTTCTGCTGGGTGGTTTGGTTCTGCTGGGTGGTTTGGTTCTGCTGGATGGTTTGGGTCTGCTGGATGGTTTGGGTCTGCTGGATGGTTTGGGTCTGCTGGATGGTTTGGTTCTGCTGGGTGGTTTGGTTCTGCTGGATGGTTTGGTTCTGCTGGATGGTTTGGTTCTGCTGGATGGTTTGGTTCTGCTGGATGGTTTGGTTCTGCTGGATGGTTTGGTTCTACTGGGTGGTTTGGGTCTGCTGGATGGTTTGGTTCTGCTGGGTGGTTTGGTTCTGCTGGATGGTTTGGTTCTGCTGGATGGTTTGGTTCTGCTGGGTGGTTTGGTTCTGCTGGATGGTTTGGTTCTACTGGGTGGTTTGGTTCTGCTGGGTGGTGTGGTTATGCTGGGTGGTGTGGTTATGCTGGATTGTTTGGTTATGCTGGATGGTTTGGTTCTGCTGAGTGGTTTGGTTCTGCTGGGTGGTTTGGTTCTACTGGGTGGTTTGGTTCTGCTGGGTGGTTTGGTTCTGCTGGGTGGTTTGGTTCTGCTGGGTGGTTTGGTTCTGCTGGGTGGTTTGGTTCTGCTGGATGGTTTGGTTATGCTGGGTGGTGTGGTTATGCTGGATGGTTTGGTTCTGCTGGGTGGTTTGGTTCTGCTGGATGGTTTGGTTCTGCTGGGTGGTTTGGTTCTGCTGGGTGGTTTGGTTCTGCTGGGTGGTTTGGTTCTGCTGGGTGGTTTGGTTCTGCTGGGTGGTTTGGTTCTGCTGGGTGGTTTGGTTCTGCTGGGTGGTTTGGTTCTGCTGGATGGTTTGGTTATGCTGGGTGGTGTGGTTATGCTGGATGGTTTGGTTCTGCTGGGTGGTTTGGTTCTGCTGGATGGTTTGGTTCTACTGGGTGGTTTGGTTCTGCTGGGTGGTTTGGTTCTGCTGGGTGGTTTGGTTCTGCTGGGTGGTTTGGTTCTGCTGGGTGGTTTGGTTCTGCTGGGTGGTTTGGTTCTGCTGGATGGTTTGGTTATGCTGGGTGGTGTGGTTATGCTGGATGGTTTGGTTCTGCTGGATGGTTTGGTTCTACTGGGTGGTTTGGTGCTGCTGGGTGGTTTGGTTCTGCTGGATGGTTTGGTTATGCTGGGTGGTGTGGTTATGCTGGATGGTTTGGTTCTGCTGGGTGGTTTGGTTCTGCTGGATGGTTTGGTTCTACTGGGTGGTTTGGTTCTGCTGGATGGTTTGGTTCTGCTGGATGGTTTGGTTCTACTGGGTGGTTTGGTTCTGCTGGGTGGTTTGGTTCTGCTGGGTGGTTTGGTTCTACTGGGTGGTTTGGTTCTGCTGGGTGGTTTGGTTCTGCTGGATGGTTTGGTTCTACTGGGTGGTGTGGTTATGCTGGATGGTTTGGTTCTGCTGGATGGTTTGGTTCTACTGGGTGGTTTGGTTCTGCTGGGTGGTTTGGTTCTGCTGGATGGTTTGGTTCTACTGGGTGGTGTGGTTATGCTGGATGGTTTGGTTCTGCTGGATGGTTTGGTTCTGCTGGGTGGTTTGGTTCTGCTGGATGGTTTGGTTCTACTGGGTGGTTTGGTTCTGCTGGGTGGTTTGGTTCTGCTGGATGGTTTGGTTCTACTGGGTGGTTTGGTTCTGCTGGGTGGTTTGGTTCTGCTGGGTGGTGTGGTTATGCTGGGTGGTTTGGTTCTGCTGGGTGGTTTGGTTCTGCTGGATTGTTTGGTTCTGCTGGGTGGTTTGGTTCTGCTGGGTGGTTTGGTTCTGCTGGGTGGTGTGGTTATGCTGGGTGGTTTGGTTCTGCTGGATGGTTTGGTTCTGCTGGGTGGTTTGGTTCTGCTGGATGGTTTGGTTCTACTGGGTGGTTTGGTTCTGCTGGGTGGTGTGGTTATGCTGGGTGGTGTGGTTATGCTGGATTGTTTGGTTATGCTGGATGGTTTGGTTCTGCTGAGTGGTTTGGTTCTGCTGGGTGGTTTGGTTCTACTGGGTGGTTTGGTTCTGCTGGGTGGTTTGGTTCTGCTGGGTGGTTTGGTTCTGCTGGGTGGTTTGGTTCTGCTGGGTGGTTTGGTTCTGCTGGATGGTTTGGTTATGCTGGGTGGTGTGGTTATGCTGGATGGTTTGGTTCTGCTGGGTGGTTTGGTTCTGCTGGATGGTTTGGTTCTGCTGGGTGGTTTGGTTCTGCTGGGTGGTTTGGTTCTGCTGGGTGGTTTGGTTCTGCTGGGTGGTTTGGTTCTGCTGGGTGGTTTGGTTCTGCTGGGTGGTTTGGTTCTGCTGGGTGGTTTGGTTCTGCTGGGTGGTTTGGTTCTGCTGGATGGTTTGGTTATGCTGGGTGGTGTGGTTATGCTGGATGGTTTGGTTCTGCTGGGTGGTTTGGTTCTGCTGGATGGTTTGGTTCTACTGGGTGGTTTGGTTCTGCTGGGTGGTTTGGTTCTGCTGGGTGGTTTGGTTCTGCTGGGTGGTTTGGTTCTGCTGGGTGGTTTGGTTCTGCTGGGTGGTTTGGTTCTGCTGGATGGTTTGGTTATGCTGGGTGGTGTGGTTATGCTGGATGGTTTGGTTCTGCTGGATGGTTTGGTTCTACTGGGTGGTTTGGTGCTGCTGGGTGGTTTGGTTCTGCTGGATGGTTTGGTTATGCTGGGTGGTGTGGTTATGCTGGATGGTTTGGTTCTGCTGGGTGGTTTGGTTCTGCTGGATGGTTTGGTTCTACTGGGTGGTTTGGTTCTGCTGGATGGTTTGGTTCTGCTGGATGGTTTGGTTCTACTGGGTGGTTTGGTTCTGCTGGGTGGTTTGGTTCTGCTGGATGGTTTGGTTCTACTGGGTGGTTTGGTTCTGCTGGGTGGTTTGGTTCTGCTGGATGGTTTGGTTCTACTGGGTGGTGTGGTTATGCTGGATGGTTTGGTTCTGCTGGATGGTTTGGTTCTACTGGGTGGTTTGGTTCTGCTGGGTGGTTTGGTTCTGCTGGATGGTTTGGTTCTACTGGGTGGTGTGGTTATGCTGGATGGTTTGGTTCTGCTGGATGGTTTGGTTCTGCTGGGTGGTTTGGTTCTGCTGGATGGTTTGGTTCTACTGGGTGGTTTGGTTCTGCTGGGTGGTTTGGTTCTGCTGGATGGTTTGGTTCTACTGGGTGGTTTGGTTCTGCTGGGTGGTTTGGTTCTGCTGGGTGGTGTGGTTATGCTGGGTGGTTTGGTTCTGCTGGGTGGTTTGGTTCTGCTGGATTGTTTGGTTCTGCTGGGTGGTTTGGTTCTGCTGGGTGGTTTGGTTCTGCTGGGTGGTGTGGTTATGCTGGGTGGTTTGGTTCTGCTGGGTGGTTTGGTTATGCTGGATTGTTTGGTTATGCTGGATGGTTTGGTTCTGCTGGGTGGTTTGGTTCTGCTGGGTGGTTTGGTTCTGCTGGGTGGTTTGGTTCTGCTGGGTGGTTTGGTTCTGCTGGATGGTTTGGTTCTACTGGGTGGTTTGGTTCTGCTGGGTGGTTTGGTGCTGCTGGGTGGTTTGGTTCTGCTGGATGGTTTGGTTCTACTGGGTGGTTTGGTTCTGCTGGGTGGTTTGGTTCTGCTGGGTGGTTTGGTTCTGCTGGGTGGTTTGGTGCTGCTGGGTGGTTTGGTTCTGCTGGATGGTTTGGTTCTACTGGGTGGTTTGGTTCTGCTGGGTGGTTTGGTTCTGCTGGGTGGTTTGGTTCTGCTGGATGGTTTGGTTCTGCTGGATGGTTTGGTTCTGCTGGATGGTTTGGTTCTGCTGGGTGGTTTGGTTATGCTGGGTGGTTTGGTTCTGCTGGGTGGTTTGGTTCTGCTGGATGGTTTGGTTCTGCTGGGTGGTTTGGTTATGCTGGGTGGTTTGGTTCTGCTGGATGGTTTGGTTCTACTGGGTGGTTTGGTTCTGCTGGATGGTTTGGTTCAACTGGGTGGTTTGGTTCTGCTGGGTGGTTTGGTTCTGCTGGGTGGTTTGGTTCTGCTGGGTGGTTTGGTTATGCTGGATGGTGTGGTTATGCCGGGTGGTTTGGTTATGCCGGGTGGTTTGGTTATGCTGGATGGTTTGGTTATGCTGGGTGGTTTGGTTATGCTGGATGGTGTGGTTATGCTGAGTGGTTTGGTTCTACTGGGTGGTTTGGTTCTGCTGGATGGTTTGGTTCTACTGGGTGGTTTGGTTCTGCTGGGTGGTTTGGTTCTGCTGGGTGGTTTGGTTCTGCTGGGTGGTTTGGTTATGCTGGATGGTGTGGTTATGCCGGGTGGTTTGGTTATGCCGGGTGGTTTGGTTATGCTGGATGGTTTGGTTATGCTGGGTGGTTTGGTTATGCTGGATGGTGTGGTTATGCTGAGTGGTTTGGTTATGCTGGATGGTTTGGTTATGCTGGGTGGTTTGGTTATGCTGGATGGTTTGGTTATGCTGGGTGGTTTGGTTATGCTGGGTGCTTTGGTTATGCTGGATGGTGTGGTTATGCTGGGTGGTTTGGTTATGCTGGGTGGTGTGGTTATGCTGGGTGGTGTGGTTATGCTGGGTGGTTTGGTTATGCTGGGTGGTGTAGTTCTGCTGGGTGGTTTGGTTCTGCTGGGTGGTTTGGTTATGCTGGGTGGTTTGGTTATGCTGGATGGTGTGGTTATGCCGGGTGGTTTGGTTATGCCGGGTGGTTTGGTTATGCTGGATGGTTTGGTTATGCTGGGTGGTTTGGTTATGCTGGATGGTGTGGTTATGCTGAGTGGTTTGGTTATGCTGGATGGTTTGGTTATGCTGGGTGGTTTGGTTATGCTGGATGGTTTGGTTATGCTGGGTGGTTTGGTTATGCTGGATGGTGTGGTTATGCTGGATGGTGTGGTTATGCCGGGTGGTTTGGTTATGCCGGGTGGTGTGGTTATGCCGGGTGGTTTGGTTATGCCGGGTGGTGTGGTTATGCTGGATGGTTTGGTTATGCTGGGTGGTTTGGTTATGCTGGGTGGTGTGGTTATGCTGGGTGGTTTGGTTATGCTGGATGGTTTGGTTATGCTGGGTGGTTTGGTTATGCTGGGTGGTTTGGTTATGCTGGGTGGTTTGGTTATGCTGGATGGTGTGGTTATGCCGGATGGTGTGGTTATGCCGGGTGGTTTGGTTATGCCGGGTGGTGTGGTTATGCCGGGTGGTTTGGTTATGCCGGGTGGTGTGGTTATGCTGGATGGTTTGGTTATGCTGGGTGGTGTGGTTATGCTGGGTGGTTTGGTTCTGCTGGGTGGTTTGGTTATGCTGGGTGGTTTGGTTATGCTGGATGGTGTGGTTATGCTGGGTGGTTTGGTTATGCTGGATGGTTTGGTTATGCGGGGTGGTTTGGTTATGCTGGATGGTTTGGTTATGCTGGGTGGTTTGGTTATGCTGGATGGTGTGGTTATGCTGGATGGTGTGGTTATGCCGGGTGGTGTGGTTATGCCGGGTGGTTTGGTTATGCTGGGTGGTTGGGTTATGCTGGATGGTTTGTTAATGCTGGGTGGTGTGGTTATGCTGGGTGGTTTGGTTCTGCTGGGTGGTTTGGTTATGCTGGGTGGTTTAGTTATGCTGGGTGGTTTGGTTATGATGGGTGGTTTGGTTATGCTGGCTGGTGTGGTTATGCTGGATGGTGTGGTTATGCTGGATGGTGTGGTTATGCTGGGTGGTGTGGTTATGCTGGATTGTTTGGTTATGCTGGGTGGTTTGGTTATGCTGGGTGGTTTGGTTCTGCTGGGTGGTTTGGTTCTGCTGGGTGGTTTGGTTCTGCTGGGTGGTTTGGTTCTGTTGGGTGGTTTGGTTCTGCTGGATGGTTTGGTTCTGCTGGGGGGTTTGGTTCTGCTGGGTGGTTTGGTTCTGCTGGATGGTTTGGTTCTGCTGGGTGGTTTGGTTCTGCTGGATGGTTTGGTTCTGCTGGGTGGATTGGTTCTGCTGGATGGTTTGGTTCTGCTGGATGGTTTGGTTCTGCTGGGTGGTTTGGTTCTGCTGGATGGTTTGGTTCTGCTGGGTGGTTTGGTTCTGCTGGATGGTTTGGTTCTGCTGGATGGTTTGGTTCTGCTGGGTGGTTTGGTTCTGCTGGGTGGTTTGGTTCTGCTGGATGGTTTGGTTCTGCTGGATGGTTTGGTTCTGCTGGATGGTTTGGTTCTGCTGGATGGTTTGGTTCTGCTGGGTGGTTTGGTTCTGCTGGATGGTTTGGTTCTGCTGGATGGTTTGGTTCTGCTGGATGGTTTGGTTCTGCTGGGTGGTTTGGTTATGCTGGGTGGTTTGGTTCTGCTGGGTGGTTTGGTTCTGCTGGATGGTTTGGTTCTACTGGGTGGTTTGGTTCTGCTGGGTGGTTTGGTTCTGCTGGGTGGTTTGGTTCTGCTGGATGGTTTGGGTCTGCTGGATGGTTTGGGTCTGCTGGATGGTTTGGGTCTGCTGGATGGTTTGGTTCTGCTGGGTGGTTTGGTTCTGCTGGATGGTTTGGTTCTGCTGGATGGTTTGGTTCTGCTGGATGGTTTGGTTCTGCTGGATGGTTTGGTTCTGCTGGATGGTTTGGTTCTACTGGGTGGTTTGGGTCTGCTGGATGGTTTGGTTCTGCTGGGTGGTTTGGTTCTGCTGGATGGTTTGGTTCTGCTGGATGGTTTGGTTCTGCTGGGTGGTTTGGTTCTGCTGGATGGTTTGGTTCTACTGGGTGGTTTGGTTCTGCTGGGTGGTGTGGTTATGCTGGGTGGTGTGGTTATGCTGGATTGTTTGGTTATGCTGGATGGTTTGGTTCTGCTGGGTGGTTTGGTTCTGCTGGGTGGTTTGGTTCTACTGGGTGGTTTGGTTCTGCTGGGTGGTTTGGTTCTGCTGGGTGGTTTGGTTCTGCTGGGTGGTTTGGTTCTGCTGGGTGGTTTGGTTCTGCTGGATGGTTTGGTTATGCTGGGTGGTGTGGTTATGCTGGATGGTTTGGTTCTGCTGGGTGGTTTGGTTCTGCTGGATGGTTTGGTTCTACTGGGTGGTTTGGTTCTGCTGGGTGGTTTGGTTCTGCTGGGTGGTTTGGTTCTGCTGGATGGTTTGGTTATGCTGGGTGGTGTGGTTATGCTGGATGGTTTGGTTCTGCTGGGTGGTTTGGTTCTGCTGGATGGTTTGGTTCTACTGGGTGGTTTGGTTCTGCTGGGTGGTTTGGTTCTGCTGGGTGGTTTGGTTCTGCTGGGTGGTTTGGTTCTGCTGGGTGGTTTGGTTCTGCTGGGTGGTTTGGTTCTGCTGGGTGGTTTGGTTCTGCTGGATGGTTTGGTTATGCTGGGTGGTGTGGTTATGCTGGATGGTTTGGTTCTGCTGGGTGGTTTGGTTCTGCTGGATGGTTTGGTTCTACTGGGTGGTTTGGTTCTGCTGGGTGGTTTGGTTCTGCTGGGTGGTTTGGTTCTGCTGGGTGGTTTGGTTCTGCTGGGTGGTTTGGTTCTGCTGGATGGTTTGGTTATGCTGGGTGGTGTGGTTATGCTGGATGGTTTGGTTCTGCTGGATGGTTTGGTTCTACTGGGTGGTTTGGTGCTGCTGGGTGGTTTGGTTCTGCTGGATGGTTTGGTTATGCTGGGTGGTGTGGTTATGCTGGATGGTTTGGTTCTGCTGGGTGGTTTGGTTCTGCTGGATGGTTTGGTTCTACTGGGTGGTTTGGTTCTACTGGGTGGTTTGGTGCTGCTGGGTGGTTTGGTTCTGCTGGATGGTTTGGTTATGCTGGGTGGTGTGGTTATGCTGGATGGTTTGGTTCTGCTGGGTGGTTTGGTTCTGCTGGATGGTTTGGTTCTGCTGGATGGTTTGGTTCTGCTGGATGGTTTGGTTCTACTGGGTGGTTTGGTGCTGCTGGGTGGTTTGGTTCTGCTGGATGGTTTGGTTATGCTGGGTGGTGTGGTTATGCTGGATGGTTTGGTTCTGCTGGGTGGTTTGGTTCTGCTGGATGGTTTGGTTCTGCTGGATGGTTTGGTTCTGCTGGATGGTTTGGTTCTACTGGGTGGTTTGGTTCTGCTGGATGGTTTGGTTCTACTGGGTGGTTTGGTTCTGCTGGGTGGTTTGGTTCTGCTGGATGGTTTGGTTCTGCTGGATGGTTTGGTTCTACTGGGTGGTTTGGTTCTGCTGGATGGTTTGGTTCTACTGGGTGGTTTGGTTCTGCTGGATGGTTTGGTTCTGCTGGATGGTTTGGTTCTGCTGGATGGTTTGGTTCTACTGGGTGGTTTGGTTCTGCTGGATGGTTTGGTTCTGCTGGATGGTTTGGTTCTACTGGGTGGTTTGGTTCTGCTGGATGGTTTGGTTCTACTGGGTGGTTTGGTTCTGCTGGGTGGTTTGGTTCTGCTGGATGGTTTGGTTCTACTGGGTGGTGTGGTGTGGTTATGCTGGATGGTTTGGTTCTGCTGGATAGTTTGGTTCTACTGGGTGGTTTGGTTCTGCTGGATGGTTTGGTTCTACTGGGTGGTTTGGTTCTGCTGGGTGGTTTGGTTCTGCTGGATGGTTTGGTTCTACTGGGTGGTTTGGTTCTGCTGGGTGGTTTGGTTCTGCTGGGTGGTGTGGTTATGCTGGGTGGTTTGGTTCTGCTGGGTGGTTTGGTTCTGCTGGATTGTTTGGTTCTGCTGGGTGGTTTGGTTCTGCTGGGTGGTTTGGTTCTGCTGGGTGGTGTGGTTATGCTGGGTGGTTTGGTTCTGCTGGGTGGTTTGGTTCTGCTGGGTGGTTTGGTTCTGCTGGGTGGTTTGGTTCTGCTGGGTGGTTTGGTTCTGCTGGGTGGTTTGGTTCTGCTGGATGGTTTGGTTCTACTGGGTGGTTTGGTTCTGCTGGATGGTTTGGTTCTGCTGGATGGTTTGGTTCTGCTGGGTGGTTTGGTTCTGCTGGATGGTTTGGTTCTGCTGGGTGGTTTGGTTATGCTGGGTGGTTTGCTTCTGCTGGATGGTTTGGTTCTGCTGGATGGTTTGGTTCTGCTGGATGGTTTGGTTCTGCTGGGTGGTTTGGTTATGCTGGGTGGTTTGGTTCTGCTGGGTGGTTTGGTTCTGCTGGGTGGTTTGGTTATGCTGGGTGGTTTAGTTATGCTGGGTGGTTTGGTTATGATGGGTGGTTTGGTTATGCTGGCTGGTGTGGTTATGCTGGATGGTGTGGTTATGCTGGGTGGTGTGGTTATGCTGGATTGTTTGGTTATGCTGGGTGGTTTGGTTCTGCTGGGTGGTTTGGTTCTGCTGGGTGGTTTGGTTCTGCTGGGTGGTTTGGTTCTGTTGGGTGGTTTGGTTCTGCTGGATGGTTTGGTTCTGCTGGGGGGTTTGGTTCTGCTGGGTGGTTTGGTTCTGCTGGATGGTTTGGTTCTGCTGGGTGGTTTGGTTCTGCTGGATGGTTTGGTTCTGCTGGGTGGTTTGGTTCTGCTGGATGGTTTGGTTCTGCTGGATGGTTTGGTTCTGCTGGGTGGTTTGGTTCTGCTGGATGGTTTGGTTCTGCTGGGTGGTTTGGTTCTGCTGGATGGTTTGGTTCTGCTGGATGGTTTGGTTCTGCTGGGTGGTTTGGTTCTGCTGGGTGGTTTGGTTCTGCTGGATGGTTTGGTTCTGCTGGATGGTTTGGTACTGCTGGATGGTTTGGTTCTGCTGGATGGTTTGGTTCTGCTGGATGGTTTGGTTCTGCTGGGTGGTTTGGTTATGCTGGGTGGTTTGGTTCTGCTGGGTGGTTTGGTTCTGCTGGATGGTTTGGTTCTACTGGGTGGTTTGGTTCTGCTGGGTGGTTTGGTTCTGCTGGGTGGTTTGGTTCTGCTGGATGGTTTGGGTCTGCTGGATGGTTTGGGTCTGCTGGATGGTTTGGGTCTGCTGGATGGTTTGGTTCTGCTGGGTGGTTTGGTTCTGCTGGATGGTTTGGTTCTGCTGGATGGTTTGGTTCTGCTGGATGGTTTGGTTCTGCTGGATGGTTTGGTTCTGCTGGATGGTTTGGTTCTACTGGGTGGTTTGGGTCTGCTGGATGGTTTGGTTCTGCTGGGTGGTTTGGTTCTGCTGGATGGTTTGGTTCTGCTGGATGGTTTGGTTCTGCTGGGTGGTTTGGTTCTGCTGGATGGTTTGGTTCTACTGGGTGGTTTGGTTCTGCTGGGTGGTGTGGTTATGCTGGGTGGTGTGGTTATGCTGGATTGTTTGGTTATGCTGGATGGTTTGGTTCTGCTGGGTGGTTTGGTTCTGCTGGGTGGTTTGGTTCTACTGGGTGGTTTGGTTCTGCTGGGTGGTTTGGTTCTGCTGGGTGGTTTGGTTCTGCTGGGTGGTTTGGTTCTGCTGGGTGGTTTGGTTCTGCTGGATGGTTTGGTTATGCTGGGTGGTGTGGTTATGCTGGATGGTTTGGTTCTGCTGGGTGGTTTGGTTCTGCTGGATGGTTTGGTTCTACTGGGTGGTTTGGTTCTGCTGGGTGGTTTGGTTCTGCTGGGTGGTTTGGTTCTGCTGGATGGTTTGGTTATGCTGGGTGGTGTGGTTATGCCGGCTGGTGTGGTTATGCCGGGTGGTTTGGTTATGCCGGGTGGTGTGGTTATGCTGGATGGTTTGGTTATGCTGGGTGGTGTGGTTATGCTGGGTGGTTTGGTTCTGCTGGATGGTTTGGTTCTGCTGGGTGGTTTGGTTATGCTGGGTGGTTTGGTTCTGCTGGGTGGTTTGGTTCTGCTGGGTGGTTTGGTTATGCTGGGTGGTTTAGTTATGCTGGGTGGTTTGGTTATGATGGGTGGTTTGGTTATGCTGGCTGGTGTGGTTATGCTGGATGGTGTGGTTATGCTGGGTGGTGTGGTTATGCTGGATTGTTTGGTTATGCTGGGTGGTTTGGTTCTGCTGGGTGGTTTGGTTCTGCTGGGTGGTTTGGTTCTGCTGGGTGGTTTGGTTCTGTTGGGTGGTTTGGTTCTGCTGGATGGTTTGGTTCTGCTGGGGGGTTTGGTTCTGCTGGGTGGTTTGGTTCTGCTGGATGGTTTGGTTCTGCTGGGTGGTTTGGTTCTGCTGGATGGTTTGGTTCTGCTGGGTGGTTTGGTTCTGCTGGATGGTTTGGTTCTGCTGGATGGTTTGGTTCTGCTGGGTGGTTTGGTTCTGCTGGATGGTTTGGTTCTGCTGGGTGGTTTGGTTCTGCTGGATGGTTTGGTTCTGCTGGATGGTTTGGTTCTGCTGGGTGGTTTGGTTCTGCTGGGTGGTTTGGTTCTGCTGGATGGTTTGGTTCTGCTGGATGGTTTGGTACTGCTGGATGGTTTGGTTCTGCTGGATGGTTTGGTTCTGCTGGATGGTTTGGTTCTGCTGGGTGGTTTGGTTATGCTGGGTGGTTTGGTTCTGCTGGGTGGTTTGGTTCTGCTGGATGGTTTGGTTCTACTGGGTGGTTTGGTTCTGCTGGGTGGTTTGGTTCTGCTGGGTGGTTTGGTTCTGCTGGATGGTTTGGGTCTGCTGGATGGTTTGGGTCTGCTGGATGGTTTGGGTCTGCTGGATGGTTTGGTTCTGCTGGGTGGTTTGGTTCTGCTGGATGGTTTGGTTCTGCTGGATGGTTTGGTTCTGCTGGATGGTTTGGTTCTGCTGGATGGTTTGGTTCTGCTGGATGGTTTGGTTCTACTGGGTGGTTTGGGTCTGCTGGATGGTTTGGTTCTGCTGGGTGGTTTGGTTCTGCTGGATGGTTTGGTTCTGCTGGATGGTTTGGTTCTGCTGGGTGGTTTGGTTCTGCTGGATGGTTTGGTTCTACTGGGTGGTTTGGTTCTGCTGGGTGGTGTGGTTATGCTGGGTGGTGTGGTTATGCTGGATTGTTTGGTTATGCTGGATGGTTTGGTTCTGCTGGGTGGTTTGGTTCTGCTGGGTGGTTTGGTTCTACTGGGTGGTTTGGTTCTGCTGGGTGGTTTGGTTCTGCTGGGTGGTTTGGTTCTGCTGGGTGGTTTGGTTCTGCTGGGTGGTTTGGTTCTGCTGGATGGTTTGGTTATGCTGGGTGGTGTGGTTATGCTGGATGGTTTGGTTCTGCTGGGTGGTTTGGTTCTGCTGGATGGTTTGGTTCTACTGGGTGGTTTGGTTCTGCTGGGTGGTTTGGTTCTGCTGGGTGGTTTGGTTCTGCTGGATGGTTTGGTTATGCTGGGTGGTGTGGTTATGCCGGCTGGTGTGGTTATGCCGGGTGGTTTGGTTATGCCGGGTGGTGTGGTTATGCTGGATGGTTTGGTTATGCTGGGTGGTGTGGTTATGCTGGGTGGTTTGGTTCTGCTGGGTGGTTTGGTTATGCTGGGTGGTTTGGTTATGCTGGATGGTGTGGTTATGCTGGGTGGTTTGGTTATGCTGGATGGTTTGGTACTGCTGGATGGTTTGGTTCTGCTGGATGGTTTGGTTCTGCTGGATGGTTTGGTTCTGCTGGGTGGTTTGGTTCTGCTGGATGGTTTGGTTCTGCTGGATGGTTTGGTTCTGCTGGATGGTTTGGTTCTGCTGGGTGGTTTGGTTATGCTGGGTGGTTTGGTTCTGCTGGGTGGTTTGGTTCTGCTGGATGGTTTGGTTCTACTGGGTGGTTTGGTTCTGCTGGGTGGTTTGGTTATGCTGGATGGTGTGGTTATGCTGAGTGGTTTGGTTATGCTGGATGGTTTGGTTATGCTGGGTGGTTTGGTTATGCTGGATGGTTTGGTTATGCTGGGTGGTTTGGTTATGCTGGATGGTGTGGTTATGCCGGGTGGTTTGGTTATGCCGGGTGGTGTGGTTATGCCGGGTGGTTTGGTTATGCCGGGTGGTGTGGTTATGCTGGATGGTTTGGTTATGCTGGGTGGTTTGGTTATGCTGGGTGGTGTGGTTATGCTGGGTGGTTTGGTTATGCTGGATGGTTTGGTTATGCTGGGTGGTTTGGTTATGCTGGGTGGTTTGGTTATGCTGGATGGTGTGGTTATGCCGGATGGTGTGGTTATGCCGGGTGGTTTGGTTATGCCGGGTGGTGTGGTTATGCCGGGTGGTTTGGTTATGCCGGGTGGTGTGGTTATGCTGGATGGTTTGGTTATGCTGGGTGGTGTGGTTATGCTGGGTGGTTTGGTTCTGCTGGGTGGTTTGGTTATGCTGGGTGGTTTGGTTATGCTGGATGGTGTGGTTATGCTGGGTGGTTTGGTTATGCTGGATGGTTTGGTTATGCGGGGTGGTTTGGTTATGCTGGATGGTTTGGTTATGCTGGGTGGTTTGGTTATGCTGGATGGTGTGGTTATGCAGGATGGTGTGGTTATGCCGGGTGGTGTGGTTATGCCGGGTGGTTTGGTTATGCTGGGTGGTTGGGTTATGCTGGATGGTTTGTTAATGCTGGGTGGTGTGGTTATGCTGGGTGGTTTGGTTCTGCTGGGTGGTTTGGTTATGCTGGGTGGTTTAGTTATGCTGGGTGGTTTGGTTATGATGGGTGGTTTGGTTATGCTGGCTGGTGTGGTTTTGCTGGATGGTGTGGTTATGCTGGGTGGTGTGGTTATGCTGGATTGTTTGGTTATGCTGGGTGGTTTGGTTATGCTGGGTGGTTTGGTTCTGCTGGGTGGTTTGGTTCTGCTGGGTGGTTTGGTTCTGCTGGGTGGTTTGGTTCTGCTGGGTGGTTTGGTTCTGTTGGGTGGTTTGGTTCTGCTGGATGGTTTGGTTCTGCTGGGGGGTTTGGTTCTGCTGGGTGGTTTGGTTCTGCTGGATGGTTTGGTTCTGCTGGGTGGTTTGGTTCTGCTGGATGGTTTGGTTCTGCTGGGTGGTTTGGTTCTGCTGGATGGTTTGGTTCTGCTGGGTGGTTTGGTTCTGCTGGATGGTTTGGTTCTGCTGGGTGGTTTGGTTCTGCTGGGTGGTTTGGTTCTGTTGGGTGGTTTGGTTCTGCTGGATGGTTTGGTTCTGCTGGGGGGTTTGGTTCTGCTGGGTGGTTTGGTTCTGCTGGATGGTTTGGTTCTGCTGGGTGGTTTGGTTCTGCTGGATGGTTTGGTTCTGCTGGGTGGTTTGGTTCTGCTGGATGGTTTGGTTCTGCTGGGTGGTTTGGTTCTGCTGGATGGTTTGGTTCTGCTGGATGGTTTGGTTCTGCTGGGTGGTTTGGTTCTGCTGGGTGGTTTGGTTCTGCTGGATGGTTTGGTTCTGCTGGATGGTTTGGTACTGCTGGATGGTTTGGTTCTGCTGGATGGTTTGGTTCTGCTGGATGGTTTGGTTCTGCTGGGTGGTTTGGTTCTGCTGGATGGTTTGGTTCTGCTGGATGGTTTGGTTCTGCTGGATGGTTTGGTTCTGCTGGGTGGTTTGGTTCTGCTGGATGGTTTGGTTCTACTGGGTGGTTTGGTTCTGCTGGGTGGTTTGGTTCTGCTGGGTGGTTTGGTTCTGCTGGATGGTTTGGGTCTGCTGGATGGTTTGGGTCTGCTGGATGGTTTGGGTCTGCTGGATGGTTTGGTTCTGCTGGGTGGTTTGGTTCTGCTGGATGGTTTGGTTCTGCTGGATGGTTTGGTTCTGCTGGATGGTTTGGTTCTGCTGGATGGTTTGGTTCTGCTGGATGGTTTGGTTCTACTGGGTGGTTTGGGTCTGCTGGATGGTTTGGTTCTGCTGGGTGGTTTGGTTCTGCTGGATGGTTTGGTTCTGCTGGATGGTTTGGTTCTGCTGGGTGGTTTGGTTCTGCTGGATGGTTTGGTTCTACTGGGTGGTTTGGTTCTGCTGGGTGGTGTGGTTATGCTGGGTGGTGTGGTTATGCTGGATTGTTTGGTTATGCTGGATGGTTTGGTTCTGCTGGGTGGTTTGGTTCTGCTGGGTGGTTTGGTTCTACTGGGTGGTTTGGTTCTGCTGGGTGGTTTGGTTCTGCTGGGTGGTTTGGTTCTGCTGGGTGGTTTGGTTCTGCTGGGTGGTTTGGTTCTGCTGGATGGTTTGGTTATGCTGGGTGGTGTGGTTATGCTGGATGGTTTGGTTCTGCTGGGTGGTTTGGTTCTGCTGGATGGTTTGGTTCTACTGGGTGGTTTGGTTCTGCTGGGTGGTTTGGTTCTGCTGGGTGGTTTGGTTCTGCTGGGTGGTTTGGTTCTGCTGGGTGGTTTGGTTCTGCTGGGTGGTGTGGTTATGCTGGATGGTTTGGTTCTGCTGGGTGGTTTGGTTCTGCTGGATGGTTTGGTTCTGCTGGGTGGTTTGGTTCTGCTGGGTGGTTTGGTTCTGCTGGGTGGTTTGGTTCTGCTGGGTGGTTTGGTTCTGCTGGATGGTTTGGTTATGCTGGGTGGTTTGGTTCTGCTGGGTGGTTTGGTTATGCTGGGTGGTTTGATTCTGCTGGATGGTTTGGTTATGCTGGATGGTTTGGTTATGCTGGATGGTTTGGTTCTGCTGGGTGGTTTGGTTCTGCTGGATGGTTTGGTTCTGCTGGGTGGTTTGGTTCTGCTGGGTGGTTTGGTTCTGCTGGGTGGTTTGGTTCTGCTGGGTGGTTTGGTTCTGCTGGGTGGTTTGGTTCTGCTGGGTGGTTTGGTTCTGCTGGGTGGTTTGGTTATGCTGGATGGTTTGGTTCTGCTGGATGGTTTGGTTCTGCTGGGTGGTTTGGTTCTGCTGGGTGGTTTGGTTCTGCTGGGTGGTTTGGTTCTGCTGGATGGTTTGGTTATGCTGGATGGTTTGGTTATGCTGGATGGTTTGGTTCTGCTGGGTGGTTTGGTTCTGCTGGATGGTTTGGTTCTACTGGGTGGTTTGGTTCTGCTGGGTGGTTTGGTTCTGCTGGATGGTTTGGTTATGCTGGATGGTTTGGTTATGCTGGATGGTTTGGTTCTGCTGGGTGGTTTGGTTCTGCTGGATGGTTTGGTTCTACTGGGTGGTTTGGTTCTGCTGGGTGGTTTGGTTCTGCTGGGTGGTTTGGTTCTGCTGGGTGGTTTGGTTCTGCTGGGTGGTTTGGTTCTGCTGGGTGGTTTGGTTCTGCTGGATGGTTTGGTTATGCTGGGTGGTGTGGTTATGCTGGATGGTTTGGTTCTGCTGGGTGGTTTGGTTCTGCTGGATGGTTTGGTTCTACTGGGTGGTTTGGTTCTGCTGGGTGGTTTGGTTCTGCTGGGTGGTTTGGTTCTGCTGGGTGGTTTGGTTCTGCTGGATGGTTTGGTTATGCTGGGTGGTGTGGTTATGCTGGATGGTTTGGTTCTGCTGGATGGTTTGGTTCTACTGGGTGGTTTGGTGCTGCTGGGTGGTTTGGTTCTGCTGGATGGTTTGGTTATGCTGGGTGGTGTGGTTATGCTGGATGGTTTGGTTCTGCTGGGTGGTTTGGTTCTGCTGGATGGTTTGGTTCTACTGGGTGGTTTGGTTCTGCTGGATGGTTTGGTTCTGCTGGGTGGTTTGGTTCTACTGGGTGGTTTGGTTCTGCTGGATGGTTTGGTTCTGCTGGGTGGTTTGGTTCTGCTGGGTGGTTTGGTTCTGCTGGATGGTTTGGTTATGCTGGGTGGTGTGGTTATGCCGGCTGGTGTGGTTATGCCGGGTGGTTTGGTTATGCCGGGTGGTGTGGTTATGCTGGATGGTTTGGTTATGCTGGGTGGTGTGGTTATGCTGGGTGGTTTGGTTCTGCTGGGTGGTTTGGTTATGCTGGGTGGTTTGGTTATGCTGGATGGTGTGGTTATGCTGGGTGGTTTGGTTATGCTGGATGGTTTGGTACTGCTGGATGGTTTGGTTCTGCTGGATGGTTTGGTTCTGCTGGATGGTTTGGTTCTGCTGGGTGGTTTGGTTCTGCTGGATGGTTTGGTTCTGCTGGATGGTTTGGTTCTGCTGGATGGTTTGGTTCTGCTGGGTGGTTTGGTTATGCTGGGTGGTTTGGTTCTGCTGGGTGGTTTGGTTCTGCTGGATGGTTTGGTTCTGCTGGGTGGTTTGGTTATGCTGGATGGTGTGGTTATGCTGAGTGGTTTGGTTATGCTGGATGGTTTGGTTATGCTGGGTGGTTTGGTTATGCTGGATGGTTTGGTTATGCTGGATGGTTTGGTTATGCTGGGTGGTTTGGTTATGCTGGATGGTGTGGTTATGCCGGGTGGTTTGGTTATGCCGGGTGGTGTGGTTATGCCGGGTGGTTTGGTTATGCCGGGTGGTGTGGTTATGCTGGATGGTTTGGTTATGCTGGGTGGTTTGGTTATGCTGGGTGGTGTGGTTATGCTGGGTGGTTTGGTTATGCTGGATGGTTTGGTTATGCTGGGTGGTTTGGTTATGCTGGGTGGTTTGGTTATGCTGGATGGTGTGGTTATGCCGGATGGTGTGGTTATGCCGGGTGGTTTGGTTATGCCGGGTGGTGTGGTTATGCCGGGTGGTTTGGTTATGCCGGGTGGTGTGGTTATGCTGGATGGTTTGGTTATGCTGGGTGGTGTGGTTATGCTGGGTGGTTTGGTTCTGCTGGGTGGTTTGGTTATGCTGGGTGGTTTGGTTATGCTGGATGGTGTGGTTATGCTGGGTGGTTTGGTTATGCTGGATGGTTTGGTTATGCGGGGTGGTTTGGTTATGCTGGATGGTTTGGTTATGCTGGGTGGTTTGGTTATGCTGGATGGTGTGGTTATGCAGGATGGTGTGGTTATGCCGGGTGGTGTGGTTATGCCGGGTGGTTTGGTTATGCTGGGTGGTTGGGTTATGCTGGATGGTTTGTTAATGCTGGGTGGTGTGGTTATGCTGGGTGGTTTGGTTCTGCTGGGTGGTTTGGTTATGCTGGGTGGTTTAGTTATGCTGGGTGGTTTGGTTATGATGGGTGGTTTGGTTATGCTGGCTGGTGTGGTTGTGCTGGATGGTGTGGTTATGCTGGGTGGTGTGGTTATGCTGGATTGTTTGGTTATGCTGGGTGGTTTGGTTATGCTGGGTGGTTTGGTTCTGCTGGGTGGTTTGGTTCTGCTGGGTGGTTTGGTTCTGCTGGGTGGTTTGGTTCTGTTGGGTGGTTTGGTTCTGCTGGATGGTTTGGTTCTGCTGGGGGGTTTGGTTCTGCTGGGTGGTTTGGTTCTGCTGGATGGTTTGGTTCTGCTGGGTGGTTTGGTTCTGCTGGATGGTTTGGTTCTGCTGGGTGGTTTGGTTCTGCTGGATGGTTTGGTTCTGCTGGATGGTTTGGTTCTGCTGGGTGGTTTGGTTCTGCTGGATGGTTTGGTTCTGCTGGATGGTTTGGTTCTGCTGGATGGTTTGGTTCTGCTGGGTGGTTTGGTTCTGCTGGATGGTTTGGTTCTGCTGGGTGGTTTGGTTCTGCTGGATGGTTTGGTTCTGCTGGATGGTTTGGTTCTGCTGGGTGGTTTGGTTCTGCTGGGTGGTTTGGTTCTGCTGGATGGTTTGGTTCTGCTGGATGGTTTGGTACTGCTGGATGGTTTGGTTCTGCTGGATGGTTTGGTTCTGCTGGATGGTTTGGTTCTGCTGGGTGGTTTGGTTCTGCTGGATGGTTTGGTTCTGCTGGATGGTTTGGTTCTGCTGGATGGTTTGGTTCTGCTGGGTGGTTTGGTTATGCTGGGTGGTTTGGTTCTGCTGGGTGGTTTGGTTCTGCTGGATGGTTTGGTTCTACTGGGTGGTTTGGTTCTGCTGGGTGGTTTGGTTCTGCTGGGTGGTTTGGTTCTGCTGGATGGTTTGGGTCTGCTGGATGGTTTGGGTCTGCTGGATGGTTTGGGTCTGCTGGATGGTTTGGTTCTGCTGGGTGGTTTGGTTCTGCTGGATGGTTTGGTTCTGCTGGATGGTTTGGTTCTGCTGGATGGTTTGGTTCTGCTGGATGGTTTGGTTCTGCTGGATGGTTTGGTTCTACTGGGTGGTTTGGGTCTGCTGGATGGTTTGGTTCTGCTGGGTGGTTTGGTTCTGCTGGATGGTTTGGTTCTGCTGGATGGTTTGGTTCTGCTGGGTGGTTTGGTTCTGCTGGATGGTTTGGTTCTACTGGGTGGTTTGGTTCTGCTGGGTGGTGTGGTTATGCTGGGTGGTGTGGTTATGCTGGATTGTTTGGTTATGCTGGATGGTTTGGTTCTGCTGGGTGGTTTGGTTCTGCTGGGTGGTTTGGTTCTACTGGGTGGTTTGGTTCTGCTGGGTGGTTTGGTTCTGCTGGGTGGTTTGGTTCTGCTGGGTGGTTTGGTTCTGCTGGGTGGTTTGGTTCTGCTGGATGGTTTGGTTATGCTGGGTGGTGTGGTTATGCTGGATGGTTTGGTTCTGCTGGGTGGTTTGGTTCTGCTGGATGGTTTGGTTCTACTGGGTGGTTTGGTTCTGCTGGGTGGTTTGGTTCTGCTGGGTGGTTTGGTTCTGCTGGGTGGTTTGGTTCTGCTGGGTGGTTTGGTTCTGCTGGGTGGTGTGGTTATGCTGGATGGTTTGGTTCTGCTGGGTGGTTTGGTTCTGCTGGATGGTTTGGTTCTGCTGGGTGGTTTGGTTCTGCTGGGTGGTTTGGTTCTGCTGGGTGGTTTGGTTCTGCTGGGTGGTTTGGTTCTGCTGGATGGTTTGGTTATGCTGGGTGGTTTGGTTCTGCTGGGTGGTTTGGTTATGCTGGGTGGTTTGATTCTGCTGGATGGTTTGGTTATGCTGGATGGTTTGGTTATGCTGGATGGTTTGGTTCTGCTGGGTGGTTTGGTTCTGCTGGATGGTTTGGTTCTGCTGGGTGGTTTGGTTCTGCTGGGTGGTTTGGTTCTGCTGGGTGGTTTGGTTCTGCTGGGTGGTTTGGTTCTGCTGGGTGGTTTGGTTCTGCTGGGTGGTTTGGTTCTGCTGGGTGGTTTGGTTATGCTGGATGGTTTGGTTCTGCTGGATGGTTTGGTTCTGCTGGGTGGTTTGGTTCTGCTGGGTGGTTTGGTTCTGCTGGGTGGTTTGGTTCTGCTGGATGGTTTGGTTATGCTGGATGGTTTGGTTATGCTGGATGGTTTGGTTCTGCTGGGTGGTTTGGTTCTGCTGGATGGTTTGGTTCTACTGGGTGGTTTGGTTCTGCTGGGTGGTTTGGTTCTGCTGGATGGTTTGGTTATGCTGGATGGTTTGGTTATGCTGGATGGTTTGGTTCTGCTGGGTGGTTTGGTTCTGCTGGATGGTTTGGTTCTACTGGGTGGTTTGGTTCTGCTGGGTGGTTTGGTTCTGCTGGGTGGTTTGGTTCTGCTGGGTGGTTTGGTTCTGCTGGGTGGTTTGGTTCTGCTGGGTGGTTTGGTTCTGCTGGATGGTTTGGTTATGCTGGGTGGTGTGGTTATGCTGGATGGTTTGGTTCTGCTGGGTGGTTTGGTTCTGCTGGATGGTTTGGTTCTACTGGGTGGTTTGGTTCTGCTGGGTGGTTTGGTTCTGCTGGGTGGTTTGGTTCTGCTGGGTGGTTTGGTTCTGCTGGATGGTTTGGTTATGCTGGGTGGTGTGGTTATGCTGGATGGTTTGGTTCTGCTGGATGGTTTGGTTCTACTGGGTGGTTTGGTGCTGCTGGGTGGTTTGGTTCTGCTGGATGGTTTGGTTATGCTGGGTGGTGTGGTTATGCTGGATGGTTTGGTTCTGCTGGGTGGTTTGGTTCTGCTGGATGGTTTGGTTCTACTGGGTGGTTTGGTTCTGCTGGATGGTTTGGTTCTGCTGGGTGGTTTGGTTCTACTGGGTGGTTTGGTTCTGCTGGATGGTTTGGTTCTGCTGGGTGGTTTGGTTCTACTGGGTGGTTTGGTGCTGCTGGGTGGTTTGGTTCTGCTGGATGGTTTGGTTATGCTGGGTGGTGTGGTTATGCTGGATGGTTTGGTTCTGCTGGATGGTTTGGTTCTGCTGGATGGTTTGGTTCTACTGGGTGGTTTGGTTCTGCTGGATGGTTTGGTTCTGCTGGATGGTTTGGTTCTACTGGGTGGTTTGGTTCTGCTGGATGGTTTGGTTCTACTGGGTGGTTTGGTTCTGCTGGGTGGTTTGGTTCTGCTGGATGGTTTGGTTCTACTGGGTGGTGTGGTTATGCTGGATGGTTTGGTTCTGCTGGATGGTTTGGTTCTACTGGGTGGTTTGGTTCTGCTGGGTGGTTTGGTTCTGCTGGATGGTTTGGTTCTACTGGGTGGTGTGGTTATGCTGGATGGTTTGGTTCTGCTGGATGGTTTGGTTCTACTGGGTGGTTTGGTTCTGCTGGATGGTTTGGTTCTACTGGGTGGTTTGGTTCTGCTGGGTGGTTTGGTTCTGCTGGATGGTTTGGTTCTACTGGGTGGTTTGGTTCTGCTGGGTGGTTTGGTTCTGCTGGGTGGTGTGGTTATGCTGGGTGGTTTGGTTCTGCTGGGTGGTTTGGTTCTGCTGGATTGTTTGGTTCTGCTGGGTGGTTTGGTTCTGCTGGGTGGTTTGGTTCTGCTGGGTGGTGTGGTTATGCTGGGTGGTTTGGTTCTGCTGGGTGGTTTGGTTATGCTGGATTGTTTGGTTATGCTGGATGGTTTGGTTCTGCTGGGTGGTTTGGTTCTGCTGGGTGGTTTGGTTCTGCTGGGTGGTTTGGTTCTGCTGGGTGGTTTGGTTCTGCTGGATGGTTTGGTTCTACTGGGTGGTTTGGTTCTGCTGGGTGGTTTGGTGCTGCTGGGTGGTTTGGTTCTGCTGGATGGTTTGGTTCTACTGGGTGGTTTGGTTCTGCTGGATGGTTTGGTTCTGCTGGGTGGTTTGGTGCTGCTGGGTGGTTTGGTTCTGCTGGGTGGTTTGGTTCTGCTGGATGGTTTGGTTCTGCTGGATGGTTTGGTTCTGCTGGGTGGTTTGGTTCTGCTGGGTGGTTTGGTTCTGCTGGGTGGTTTGGTTATGCTGGGTGGTTTGGTTCTGCTGGGTGGTTTGGTTCTGCTGGGTGGTTTGGTTCTGCTGGGTGGTTTGGTTCTGCTGGGTGGTTTGGTTCTGCTGGATGGTTTGGTTCTGCTGGGTGGTTTGGTTCTGCTGGGTGGTTTGGTTCTGCTGGGTGGTTTGGTGCTGCTGGGTGGTTTGGTTCTGCTGGATGGTTTGGTTCTGCTGGGTGGTTTGGTTCTGCTGGATGGTTTGGTTCTACTGGGTGGTTTGGTTCTGCTGGGTGGTTTGGTTCTGCTGGGTGGTTTGGTTCTGCTGGATGGTTTGGTTCTGCTGGATGGTTTGGTTCTGCTGGGTGGTTTGGTTCTGCTGGATGGTTTGGTTCTGCTGGATGGTTTGGTTCTGCTGGATGGTTTGGTTCTACTGGGTGGTTTGGTTCTGCTGGGTGGTTTGGTTCTGCTGGGTGGTTTGGTTCTGCTGGATGGTTTGGTTCTGCTGGATGGTTTGGTTCTGCTGGGTGGTTTGGTTCTGCTGGGTGGTTTGGTTCTGCTGGGTGGTTTGGTTATGCTGGGTGGTTTGGTTCTGCTGGGTGGTTTGGTTCTGCTGGGTGGTTTGGTTATGCTGGGTGGTTTGGTTCTGCTGGGTGGTTTGGTTATGCTGGGTGGTTTGGTTCTGCTGGGTGGTTTGGTTCTGCTGGGTGGTTTGGTTATGCTGGGTGGTTTGGTTCTGCTGGGTGGTTTGGTTCTGCTGGGTGGTTTGGTTCTGCTGGATGGTTTGGTTCTGCTGGATGGTTTGGTTCTGCTGGGTGGTTTGGTTCTGCTGGATGGTTTGGTTCTGCTGGGTGGTTTGGTTATGCTGGGTGGTTTGGTTTTGCTGGATGGTTTGGTTCTACTGGGTGGTTTGGTTCTGCTGGGTGGTTTGGTTCTGCTGGGTGGTTTGGTTCTGCTGGGTGGTTTGGTTCTGCTGGGTGGTTTGGTTCTGCTGGGTGGTTTGGTTCTGCTGGGTGGTTTGGTTCTGCTGGGTGGTTTGGTTCTGCTGGGTGGTTTGGTTCTGCTGGATGGTTTGGTTCTACTGGGTGGTTTGGTTCTGCTGGGTGGTTTGGTTCTGCTGGGTGGTTTGGTTCTGCTGGGTGGTTTGGTTCTGCTGGATGGTTTGGTTCTGCTGGGTGGTTTGGTTATGCTGGGTGGTTTGGTTATGCTGGGTGGTGTGGTTCTGCTGGATGGTTTGGTTATGCTGGGTGGTTTGGTTCTGCTGGGTGGTTTGGTTCTGCTGGGTGGTTTGGTTCTGCTGGATGGTTTGGTTCTGCTGGATGGTTTGGTTATGCTGGGTGGTGTGGTTATGCTGGGTGGTGTGGTTATGCTGGGTGGTGTGGTTATGCTGGGTGGTGTGGTTCTGCTGGGTGGTTTGGTTCTGCTGGATGGTTTGGTTCTGCTGGATGGTTTGGTTATGCTGGGTGGTGTGGTTATGCTGGGTGGTGTGGTTCTGCTGGATGGTTTGGTTATGCTGGGTGGTTTGGTTCTGCTGGATGGTTTGGTTCTGTTGGGTGGTTTGGTTCTGCTGGGTGGTTTGGTTCTGCTGGATGGTTTGGTTCTGCTGGGTGGTTTGGTTATGCTGGGTGGTTTGGTTATGCTGGGTGGTGTGGTTCTGCTGGATGGTTTGGTTATGCTGGGTGGTTTGGTTCTGCTGGGTGGTTTGGTTCTGCTGGGTGGTTTGGTTCTGCTGGATGGTTTGGTTCTGCTGGATGGTTTGGTTATGCTGGGTGGTGTGGTTATGCTGGGTGGTGTGGTTATGCTGGGTGGTGTGGTTATGCTGGGTGGTTTGGTTATGCTGGGTGGTGTGGTTATGCTGGGTTAATGATTTCCAGCAGTTAGTTAAGGGTGGAATTTATAATTTTTTGAGGATGCCCGTGATAACTCGCCGACACACACTGTGGCATGTTACGTTCTCCAACGACCAGAGGTGGCAGACATCTCACGCTTCCAGGGTGGCAGTTTATAGCTTGGTTTGAGATTCTACCTCAGACTGCAAACAGCTCACAGGTGAGTCCGCACACCGATAACATATTCTTCTGTCCCTTCTAACATTTACCTGCAGCCTAATATTGTAAGGTGCAGTTATTTTTATCCTGCTTTAAGCATCTGGAATTCTTCCAAACCGCAGGATTTCAGGGGAATTCGTGCAAGCAGTTCGTGCAGCCATGGTTTCATGCAGGTGACCGGTGCACACTTTCGTGTTAAATTTGTTCACAGTATGCTTTGCGTTAATGAACAGTTACCTGCTAACAGCTGCCGCCTCACCCCAGCAGGTATGATTTGTGGCCGGCGGCCCAGGCATTGCTGTTCAAAGCATCCACCCACTCACCTGGAGTGGCAGGCCCGCGGATGCCGCAAGACGAGGGTAACCCTGTCCGAGAGTGCGATCCGTCTCCTGTTTGAAGTACAACATTGTACGATGACGTCATGAGATGTAACCTCTGAACATGAAGCAGGTGTGGACCCTGAGGGTGTCATGTGACGTGGATAATGAGAAGGCCGTTAACAACGTTTGTTGAGATGTGGACCGGGAGTCAGAGTCTCCGCTCACATCGGGAATACCTGGATTTCTCCCTTCCCAAGCTCCATATCTTTGTATTTTATCATATCGTTACCTTCCTTCATGGAAGTGGGTCTTTCAGGGAAACAAGCAATGTTATCCTTGCGAATGACGAAGAGTGGGAATAAATGTTCCTTCTAAATAAAGGCTTGAAGAGCCTTGGCTGTTAAAAACGCGGGATGTAAGAATGAATGGCACAATTCCCAAAGGGACTTTTTATAATCGTTAAAATGGAATTTAAACCTGATCGATTGTTTGAGTTTAATTTACCAGGTTATTTGGAGCCGCATATGAAATGATAATAGAGCATGGTGGGGCAAGGGGGATCCGCCTTGTGTGTGTGTGTGTGTGTGTGTGTGTGTGTATCTATGTGTGTGTGTGTGTGTTTCTCTATGTGTGTGTGTGTGTGTGTGTGTATGTCTGTGTATGTGTGTGTGTGTGCATATGGGTATGTGTGTGCATATGTGTATGTGTGTGTGTATGCATATGAGTGTGTTTGTGTGTGTGTGTGTGTGTGTGTGTGTGTGTATGCATATGAGTGTGTGTTTGTATGTGTATGTGTGTGCGCGCATATATGTTTGTGTGTGTATATGTGTGTGTGTGTGTGTATGCATATGAGTGTGTTTGTATGTGTATGTGTGTGCGCGCATATATGTTTGTGTGTGTATATATGTGTGTGTGTGTGTGTGTGTGTGTATGTGTATGTGTGTGCGCGCATATATGTTTGTGTGTGTATGTGTGTGTGTGTGTGTGTGTGTGTGTGTGTGTGTGTGTGTGTGTGTGTGTGTGTGTGTGTTTGTGCATATATATTGCGTTTTTGTGTATTTTTTTGAACACAATTGCGAAAGTCAAAGCTGGTGTTGGCTCATGTATCTATTTCCATGTGTTTGTAATTTGTTTGGCAGGTCATATATATATATATATATATATATATGTAGCGGTTACCGCTGGATGTACATAATCGCCTTGCACCGGCCAGAACACGGCCAGACGCGCCTCTCCCGGGCATGCCCGGACTCACTGTTCCCGGGCACGCCCGAACCTCCCGGGCACGCCCGGTCTCGTCTTTCCCGGGCATGCCCGCTCTCGCCTTTCCAGGGCTCGCCCAGAGCGTCCGGGCATGCCCGCTATCGCCTTTCCAGGGCTCGCCCAGAGCGTCCGGGCATGCCCGCTATCGCCTTTCCAGGGCTCGCCCAGAGCGTCCGGGCATGCCCGCTATCGCCTTTCCAGGGCTCGCCCAGAGCGTCCGGGCATGCCCGCTATCGCCTTCCCAGTGCTCGCCCAGAGCGCCCGGGCACGCCCAGCCTCGACTTGCCAGGCCACAGCCAAACACGCCCGGGCAGGTCCAGACTCGCCTTTCCAAGGCTCGCCCTTGATACCCGGGCATGCCCGGTATAGCTTTTGCCGGGCAAACTTCCCGACATAAATGTGTATATATATTGTTGCCCGAAAAACGGGCTTGTCAGAATACCTGAGCTGTTTTGTTTCAATAAAGCAACTCGGACGAATTCCGTCTTTGGTCGCGTCAATTCTTTCGACTCGCGTTGGAGCATAGTTCCTTCATTGGTGACCTACCGACATGGATACGGCAGTGACGCTTAAACTGCCTACCTTCTGGGAGGCTCACGCGGCTGTTTGGTTCGCCCAGGCGGACTCCCAGTTCGCCCTGCGAGGCATCACCGCGGACGACACCCGCTTCCACCATGTTGTGGCGGCGCTCGGTTCCGCCACCGCGGCCCGCGCCTTGAGCCTCCTTCAGCACCCGCCGGCTGCTGACAAATACGACGCGCTGAAGACGCTCCTCCTCGGCGCTTTCGCCCTCTCACCGGCAGCACGCGCACGGCGCCTGCTTGACCTGCCCGAGCTCGGCGACACGCGCCCGACCGAGCGCATGGACTATATGCTCTCGTTGCTCGGCGAGCACTCTCCGGCATTCCTGTTCCGGGAGCTGTTCCTCCGTCAGCTGCCTAACCCGGTACGCCTCGCCCTGGCTGGCACGTTGATCACGGATTCCCGCGCCCTCGCCAGGGAAGCCGATAAGATCTCCTCGGCGGGCCAGCACATCGGCGCGGTTACCTGGAGCCCGCCGCCGTCCGAGGCGACGCCCGAGTGCCCTGCGTGGTTGGAGGCCGAACTGCCGGTGCAACTGGCGGCCGCCACGCCGCACCGCCCGCTTCCGACACGACGGCCGGGGCCTCCACCTGACCGGGCGTGGTGTTATTACCACGCCAGGTTCGGACACAAGGCTCGGACGTGCCGGCCCCCGTGCATTTTCGGCAGGTCGGGAAACGGCCGGGCCGGCGTTCATTCCCAGCCATGAGCGCCGGCCACTCGGGCAACTTGCTGTTTATTCGGGACAAAGCGTCTGGACGGCGTTTCCTGTGCGACACCGGCGCCCAACTGAGCGTCATACCTGCCTCCGAGCAGGACAGGCTGGACGCAGTTTGCGGCCCCTCTTTGGTCGCTGCTAATGGCTCGGCCATACGCACTTTCAGCCCACGCGTCGTCACCCTCTGCTTCGGCAGCCAGCGCTTTCAATGGACTTTTGTTACCGCCAGCGTCCCCGTGGCTTTGCTGGGCGCCGACTTCCTCTGCGCGCACGGGCTGCTGGTCGACGTCAAACGACGTCGCCTTGTCCACGCCGAGACCTTCAGCTCCCTGGCGTGCACAATGAGCAGCTCCGCGCCGACCGAACTGGCGTGCGCCCTCCCGGCAACGAACGAGTTCGCTCGCCTGCTCGTGGAATTCCCGGCCCTCACGCGGCCGACGTTTTCGGCCGTCGCGGTGCGGCACGGGATCGAGCACCACATACCCACTACGGGACCGCCGGTCTATGCCAGGGCCCGCCGCCTCGACCCAGCCAAGCTCGCCGTGGCAAAGGCCGAATTTGACGCGTTGGAGCACCTCGGCATCGTGCGGCGCTCCGATAGCGCGTGGGCCTCGCCACTGCACATCGTGCCAAAGCCGGGGGGTGGATGGCGCCCGTGTGGCGACTACCGCCGTCTCAATGACGCTACCACCCCCGACAGGTACTCGATCCCGCATATTCAGGACTTTTCCGCCCGTTTGGCGGGACGGGTCATCTTTTCGAAAATTGACCTGATACGGGGCTACCACCAGGTACCTGTCCGGGCGGCCGACGTCCCGAAGACGGCCGTCATCACGCCGTTCGGCCTGTTCGAATTTTTGCGGATGCCGTTTGGCCTCAAGAACGCGGCCCAGGCGTTCCAGCCCTTGATGGACGGCGTGCTGCGCGACCTGCCGTTTCTTTTCGTCTATCTGGACGACATCCTCGTCGCCAGCACGTCCCGCGCCGAGCACCTCCTCCACCTCCGAACACTGTTCGGTCGCCTCAGCGAGCACGGCTTAATTGTCAACCCGGTCAAATGCCACTTCGGCGCGACGACCGTTGACTTTTTGGGCCACCGCATCACCAAGACCGGGGCCGTGCTGCTGCCGACCAAGGTCGAGGCCATCACCACGTTCCCGCGTCCCCGTTCCATCAAGGCCCTCCAAGAGTTCCTCGGCATGGTGAATTTTTATCACCGATTCGTGCCCCGCGCTGCTCAGCTCATGCGGCCCCTTTACGAGGCCCTCCGGGGCAAGCCGGCCAAGCATGACATTGTTTGGTCCGCGGCCATGGACGCGGCCTTCGCCAGTGCCAAACGGGCCCTCGCCGACGCAACGCTGCTGGCTCACCCGGTGCTCAACGCGCCCATCGCCCTCACTACGGACGCCTCCAACTACGCGGTGGGCGCCGTCCATGAGCAATGGGTGGACGGGGTTTGGCAGCCACTCGCTTTTTTCAGCCGGCAACTCCGGCCGAACGAGTTAAACTACAGCACGTTCGACCGCGAGCTGCTCGGGCTATTCCTGGCCGTTCGCCATTTCCGACACCTCCTGGAGGGCCGCCCGTTCACGGCTTTCGTCGACCACAAGCCGTTGGTCTACGCAATGGCTAAGGTCACGGAGCCGTGGTCGGCCCGCCAGCAGCGCCACCTCTCCGCCGTGTCGGAGTTCACCACGGACATCCAGCACGTCGCCGGCAAAGACAACGCCGTGGCCGACTGCCTTTCGCGGGCCAGCGCAAACGCGGTCCACCTCGGCGTGGACTTCACGCTCATGGCGGCCGACCAGACCACCGACGCCTCGGTGCAGGCACTCCGCGTGGCGGACACGGGCCTCCGCCTGGCCGACATCCCCTTCGCGGGCACCGTCCTGCTCTGCGACGTCTCCCAGGGCCAGCCTCGCCCCATCGTGCCCGTTTCCTGGCAGCGCCGCATCTTCGCCTCCATCCACGGCCTTTCTCACCCGGGCCGGAAAGCTTCTCAGAAGCTGGTGTCGGCGCGTTTCGTCTGGCACGGCCTTCGACGAAACATCCGCGACTGGGCCAACGCCTGCACGGCCTGCCAGCGAGCCAAGGTCCACCGCCACACCCAGGCCCCGCTGGCACCTTTCGCCGTGCCTGAACGGCGTTTCGACCACGTCCACGTGGACCTGGTGGGTCCCCTGCCCCCCTCGCGGGGGTTCACCCACCTGCTCACCATGGTGGACAGGACCACCAGGTGGCCGGAGGCCGTGCCCCTCACCTCCACCACCAACGCCGACGTGGCGCAGGCGTTCATCGCCACCTGGGTCGCGCGCTTCGGCGCACCAGCGGACATCTCGTCCGACCGCGGCCCACAGTTCACGTCTGAGCTTTGGGGCCCGGTCGCCCGCTCGTTGGGGGTCACGCTGCACCGCACCACGGCCTACCACCCCCAAGCCAATGGGTTGTGTGAGCGGTTTCACCGCTCCATGAAGGCCGCACTCATGGCCGGCCTTCAGGACGACGGTTGGGCCGACCGGCTGCCGTGGGTCCTTTTGGGCCTTCGCATGGCCCCCAAGGAAGACCTCCAGGCGTCCGCCGCCGAGCTCGTCTACGGCCAGCCACTCCGCGTCCCGGGCGAATTCGTGCCTGACGCTACCAGTCCCTGGTCCGCCGCTCGCCAGCGCTCGGACCTCCAGGAGGCCGCCCGACGATTTGCCCCCGTGCCGACGTCCCGCCACGGTGGCCCCCAGTCCTACGTCCCCCCCGGCGCTTCGCACAGCGGAGTACATCTTTGTGCGTCATGACGCGCACCGGGGGCCACTCCGGCCGCCGTACGACGGGCCCTTCCGGGTCCTGCGACGGGGCGACAAGTCTTTCATCGTCGACTTCGGCGGCCGGCCGGACCGGATTTCTGTGGACCGCCTCAAACCGGCGCACATGGACGTCGACCGACCACCACGGTTGGCCCTTCCTCCGCGGCGAGGCCACCCCCCGTCCACAGTTCCCCCCGCTCGACCACCCACCACCACGTCAGACCCCTCCCCACGACCCGCCAGGGGTCGCTTCGGCCGGGTCATCCGGACCCCCCTTAAATTGACCCTGCCGGTGCAGGTCGATTCTGGAGGGGCGTGTGTAGCGGTTACCGCTGGATGTACATAATCGCCTTGCACCGGCCAGAACACGGCCAGACGCGCCTCTCCCGGGCATGCCCGGACTCACTGTTCCCGGGCACGCCCGAACCTCCCGGGCACGCCCGGTCTCGTCTTTCCCGGGCATGCCCGCTCTCGCCTTTCCAGGGCTCGCCCAGAGCGTCCGGGCATGCCCGCTATCGCCTTTCCAGGGCTCGCCCAGAGCGTCCGGGCATGCCCGCTATCGCCTTTCCAGGGCTCGCCCAGAGCGTCCGGGCATGCCCGCTATCGCCTTTCCAGGGCTCGCCCAGAGCGTCCGGGCATGCCCGCTATCGCCTTTCCAGGGCTCGCCCAGAGCGTCCGGGCATGCCCGCTATCGCCTTTCCAGTGCTCGCCCAGAGCGCCCGGGCACGCCCAGCCTCGACTTGCCAGGCCGCAGCCAAACACGCCCGGGCAGGTCCAGACTCGCCTTTCCAAGGCTCGCCCTTGATACCCGGGCATGCCCGGTATAGCTTTTGCCGGGCAAACTTCCCGACATAAATGTGTATATATATTGTTGCCCGAAAAACGGGCTTGTCAGAATACCTGAGCTGTTTTGTTTCAATAAAGCAACTCGGACGAATTCCGTCTTTGGTCGCGTCAATTCTTTCGACTCGCGTTGGAGCGTAGTTCCTTCATATATATATATAAACATATATACACACACACTGTATATGAAATCTCCTCGGTACTGTTTTGCAGTATACTGAACATTTTCCATTTGAAATCCGAGAGCCACCTGGCGCGGACACCCACAATATTGAATATGTAACCATAACCGAGGAGGTCATGCATGCGGGGGTGCACCCCACTGTATGTGCAACTATTTTGGGCGACCACGCAATGTCCGTGTGGGACGCACAATCTTAGCTATTTTTATTTGTGGTAGAAACTCCTTCAGCTTAGACAAGTTGTAACAGGCAGACAGACTTAAAGACAAGCAGACACCGTGGTAGAATATGCGAGTGTAAGCTTCGGTTGCAGATTCCCATCACATTGCCATTCCATACACGTTTTCCCCCATTTATAACTCACGGGGCACGATTCTTTTATTTCCTATGAAATTGAGGCTCGTGGAAGAGCGAGAGGACAGGAGGGAGAAATGCAACACATCGACAGTGGGGTGGAGGGGGCAACAAGCAGGGGTAATGAATGGACAGTAAAAGAGGAATGTGGGGGCAGGGGAACTCAGAAACATAATGGAATTTGGCCTCCCAGAGAATGCAGTCGAAAACAAGGACACATGAACCCTGTACAAAGGGCCTCAACGAGACAGGTAAATGCATTACATCGAGAAATTAACATTTAAAATAAAGAAAATTGCTAAACGAGACATTTCCACAACAGGTTTCAACCGCAATTCCTTATGGCAGAGAGGATCACATATGATCAGGGAAAAAAACCTGGAAGCTCACACACTAGTTTGGATGTCATCAAGAATCAGACAACTGAATAATACTGAGCAGACAGCGCACTATCGACATCTTTGGCTACATAATGAGATCGTGAAGAAGTTATTATTATTTTTACAATTGTCAATGCTCGAGTTAAAGTTCAAGCAATTAGGTGAGTGAGTTCAGGAGTCGGAGAAAGAACAAGCAGACAAATGAGTTCATATTGAAGGTTGCTGTTTGTTCTCATTTACTTGATTGTTCTTTCCTTATTGGCAGGCAACGATGTGTGACCCCAGCTACTATCTGGCAGATTAAATAGAGCCTCCTGATGAAGAATTATTACATGGGATTCCACAATTCTACACCAATGACTCCAACCTCTATGTCTTAATCTCAGCAAGTCCATTTTGGAAAAGGAGCGAAATAAAAGCAGGAATGAATTCTCCGCATTATCAGGCTCCTGTTGTTGTTGTTGTTGTTTGTTGTTGTATCAGACACGAACCTCACTCGATACACTTGAGCTTCTTGTTGAGGATGTAAACACTCGAGATGTAGGGGCGTTTGGAATGAGGACTTTCAAAACGATTAAAAAGATTTGACATTTGTATCGCTAAAGAGGAGTCTGTGAAAGGACATCCACCAAAAGGAAAACCTGAGCAGTCGTCACCAAGTCTATAAGAGTAGGAGTGGAGAAAGGAATGAAGAACATCTCAGGAAGTCCGGATTTCGAATGAGTCTGGAGGCAGGCTCCTTCGCTTTCTTTTCGGATAACTACCTGTGCCATGTCTCATTGAAGAAGTTGAAGTAGTCGAAGAAATGAGTGTGTTTAAGGACTAAGAAGCACAATCCATGCCTCTCCACATGCCTCTGTACCAATGGTTTGAATTCGACCAGAAAATGTTAAATTACTGCACAATATAATTGCAGGAAGTGACCGATAGTTGTGGAAACATTCATGTCACCTCAATTTTTTGTTAAGAAAGCAGACAAAAGTCAATTGTGGTTTCTTACTGGTGATGTCACTACCTGTTAGGTCTGCCATTTTGTAGCTTATCCAGTTTGTAACAATCCAGATCTGGAATGGGATTACTCAAAATGTCTGGAGAAATATCGACAACTGGAAGTGGCTCTAGCTCATCGAATGATGGCGATCATTATTAGCACCGGATTTATGGTGGTGGAGGCCCTGGGGCACACATGGGTGGTGGTGGCCCTTTCTGCCACCAAAGATTAAGTAAAGCAGTGCTGCTCAACCTATTTCACTGATGGCACCCTAAACTCTTATATCCTATTCTGTGGCATCCAAATTCAATTTTATATTTGTATAGTTGCCTTAAGACCATTGCAGGCTCCACGAGTGAAATTATTGGATTAAAAAAAAAAACACCTTTAGAGGCCATTTTTCCCCGCAGAGCAGGGGTTGGCCTTTTTCGGGCACCGTGGTCCCCTTTTTTTGAAGCATTGTTTTATGGCAGGATGCTCTTCCTGCCCCCAACCCTGTTAGTTGCCTTTTGCGACACAGCGACACAGTGAACTGGTACTCAATTTGCTGACCTCAGAGGGATGACAGGTTAAGTCAACCCCCCTGGCGTTAATTCAGCGATCGACTGGGATTCTCGACTGGGATTCAAACCCAGGATCCTAGGATCCCAATCCAGCACCCCAACCGCTAAGCCAACACCAGGCTCGAGTGAAATTATTGGATAAAGTACATTCCACACACAACTGAAGATTGGCAAAGCGTGCAATTAGCCTGTCAAAAAGATATTGTATTACTGTTACAACTTCCGAGCTACATTTGATTTAATCCGAGTAATGGAACTATAACTAATCACACGAGAAGCATTGCTGTATATGTTCCAGGTATCGGATTCCGTGTTAAGTGGTGGAGGCCCCAGGGCACTAGCCCCGGTTGCTCTTGCGTCTAATATTAAATCTAATATTCCTGAGGCACTAGCCCCGGTTGCTCTTGCATCTAATATTCAATCTAATATTCCCGGGGCACGAGCCCCGGTTGCTCTTGCGTCTAATATTCAATCTAATATTCCCGGGGCACTAGCCCCGGTTGCTCTTGCATCTAATATTCAATCTAATATTCCCAGGGCACAAGCCCCGGTTGCTCTTGCGTCTAATATTCAATCTAATATTCCCGGGGCACTAGCCCAGGTTGCTCTTGCGTCTAATATTCAATCTAATATTCTCGGGGCACTAGCCCAGGTTGCTCTTGCGTCTAATATTCAATCTAATATTCTCGGGGCACTAGCCCTGGTTGCTCTTGCATCTAATATTCAATCTAATATTCCCGGTGCACTAGCCACGGTTGCTCTTGCGTCTAATATCCAATCTAATATTCTCGGGGCACGAGCCCCGGTTGCTCTTGCATCTAATATTCAATATAATATTCCCGGGGCACTAGCCCAGGTTGCTCTTGCGTCTAATATTCAATCTAATATTCCCGGGGCACTAGCCCCGGTTGCTCTTGCGTCTAATATTCAATCTAATATTCCCGGGGCACTAGCCCTGGTTGCTCTTCTAAACAATTCTAAACAACACAATTAGATTGGGGGAGGTGGGTATAATAGCCACTGCGTCAATGGTGGTAAACTTCTGTACAACAGCAGGAGCCCTTTATATGACCATTACAATCTTTATTTTATTTCAATTTATTTATCCACTTGAACACTGTAGAACACAAATCGCCTTCTTATTCTTCAAAAACCTCCAGTTTTGCAGTATTTGGACATGCCATATAAGGTAGTGTATACGACTGCGTCAACGGCACTACATTTCCAGAATTGCTCTTAAAATGACCTTTGAAATCATGATTTCATTTTAATTTAATTTAATACATGAACACTGATTGTGGAAAGGTGTTCTATGAACTCTCGAGCTTAGATAAGCAGAGCTTTAATCGGTATATGCAGAGATTAGAAGCCCCTGGGGTCACAAATCCCTAAAGCTTGCCAGGGAAACTTGCTGACACCCTGCCTCTCCCCATGGAGAAGCAAGCTACTGTGGAGCAGTTGCCTGAAAAACAGTATCCCAATATCGACAAATACCAAGTAAACACTTCTTCAGACTCCACAAAGGACACTTTGAATGTTTATAACAACCAAGATGGCTATAAATATTTTGTGGCTGGCTGGGTTCATGGGAAGCGGACCTGGAACATGCCAGAGAAACAGAGAGTGCAGATAATGTCCAAAGTAAGTACAGTACCAACCAAATTTAATCAGTTATGTAAGATCTAAACACACTGGTTTGTCATAAAACCCTGTGGGGCTGATTGACTGTAGCGATAGCGCTCTATCATGCTGTGAATAGGGGAACTTCTATCAACTGGTTGCTCAAAAGAGTCCCAACTCTTTTACAACCCCATTTGATCCAAACCTTATCACCTCATGGTCTAGATTAGCATTGCTTGTAAAGTCTACCTTAACAAATGAATAGAGTGTGTTATTGGAATGCTATATTATTTATAACTAGCGGCGATCTTGTTCGTGCAACGTTCTTTTGACGCATCCCTTTATTTGGGTGGTGTATAGGCAACAGACTGCCGCCTCGATTGCTCCTGAAAATATAAATAACCCGGGTTACGTACATGAAGCAAAAATTTGCATTCTCCTTATATGCATATATAATACATCGTGGTTATATAGCTCAGATAATTCCATTTGCACCCCACCCCCAAAGGACGAAAATAAAAAGATGGGTGAAAAAAATATCTTCTTCAAAACTTGATAGAAATCAAACAAAACTTGCACATGCACAACTTCAGGGTGCCCTCATTAATCCCTCAAAGTTTCAACTTTCTAGGTCAAATTTATCTCGAAGGACTAGATGATGAGATACACACATCCCCGATAGCTACATTGTAGATACGAGAAACACCGACTTTGGTAGCAGCCTTTAGGGGGGATAGTGGGGGAGGTGGGGCAAATATATTTTGTGTCGTGGCTAATAACCCCCCCCCCCCCCCCCCCACCCCCCACCCATCTGAAGCAGGGGTCAGTAAACCACTTGCACTGTGGCACATGTACAGGCGAAAATTGGAAGCCGTGTTCCCCTTCTCCTCTGGGGTGGGGGGAGGGAGGAGTTGTGCCCATGACATGACCCTGGGTACTACCAACATATGTGCAATGTATTTTATTGTATGTTCTAACAGGAACACAAACAACACAGATAAACACGATGAAAGGTGCCATTAATGGCTGGATAGAGATGTACTTGCTCCATTATATATTCATAACTAGCCAAGCCTAACCGTGACAGGTTTAATCAAGAGACAGCATGTACACTTCACAAACATATTGCATATCTATCTGTGAGTCTCAATGAGGATGTAAGAAGAAGTGAAATACGTGAAAAAAGGACATTTTATAACACATAGTTGTTGTTTAGCCCTGGACAGTTCTATTCAAACAGGCAAAGGCAGTTCTATTCAAACTTTGTCTGAAGGCAAAGTTTCGGCAAATCACTTTTGAAGGCAAATCACTGCAAAGTTTGAGGAAATTGATATCGAACTCTGCAAGCATGTGTGCCACTCTGTGCCTGCTCAGCTGCAATTGTGCATCGATCACGAGGGAGGGCACTTTGAAAATTGCAAGTAAAACAGCTTGGTACAGTTCCGTAATAATTTTCCCCCGAATAAATGGTTAGACAAACATGTCATTCATTTATTTCTACCTTATTGTCCACTGTAATACAAATGGCAAACAAACAATCAACTGACAGAAATATATATATATATATATATATATATATATATATATATATATATATATATATATACATACATACATACATACATACATACATACATATATATATATATATATATATATATATATATATATATATATATATATATATATATATATATAAACTGAGAAATAGTAGAAACTCCACAGTACGAGCAGGGCGTCTCATTTGCATTAAATAAATAATCGGGAGATTAAATCAGACGCGGACGTAGCTTCAGGACGTCGATCTTTAATTGTCGACAAGCTTTTGACCAACAAAGGTCTTCTTCTTAGTCCTCCCCAAGTTCAACGGAAGTCTGTGTGTATAGAATAGAATATATATATATATATATTCTATTTCTTCGAGAAGTATTACTATATATAATTTTGTGTGCTCCTTCTGTGTCCGTCACGCTGTATTTCGAAAGGGTTCCTGTTGTACCAAACAAGTCTCAGGCATTGTAAATAGCAGCAGTGATTTGGCCAATAAAAAACATTGTCGACAGGTCAAATGTGACGTACAAGATGGCGAATAAACAAATGCACATGACCTTGTGATGGCACGTGAGAAACCACCATAATGTGTGATAATATTTCAAAGTATTGCTAGTTTAATTGTTTGGCTTCCCCATGTGACCGTTTGCTTTATGATGCTGTGACCCCAGGTGCAGGTCCCGTGTAGTGCCCATTTGTCTGTCGCTCCTTCGTTACTTATGTAAAAGTATGTTGATGCCTCCTTTTGTACTTGATTTTCAAATAGTTGTTCCCATATGATCAACTTCCTGAAGGAAACTGAGATGCTGTTGAATAATCAAATGAAACACCAAATACACCATTTGTGCCATCAGGGGGAACCTGGATAGCACTCGAGTTTCAGCTGCTACTCTCCATGTGCAGCCAAGTGAGCCTCACAAAAGCAATTTGCTGGAGTTCACCTCTCCGTAGGCACATATAAAAAGAAAGAGGAAAAAAGAAAAAAAAGAGACAAAAAATAAATAAAATTAAATAAATAGTAAAAGACACCAAAACCCACTGTAAATGGACGCGGACGTAGCTTCAGGACGTCGATCTTTAATTGGCAAACAAACAAGTGAAATATTTTTTTAACCTCCAAACAAGTGGAGTAAGAGTAGATGTTGGAAGAAAGTTTATTACTTTCCAAAAAAGTGAGTAGAAAGTTTTTTGTTTTTTTTTGTATAGAAGATCGAGGCTCGTGTAAGAGCTAACATTAATCACAAAAAAAACGGTCACACAAAACATACAATAAAGGGAGCGGGAGACAAGATGGGGGGCGAGAGGGAAGCACACAAGTACAACAGCAGAGAACAGGGACATCGGGAGATCTGTGGGAGGGAGAGGGATTGGGAGAGGAGTCATGGGGAGGGGGGTGGGAGAGGTATAAAACATATGGACATTGCTAGAACTTCCAGGAAAGAAGTCGGAATTTCTAATCAACAATAAAGTACACTTGGGTTAACAAATGTTTCTTGGCTGTTTTTGTAGTTATTTGTTGTTTTTTTTAAATACAGTTTCAAAATATAGGCAGAACTTCACCACAAAGTTAAATAGAATGGTAGAGGAGAGATATGGATTGGAGTAAAAAAAATTTTAAATAATTAATGTTCTTATTGTCAATTTATTATGTAAGCAAATTTGAGGGAATTTTGATTGTACTCGCCATCCCCATTTCCTCCCCCAAAATAACGCCTCTTCCCTTCCCTCACCCTCATATCCTCCCAACGTCTTTCTTTTCTCTTCCCATTCATCCCACAAACCCCGAACCCCATCTCTCTGTCTTTCATCCTCTCTCCTTTTCCTTGTCTCAATTAAAATCTTCTCAATGTAGCCCCGCCCCCAATGTAGACGTAATATAAAACACTTTTTGAATAAGTTTGTGACAACATAATCCACAATCCGTAGCAATGTAAGGAACATGTGTGTGATGTCAAATGTTCATACTGTGTGTTGAAGGAGGCAGCCCTTTAATGGAGTCCATCAGTCGACCAGGTTAATTCTCAACGGGTGGCTGAATCACATCTTAAGATGGTCGGTGTGTGAATTGGAGGCCTAATATAACATGTACACAAAGGGGCACGGCATAGTAGTGGGTAGAGGTGAGTGGACCCCAGAAGGTGGGGTACCTGTGCTATGTTGCTAGTAAAAAAATGAAGTAAATAAATATTCCACGATTTATGCCCCGTGGACCATTAATCCCTTCTCTGATCCTCAGTACTCGTGGAACTCCATTTCTACATTTTTGCAGGTACGTTTATCCACTGCACGCTCGAACGCCTCTGATGTATCCAGAACCACGACCTTTTATGCACTTGAAATGGCTGGAAAGTTATAGTGAAGGTTTTCTGCTTCGGGCAGCCATGCGCAAGCTAAGCAACCACTTTACCTCTCGGCGAGCAGCATCAAATCAATGCTCCTTCATTTATTCATATATTTATGAGGAGCGTTCAAAATCTCCTCCGAACTAGATACTCACGACAGACCGAACTTTTGTTTTTCCTTCTTCAATACATACATATATATATATATATATATATATATATATATATATATATATATATATATATATATATATATATATATATATACATACATACATACATATACAGTATAATGAATATGTATATATACAGTATAATGTATATGTATATATACAGTATAATGTATATGTATGTATATACAGTATAATGTATATGTATGTATATACCGTATAATGTATATGTATGTATATACCGTATAATGTATATGTATGTATATACCGTATAATGTATATGTATGTATATACAGTATAATGTATATGTATGTATATACAGTATAATGTATATATATATACAGTATAATGTATATGTATGTATATACAGTATAATGTATATGTTTATATACAGTATCATGTAAATGTATATATACAGTATAATGTATATGTTTATATATACAGTATAATGTATATGTATATGTATACAGTATAATGTATATGTATATGTATACAGTATAATGTATATATATATATAGGCAGTATAATGTATATGTATATACATACAATATAATGTATATGTATACAGTATAATATATATATATGCAGTATAATGTATATGTATATGTATACAGTATGAAGTATATGTATATATATACATTATAATGTATATGTATATATATATATATATGCAGTATAATGTATATGTATACAGTATAATGTATATGTATGTATATATATATATATATATATATATATATATATGTATATATGGTATAATGTATATGTATACAGTATAATGTATGTATATACAGTATAATGTATATGTTTATATACAGTATCATGTAAATGTATATATACAGTATAATGTATATGTTTATATATACAGTATAATTTATATGTATATGTATACAGTATAATATATATGTATACAGTATAATGTATATATATATTATACTGTATATATATATATATACAGTATAATATATATGTATATATACAGTATAATATATATGTATATATATATATACAGTATAATATATATGTATGTATATATATATATATATATATATATATATATATATATATATATATATATATATAATATATATATATAATTTTATACATATATATATATATATGCATATATATATGCATATATATATATACAGACTTGGCATTTAATATGGGAATTTTTTTTTTTCTTGACTTGGGTTTAATTTCTGAACTCGGTATATCAATCTGGTGAGTTTCTTTTACGCTTCGGTGATTTCTTTGTTAAAAGAACCATGTCACTGATTGTCTGTCACAGCAAGAAGTCAATAACAGGATTATATCACAGGTGGCATGACAAAATTTACGGACAGGTACATTTGACGATTGGCTTCACAATCGCGTATATAAGGGTTGTTGCGTTCTGTATTAGTGGAAAACAACTGCTGCACGTCTACAAAAGTTATTGCCGCTTCCCCTAGAGATGGTCCGTCAACTCGACAATGCTGTTTGTCATTTAGTAGTGGCTTAACGAAATTCCGGCATGAAACAGCGTGCTATTGCTTGGCAGTATGGCATCACTCAAGGTCAGGTGTCAAAGATCCTGAAACGAAATGCTCAGAGGGGTGTCCCTACTCCAATACCGAGGCCAGGACGTCCACGCAGAACCACAAGGAGAGATAATCGCCAGCTGCACCGGTTAGTCTGCAATGGCCGTACCAAGTCAGCTAATCGGCTTAGGGCTGAGTGGCAGCAACTGACAAATGTGCCTGTATCCAGAAGGCTAGTCGACCAACGACTGGTTCAAGCAGGCTATCGTGCCAGGCGTCCCCTGAGAAAGCCACGCCTGACCAGACAAAACCGCCAGCGCCGATTGCAGTGGGCCAGAGAGCACCATCAATGGCAGCCAGGACACCGGAATCACGTGATCTTCAGTGACGAGTGTAGATTTCTGGTCTATCGTCAAGATGGCCGCGTCCGACTGCACAGACAAGTGCATGAAGCCTACAATAAAGATTATATAGTGCCAAGAGTCCAAGCTGGAGGTGGTGGGGTGACCGTTTGGGCTGCTTTTCATGCAGGGGGCAAAACTGACCTGGTTGTTCTGAATGGAAACCTGAACCAGTTCAAGTACAGGGCCATTCTGGAAGAAACATTGCTTCCATTTGCTCATGCAGCCTTTCGAGGAAACTTTGTCTTCCAAGATGACAATGCACAGCCTCATCGTGCTCGCATGATCCAACACTTTCTTGCTGACAGTGGTGTAGAGCATATGGAGTGGCCTGCCATGTCCCCGGATATGAATCCGATAGAGAACTTGTGGGCAGAATTAACGCGTCAAATCGACCACTTGGACCAGCAGCCGACCTCTGTGCGTGAATTGCAGCAGGCTATTGTCACTGCATGGCAAGCTATTCCTGTCCAAACCTTGGCAAATCTCGTGAACAGCATGCCTCAACGTGTACGTGGTCTCCTGAATGCTCGTGGGGGTTACACGAAGTACTGAACTGTAATTTTACTGTCCGTAATCCCAGTCATAATTTAACTTTTGTTTTTGTTTAAAAATTTTTTGGCTAATGTGCAAAATAAAGAGATACTTCTGGAAAACGTACAGAAGTTTAACACAGTACTTTCCGTGAATTGAGTTCGATATCAGTTTACATCACTTTCAAGGATCAATTTATTTGCTTCGAAATGTCAAATGTGGTTTTTGTTTCTTTTAAAGGTCACATTAACAAAATCTAGAATAATTTCAACATAATTCCAATGAACTTTTGGTTTTAAGTCATCTTGAAAAGTAAGTTCACCCCCAAAAAAAATATTCCATATTAAATGCCAAGTATATATATATATATATATATGTATATATATGTGTGTGTATATATATATGTGTGTATATATATATATATATATATATATATATATATATATATATATATATATATAATAGAGGAAAAAAATTATTCCTAATCACATATATATATACATATATATATATATATATATATATATATATATATATATATATATATATATATATATATATATATGTAATGGGGAGGACAAATTGCATTAACTCACACTATTGTGAGTATATGTCGTTGCGATAACTTTTTGAACACCTCATGGTTTCCTTCTTTTCCTTGGGAATGCTACAGGTTCAAGACTTTGACAAATTAAGTATAGAAGTTCCGCTGATAAGTGAATCTTCCCAACGAGCATCACACATGGCCTACCTACCTGGAGGATACCTTAAGACCTTTCACGTGGATAAGCAAGGAAGTATATTATGTAGAACGATAACCATAGGTGATCCTTCCTGATCTGTTATAACCACCATGAAAACCCAAATGGTGGTTTACATCATAGACCATCAGATCATATGATATGTATATATGGCTTACCTTTTGCTGGGGGTTCAAATTCTGATCTTGTGTCCCTTCTGTGGAGCAGGGAGGCTGGGGAGGGTTACGCACAGTGTGGGGAATAAAGGGGGATGTAAAAGAAAAATAAAAACATGCAAGATGGGGTTTGAGATCTGGATGGATCAGAAAGGGTGAGGAACTGGTACAGGTTTGAGAAAGAAATGCAGGAAAATGTGTACACAGGTAGGGTAGACAAGGTGTAGGGCTCCAGTCCAGGCTAGATTTCTGGATGGTGACGCACCGCGCACTGCAGCTCCTCTTGATGATGCGCGTCACGATGGAGATGGAGATTGTTCACTCTCCCTCTCTCTCCTTCTCCAGCGTCCTTCCCTGTTACCCCACAAGCTCCCTCTGCGTTTCCTTGATGTCCGAGATTTAGGGAGGGGAGGGAGAGGCAGGTGGTGGGCTGGGGAGTGGGGATGGAGTGGAGGGAAGGAAAGGGTATGCGAAGGGAGGGCGTGTGGAGCCAGTGGGTGGGGTAAGGGGAGTGGAGTGGGTTTGCTCATTTTCATTGAAAGCACAGAAATTCTCCTCGAGGATTTAGACGTGTAATGGTAATTATTGTTTCTGCGACATTTTCAAGAAATCCTAATGTTTGTGTTACATTATTCTCTCCTGTCTCTTTTACTCATTCTGCAGCTTCCTCAACTGATATTGTCGATCCACACAGGATTTGGCTGCTTTGTGAAACCCTCTTCCCTTCCTGCCAAGTGACAGCTCCAACTGAGCAAGCAGAGGAAAAGGTACACAGAGGGAGTCATGAAGGTGGGTAAAAAGAAGGAGGCTCGAGGATAAATATTAGAAGAGAATAAGGCGGGGGAGAGAAAGGGATCTTGATTAGAAACAAATGATTTATACATTCAGTGGAACAGAAAGAAGGAGACAGATTGGAAAGGGGAAAAAATGAAAAAAGAGGTTCTTGAATACCTTTTACTAACATGGGAGTAGCAAACGCGCCTGGAATACCAATGGATTCAAAGTGAACACCAACACGTGCGTTAAAGTAGGAGCAGCCCTTCGGATTCAATGCTGGAGTTTTGCAGAACCGTGAGAGATCAACAACTTAAAAACTGGAATAATCACTGCATTCAAATCGAAAATCGGGCTCAATGGGTTCAGGAGTATTTTTTTTTGCTATGACAGAGACCCTCCAGTGAGGTAACAGGTGTCCTCCAGGGTAACATGCAATTTGGTGTCTCTGACCCAGTTGCGCACATGATCCGCTGCCATTCCACATGTCGAACCTTAATAACTTGTGGCGAATTCATTTGGTCTTATGAAAGTACATCGATTGGTCGACCTGATAGTCACTACTGTGTTATGGATGAGAAAACCTCCAAATAGGAAGTAGTTGTTTGTTGTTTTGTGTCTTTTCAATCAGTAATTGCATTTGCAGCTCTTCTTCAACCTCTTCTCCGGTCTCTCGTTTCACCTTGGGTCAGCACCTCTACCTGATACCCACTGTCAGCATCTGTATCCCTTCCAATAAACTTCGTCACACCTTGATGGCGATTCTGCGCATAGAAGAGGATCTGGGAAGCTCGGTGAGACAGGTGCCGGAAGAGCGGGGCACAATTAAGGTACTGTAAGTAATCGGGCTTCCTATCGATGTGTTAACATTCACATCCATCTGTCTCTCTTCACCTCTACTCCTGGGATTTTCTCCACGTGCTGACCCCTTTTTTACCAGTCTCTCCTCTGCTCATGCCTTGGTGCCTCCCTGCGTTATTACTTCCTTTGTCCCATTATCAGCCCCTTTGCCCTTCACCGTTAAACTCTTCTTTTAGCCTCAACATCTTATATATGAAAAATTCTGTACAGGGCTCTGGTGTAGCTTTAGTTGTTTTTTTTAGCCCCTACCCAGCAGTATATGGGGTTTTGTTATCACCTCTGTGTGTTTGTCTGTCCGTGTGTGTGCGTGCTTGGGTGTCTTGCCGCGCAAGGTCAAAGGTCAAAGCTCAGCGTCACATAAAATCATCCATTTTCAAATTTCAATTTAGCATTTGAGTTTTATCATCAAATTTTCAACAAATGTTTATTATGAGAATATGGAGAAGGTAAATTAATAATCTGGTCAAAGGGTCAAAATGTCAAAGGTCAGCGTCACATAAAATCATCCATTTTCATCCGATTGACCTGAAATTTAAAGAATTTGCATATCGGGTCACTGAAATAGTTCACTAATCAAAAGCCACAAGCAGATTGTTATTTTTAGATCAGAAGGTCAAAGGTCAAGGTTGTGTAAAATTGCCAATTTTCACCCTATTAACCTGAAATTTTAAGAATTTGCATATCGGGTCACTGAAATAGTTCACCAATCAAAAGCCACAAGCCCAATGTTTTTTTTTAGATCAACAGGTCAAAGGTCAAGGTTGCGTAAAATTGCCAATTTTCACCCGATTAATCTGAAATTTAAAGAATTTGCATATCGAGTCACTGAATAGGTTCACTAATCAAAAGGTAGGAGTCGATCGTTGTTTTTTTTTAGATCAAAAGGTCAAAAGTCAAGGTTGCATACGATCATCAATTTGTCCAATTGAACTGAAATTTTAAGAATTTGCATATTGGGTCACAGAATTGGGTCACTAATCAAAAGCTAGAAGCTGATTATTTTTATGCTTCTGCTGACAAAGTCGATGGAGGTATTATGTTTACAGGTTGTCCGTCCGTCCGTCCATCTGTCCGTGATAGGTTTTCGTTACTGCAATAACCTGAGAACGGCTGAAGGGATCTTAGTCAAACTTGGTGCAGGTATGTATAATGAGGTAAAGATTAACTGATTAGAATTTGGTGCCAAGAGGTCAAAGGTCAGAGGTCATGTCAGGTAAAAATGTGACAACTTGAGAACATTTTGGAATACTGTTCCCTGCTCTGGGCTGGTGCTCCTGCCTCACACCTAGCTCGGCTTCAGGCTGTTGAAACCAAAGCTTTCAGAATCATTGGAATCTCCTGCAATGAAGCAAACTCCGAGGGCCTTTCAATCACTCACCGCAGGAAGGTTGGTGGTCTTTCTGTCTTCTACCGACTCCTCTCCGGCCTACCTCCCCCAGCTCTCTCTGTGCTCTGTCTCCCAAATATTCCTACAGGTCGCACAAGATCTGCCAGCAACCCTGGTATGGTTAAACTGCCAAAATCTAGGCTGTCTGCCCACCTTCACTCTTTCATTCCTCTTTTCTCCCACCTCTGGAACAAACTCCCCCACTCCCTTCAATCCCATTCCTCCCTCCAGGTCTTTAAAACAGCTGTTCACCACAATCTCTTATCTTCCGCCATCCAAAACCTTGATCTTTTCTACCCCCGCTAATTCACCCCAGATACACTTTTTTGAAATTCCAACTTCTTTCTTGGAAGTCCTTGCAGTGTCCATATGTTTTATACCTCTCCCACCTCCACCCAAGCCCTCTCCCTCCCACATTTCTCTCGATGTCCCTGCTCTCAAATGTTGTGTTTGTGTCCTTCCCCCTCTCTCCCCATCTTTTTACCGCTCCCCTTAATATATGTTTTATGTGTCGGTTTGACTTTTTGTGTGATTAATGTTAGCTCTTTCACGAGCCTCGATCTTGTATACAAAAAAATAAAAAATAATAATGAATGGATTTAAATCAAACTTGGTACAAGTATTATAATGATGTAATAATGTGAACGGAGGCATATCAGTCGACGTCGTGATGTCGAAGAGTGTTGTTATAGTTTCGATCTAAAGCTCAAAGGTCAAGGCTGCATAAAATCATCAATTTTCATTTTGTATTTTTTAAACTGTTTTTGTTATTTGAGCACACGGAAGAAGACGTTTGAATGCAAACGGACGCGGACGGGCTTTGCATTTTCAGATGCTTTCTAGTTTTCGGGTTTTTTTGTATACCGAGTTGAGGCTTGTATAAGAACGAATAATAATGGTCTTGGATAATCAAACAAATACATCCTCAACATCAAACTTGTTCAACAGTCTCCACCTTCAATTCCTTTGACTGAGAAAATGCCTTTTCCTCCAACATCAATAACCAGTGGTTATGGTTCGACATTTTTAATTCAGAGAGTGGGCTGGCAGGATAGCCTCGAGGAATGCACACTCACCGCTAAGCTTTCTTTGCTTGGGTTCAAATCCAGACCCAGATCGAAACTGTCATCCTTGTTTCAGAGGCAGAAACTTCAGAGGCTGCAACTTTTCACAGGCTGCAACTTTTCATAGGCAGCAACTTTTCATAGGCAGCAACTTTTCATAGGCAGCAACTTTTCATAGGCAGCAACTTTTCATAGGCAGCAAATTTCGTTTCGGCAGCAACTTCAGAGGCAGCAACTTCAGAGGCAGCAACTTTTCATCGGCAGCAACTTCAGAGACAGCAACTTCAGAGACAACAACTTCAGAGACAGCAACTTCAGAGGCTGTCTTAAAAGGCGTTCAACTGGACGTCCTGTCTGCCGCCAAGAGTACGCGAGCTGTCGCCCATACCCTGAAAATTTTCCAAATCCCTGCCCTAACCTTAGTTGAACGGCAGGCCTGGCCAGCCGGTTCGTGAAAGACTTGGGCCAAGCTTCCCCTGGCCAACCCCACCAGAATGTGGGAATAATTGGAGCGGTTAAGAAGAAGAAAAATTCAAGGATTTGATAACACACAAAAATATTCCAGCAAAAGGATTAAAGGAATGGACTGAAAACAAATCAATATTGGGCAAGACCATCTCGGTCCGAAGGACAAAGCATGTATTTATAAAGGATGAGGGCATGTACATACCTGTGTTGTACCCACATTGTATTGTACTAGTCGTAATATGTGACTTAGATAGATGACGCTCACTGTCAGATTGTTGCACCGTCTCTCGATCGCCGGCAGGCAGGCCTCGCCATCCCTCGGACCTTACTGGTCTCCATCAACCTTATGGCAACATATGGCAGGCGTGAAGTGACAGTCAAAACAACACACAATTCATAATCTCGTGAGATATGTCCCATGGAAATTCGGTGGAATTGCCACTCTCAAGTGATTGTGAGAAGCCTAATTATCGTTCCCCTCTGGAGGCATTAAGTGTTTCATCTTGTTTGCCATTCTGTCCCGTTTTTTGAAAAATATCTTTTTCCATTCATTGTTTTTCAAATACTTAATTTTTCAATTTCCAAATATTTTACTTTTTTCCATTTTTCAATTATTTAATTTTAAAATATTTCAATTTTCACAATAAAAAAATATATATTTAATTTTTCAATTATTTAAATTTACAATTTTTAATTTTTCAATTATTTACTTTTTTTAATAAATAAATTTTCAATTATTTAATTATCGTATTTTCTTTTTTTCATTTTTCAACTTTTTCTATTTGAAATTATTTATTTATTTTTGAATTGTTTAATTGTTCCATTATTTATTTATTTATTCCAATGGTATAATGAACCCATTATACCTTGTGTTGGCTAAAGTTTAAGGCGGCTGGTTTAAGATCTTAATGTCTTGAAGTTGAGCACCTGTCTTGCCGTTGAAATAACACCAGGTGGGGTGACTCAGCATGTCATCCTCTGAGATAGCCAAAATGAGTACCTGCTTCCGGGGTAATAAGCCCTTCGAGTATCCTGTGTCGGAGTGGCGACCCATCCAGGATTGTACTCTTTAGCCATTGAAACTGCCTCGGCAGCTCCTATGAGCCTCAGAGAGTGAAGTGAATGCTTATTACTCCCGCTAGGGAGTAATGCATTCGCTCGTGTGTGTGTGTGTGTGTGTGTGTGTGTGTGTGTGTGTGTGTGTGTGTGTGTGTGTGTGTGTGTGTGTGTGTGTACAAGATATCTGGAAAAGTTCTGAATGGATTTGGATGAAAGTTGGTGGGATGATTGCCCTTGGGATAAGGAAGAATTGATTAGTTTTTGGTGAAGCTCAGGATATTATTCCGGCTCCAGGAATTTTTTGAAGGATTGTTTACCATTGGAAGATAGGGCTCATTAATTTTTTTAACATTATCTTCTATATATTTTATATTTAACATTGTGATATTAAAATAGTTTTCATATTTGTTGTAAATGTAGTTTAAACTCGTGGTTATGCGTTAGAGCGGTGTATTTTGTTAGCAGCCTCATCTTCAAGGTTCATTTTTTTTTTCGAATAAAGACATATTCTGTCATTTTAAAACCACCAATAGGCTATGAGCCAGACCCCCCAAATTGACCGGTTGGTACCATACAGATGGAGTTAGGCTCATTGTGATTTTTAGCAAGATATATGTCCCTAGATATGAAAAAAAAGTGATAGCAGTGTATAACTCTCGGCCATCTCTGTGTTATCACCCGAAATATTATTATACGCCTGCTTCGCTTTGCCAAAAAATGTGATATTTGCTAAAATTGGAATAAATATGTTTTTAAGGACCACAGAGTGCCGAGATCGAGATCGAGATCGTATTTGTTCGAGAGATCATGATAAACCAAGAGTGTGGAGCAAGTTTGCATGCATTGTGAAATATAATGTAGCTGATGTTACAAACCTACTTTAGGATACTAGCTAATACCAAAAATTACACTGAGATACCAAAAGTAGTAGACGAATAAACCTAAAATGTTCAAAAGCTATGTTTCGTTACAAAATATCAAAATTAGGGGGTATGGTTGAACATATTTTGAACTTTGCCAAAATATGTGCCCCAAACAACCACCATATTACAAAGTAATGATATATTCCAATGCAGTGGTTCCTTGCGAAGATTTTGAGGGGTCAAATGTTACTCTGGGAGTTTTCATTTTTGAAATATTGACAAAAATGTACAATGTGAATTCTGAACTCGAAGCGATTTCGACCACTTTTTCACTAAATTTAACATATTTTTTGTCATTATATCAATATTTTGATAAATAACCCCCACAAATGTTCTACATTTCTATTACTATATTAGTTGGCATCCAGTATGCAAATTATTGGCACTCTGTGGTCCTTAAAAACATATTTATTCCAATTTTAGCAAATATCACATTTTTTGGCGAAGCGAAGCGGGCGTATAATAATATTTCGGGTGATAACACAGAGATGGCCGAGAGTTATACACTGCTATCACTTTTTTTTCATATCTAGGGACATATATCTTGCTAAAAATCACAATGAGCCTTACTCCATCTGTATGGTACCGACCAACCCCCTTGGCTCATAGCCTATAATAATATTTCGGGTGATAACACACAGATGGCCAAGAGTTATACACTGCTATCACTTTTTTTCATATCTAGGGACATATATCTTGCTAAAAATCACAATGAGCCTTACTCCATCTGTATGGTACCGACCAACCCCCTTGGCTCATAGCCTACAAAGTGTGTATTCGGTTTCCCCGTTTCATAAAATGTATCGTTTGATACGTATAATGCTTTAAAACTGTTTTTTTGTTTTTGTTTTGTTTTTTACCTCAGAAGAGATATCAACATTTCGTAATTTACCTCAGCGAATGTCAATCGCGGTGTCACTATTTGATTAACTTATAAAGACTTAGGTGACTTATAAGTGTGACAAGCATGTGCACGGGATTCTTCCCAGAAGAATGAGTGGTCACATTAGCTTGTACGACTTAAAATGAGCGAGTTTTGTTTTCACGTTTGGGCCAGTTTTACATGTTGTATCCCTAAGGAATGAAACGAACGTTTTCCTGGCTTACAATTTTATTTGAAGTCACACATGCCTCAAAATACACTCACCTATATAGAATTGAACGCTGAATCCGAAAACGTAAGTGAAATTGCCTTGTTTTTTTTAACATTGTCTTCTATAAGTAGTGTATATATGTTGCTTCTGGGACACTCTCATTTTCCCATTGACTTACATGTTAATTTTCCTCTTAACCTCATTGCCCATTAACTCCTCTATTTCTGCCACCCTGATCTTTACGAACCTTTTGGCCTTTTGACATAATAGCTATAGCGAAGGATAACCAACTCTTATCCTTAATGTTGTTCATTAGACCACTCAAACAATGATCCTACGAATATTTGCTCCCTCTCACCATCACTTTTCTTCATTTCCCCTTAACACCCTCTTGGCCTTGTGGACCTTTTAACCTTTTACTCTTAATATCGATGATCATTGTTGTTGTTTAGTAGACCACTCAAACAACGATCCTACAAATATTTGTTTATGCGTAGGAAATAATTTAATTCTCCTACAACTCTCTTCACCATCTAATACATTAACAAAGTATATGTTTGAGTTTGGTTCTTTATCAAGATATTTTAACTGAGCTCCAATAAAATGATAAACCTCCCTCAATGTTCTTGTTTGAGCGCCTCCTGTGCCACACACCATTTTTAAATTAAAGTATATATTTGACAACCATCAAAGTTTTCCGTCCACTCAAAAATATTTCTATCTTTTTTACCCAACTCACCAGTATTTAAATTAATTCTCTAATTTGTTTTGTGAACTTTTTAACCAGTTGTCTTTTCAATTATACCTATTTGATATTTTTCACATTCGTTATGTTTACCATTTATATACCAAGGTTGATTACACCTCCACTCTTTAGTCTGGTTGGTACTTGGTTCTATCATTTATATAATAGTAAAAAGGCGGCGGTAGCCCGTTAAAATCCCTAACCCCCGCCTTTTTAACTTATCACTTATATACTTATATAACCATAAGGGAGACTATCAATTCCATTTTCTAAAATAAACCTCTTATCATCAAAAGCCCCCAATGCTTTCTTTTTCACCTCTTCTGAATATAATTTATGTTTATAACTTCTTATTCCATTAATCTTTCTAAACTCTTCTTTCTTTGTTGTTAAACAGTTATAATAATCCTTAAAGTTTATTGTTTCTTTAATAACATTTTTCTTTACACCTTTTAACTTCTTATCAGTCTTTTCAACGTTATTCACAATGTATTTATAAGCATAAGCCTTAGACCTCAATCCCACAAATTCACTCATGACATTTCCTCCTAATTCATCCTTAAACTTTCCAATCACCTTTTTATTTTTAGAAGAGAACAACTCACTCTCTGGACTGTAATTACTAGTGTCATAGATATTAATGTCCTTTTTAATGTCTGAATAAACATCATCAGTATTAATTTGCAAAATAAAACTATCTGTATCCATATAAAGTAGATTAACATCATTTTGATATTTCTTCCTCAAGTTATTATAAAAGTAATCATACATTAATGACTTTGATAAATCAAGAATTGATGTTCCAATATAAATAGGTTTGTCCATTTCAATACTCTCTTTAATCAAATGGATCGCACAAAAGTTCTCAGTAAAGACCTCAGCTCTAGTAAAACTCGGTCTATTAATTAATTTTGATGCTTGTTTCCAAGATGTTGATAGTCTGATATTTTGTCTTTTTCTCACATTTTCCATGGTCTTACCAAAGACCGCATTATTCATCAATTTATAAAAGTCTTCCTCAAAATCTGTTTTTGACTCTGTTCTTCTTTGTGTATTAAAATCAATGTACCCCTTTAACCAATGGCTTTGATTGAACTTTAGAACCCTATGGATCTTCTCTACTCTTAGACCTTTTGATAAATATTGTCGCAAATCTATTTGGTGTAGAACATAATTTTTCTTGTTATATAATGTAGTAAGTAATTTTTCTGTTGATTCACCTATATTAAATGATTGTTGATAATCACTTAACCACTCCTTCTTTGGACTTTCCTTTTCACAAGCAAATGGGAGATCTTTGTGTAGGTTATGAAGTTCCTCTGGATATTTCAAATCGACCTCAAAATAATAACCAACCTTTGAATCATCCAATTCTTTTTGTGTAGAGATACATACATCTTGTAAAACCTTTTTGTAATCTTTTTCCTTTACCCATCTAAGTTTTCCATAAGGAAGAGCCTGAGACATTGCCCAGCCATACAGGTTGTTCGCATCATAATACATCAAGTAGGAGCTCTCTACCGATGGATCATAATTTGTAATGTACTTGTTATTTGCTTTAGCATATCTCTTTGAACAGACTTGTGAAATTCCTCCTCTCTTTGCCTTTTCAATCATCAAAAGCATATCAACATCGGTTATCAAATCCAAAACTTGTTTTGTCATTTTCAACATCGCGCTCCAAGCCAATCCAGGAGCAGTGTAATAGTGAGCAGGATCCAATCCATATCCAGAATGACAGATTGTTCTGAAAGCCTCAAACACATCAGCCAACAAAAGCACATCTGTTTTGAGGTACAAATCGTGATACTCACCAAGATTCTTAATGTTATATTTTTTCCAAACATTTTGTGCATGTACATAATCTTTATCAGATATATGACTGTTATTTAATTTGTTATAGAAATTTTCTTTTAAAGGAAGTTGTGTTTCATTGAATCTCTCAAATAAGTCCATATAGTCATAGGGGTAAATTCCCTTTTGTGTTAGTAAATCTTTATCTGAAAAATACTCTGAAAGACATGGAAACTCTTTTAGATTTTGAACCAAGTTAGTCAATGGACTTGCCATGAATTTAAATGTATCAAGAAATCTGATATGAGTAATAGGAGATGTGTGAATTGTTTTTGTGAATGAAATGTATTTCTGATCTGTGTTTGGAATTGCCGAGATACTTCCAGAAGTCTTTGAGAGTTCCTTGATAAATAGATGTGTATCATAATGAGCGTTGTTATGAAGAAAAACAGGAATGAAAGAGGGGAGTTGATAATTAATATAACAACTTTGATGAGCCGGACCTCTATATTTACCAGTGAGATGACAATGGTCTCTAACCTTTAGACCTTTACCAATTTTCTCCTCACAAATATGACAGACATTGTTTTTTATAAATTCCCTTTTTTCTTTACTTGTTAAGGACATTGGTTTATTGGTTTCTCTCATTATCTTGGTTAATCGAACACCGTCTTTTTCTAGTCGTTTCACAAACTCCTCTGGGGTATTTGAGCCTCTATACATCTCTAACTTGTAATATTCACCACCACCGGATGATTTGATATAATAACAAAAACCACAAGGAGTATGTTTTTGATATTTATTTGTGTATGATTCTTTTGGATCTGGAGAAGCAGTATCAATTTTTTCTAAAATACTTTCAAAATCAGCATATATAACAAATGGATGTTTTATTGTTTTCTTTTCATCTTTGAATGTGATCTTTGAGCCTTTTTTAGGCATGTTGATTACTGTTGATTTATGTTCACCACAATAATTTGAATGTTTATCTAATCTTTCTTGTGTATGGAAGAAGTTAAGACAACGCATACAAATATATATTTTATTTGTTCTTTTACATACTTGTGGTTTTATTAATTTTGTAATATCTTTGATGTATGTGTAATGTGAATTTTCGTCTGAATTAAAATATAGAAGATTAATATGAGTTTGTTTACAATTGTCAGAAAGCTTTAAAACATGAATGTTGTTTGTTTCTGTTAGACCATAAACATTAACTGATAAATTATTCATCTTTTCAAATTTAGGAATATAATTTAAAGCCATAGGAAACTTTAGATCTTTCGTATTTAATGTATTCTCATATTTTTTAGAATGAGATACTCTTTCATCATGAAAATGTGGAGGATGTAAATGTGCCAGAATAGACCAGAGAAAACATTTATTGTCTTTATTTTTGATATTGATAACTGCTTTTCTATTTTTGATAACACTGGGTAAATCAATGTAAGAAGAAGCTTTTAGAGGATCTGATTTAAGAATATGAATGTCTATGTAAATAATTTTTCCTATATTGAATCCACTTCCTACGATTGAATTATCCACATCTTGCTCTTGTTTAATAAGTTCATCATAGACTCCTGATGTTTTAAAATCTTGATATGAAGATATAAAGTGTGGCTCAGTTCTCATGTATGGTGTATCTATAACTCCTTCGTCCTTTGTCATTTCTAATTTTCTCCCATATAAAATTTAAGTGGTTTCATTTATTTTAGTGTTTTTTCAATCAACGTTTGAACAGCAGGTTTAACTATTTCTACAGCATCAACTATAGACTCTGGTTCAGGAGGTTTGAAGTTAAAGACTTATTTTAATATGTCCTTTGAATGCGCCATCAGAGTTTTTAGTTGTGATAAAATTTGATAAATGTTGATTTGTTTTAAGATGTATTTCGAAGCCTTTCTTGAGAATATTTTTATTCCAGGCAGAACAGTGTTTTGTTTCCTTCTGAATAGGAGATAGTAGGTGAAGTAGATTAAATGTGTGTTTGTTAGTTTTAAGGTGTCTTTTGTATTGTTTATATTCTTGTTCACAAACGTCGCAATACGTTGCTTTGATCATATTTATAAAGCAAAATTATACTTAAAGTAAAACACCTTTTTAGAGGCTTTTTTAAAGATGAAACTGTGCTTAAAGTAAAACACCTATAGAAGAAAGTGCCTTTTTACAGGCTTTTTATATATGAAACTATACTTAAACTAAAACACTTTTTCACTCAGAATCATCTGAATCATAACTATCACATGAATACTCAGAATCATACTCAGAGTCATCAATGAAGCTACTCTCATAACTATCATTTGAGCACAAACTATTAGCATCATAACTATCATCTGAGTTCAATGAAATACTATCATCACTATCGTCCGAGTTCAATAAAATAGTAAAATCTTCACTGCTGTAATGACTCATATTTAATTAGCAGGAAAAATATTCCCATCAATATCTATATACTTTCTTTCATTAACAGATTCAATCTCTACATTTTTAATATCAAAAGTTATCTTTAAATAATCTCTAACTATCATAGAACGAAATGACATTTCACCAGAAATATTAACATCATTCATTTTACTTAGATCAACACCCTTTGTATTATTAAAGAAAATACAAATGTCTCCTCTAGAATTATTAATGGTCTTATCATTCTTTTTCAAAGTATCGCGATCGATCACTTTTTCAAGCTTTGAATAAATTGCCAGGAGTAGAGGAGAAACTTTTGTTAGATTTACTTTAATGGATGTCTTTCCAGGTAAAGTTAGAGCTCTTCCTTTAAATCAAATAGAGGGGCTCATGTTATTTTCCATAACTGGTTTTACCCAAAAATTTCCATATTTATCTTTGTTCAATTTAACATCTTTGACATATTTTTCTAAATTTTCCACCGAAGTAGAGATTGATTGAAATTTGTCTTTTGTGCTTTGAAACATAGTATTTATTAATGAATAAACTTGCGTTTAGTTTAAGTAAAAATTTACTATATAAATATTGTTACGGATATGGGGGACGGCTCTCCCATTAGCAAGGGGTGATTAGCCCCTTGCCCTGTTAAGCTGGCCATCTCCCCAGCCCTGGTACTTGTAACGCTATCCCGCGGGATGGAACGGATCAGGGTTATGGGCCCAGGGTCTATCCCGAATACCTTTTGTTGTGAAAATCAACCAAATCCACAACTCGTCCCATAGATAGGTTTAATTTCAATTAGATCGTGACATCATCCTGTAAAATACACCATGCAACATATATGTCAGGATCAAGGCATCATATGAGAAAGATTGGATATATCAGTCAATGCAAGCAAGCCTAGAATATAAGTGGGTACGTACCATTCAATTCTACATGTCATTGTATAAAGTCGCAGGAGTGGCCTCGAGTCGCGGACGTCCCGAGGTCTTATAGACACCGCCCAGTGGTTTAAGTGAGCGTCACACCTGGGTTCAACTTTGATACATTTTCACCACATTCTCCCCGCCGTTAGAACTATGCTGCCACTAGGCAGGAAGCGAGCGCGCGTCAGCATTAATGGGTAGAGGAAGTCATTATATCATTATTAGGGTGTCAAAGAAATATTCCTATTGATTCTTGTCTTTGCGCCATTGTGTTATGTTTTGCACACTGTCAAAGCGTCTTTAGGGCTTCCTGGAAAGCGCTATATGAAACAAATCCATTATCAGTAGTACAGGTCAGTCGGTCCATCCGTAGAGGTCAGTGTGGCGAATTACCCTGCCAGCACAGGTTCGGAAACTACCGGGTACGACGTCCCCAAATCCGGAGTCCCCTGCTTCGGAGTAGCCGCTGGAGACAGGTGTCGGAGGGGCACCTCAGTGCCCTCACCGCTTCAGGCAGGGGTGTATCAGGCGAAGGGAGAGACGGCAGATGTTCTCTAGGCGCACTCATAGCCTGGTTAGCAAACATGTCTGATACTGGCAGACGATGAGCCTGTGGCTCACAATAGTCTAGTCTCACAGGCCTATGTGCTGGATAAGGTGTACCTTTTCGATATGCAACTCATTACATAAGGTGTACCTTGCACGTAAGGTGTACCTTGTCGAAGAGCGAATGTCCATTCGTCGCAATGCAACGCATTTCAGGCAGATGTGTCGATGTGGAAGATGTGTAAATCAGTAAGCCATGTCTAATCGTCGCAAGGCAACACATTACAGGAAGATGTCGATGTGGAAGATGTGTAAATCAGTAAGCCTCTTTACAGTAAGCTGTAACAGTAAGTAAGATTACATGACAGGAGGCCATGACAGTGTAAGTCAATTACAGTAAGTCTGTACCGGCCTAGGAGTTGTAACAGTAAGTAAGATTACATGACAGGAGGCCATTACAGTAAGTCCATTACAGTAAGTCCGTACCTGCCTTTGCTCCCAAGGGTACATGGTCGATCCACGTTAGATCCATGTCATGGAATTGCTGAGGGAGAGAACCGACGAGAGCCGTAACGGGAGTTACGCGATACCCCGGAGTCCCCCCTGTTTTGAAATCACGAGACTCGAGCGCCCTCTGACAGCAGCGCGTACGACTCACAAGCTCCGGCAAATAGGTTTACATGCAAAACGTATGCCACGAGTGCCCTCCGAAGGCTGCCCGAACGACCGGCATGGCAGATTACGACGACGCACAAGACGACCGAAATGCGCCTTCCCAGCGAAGCGCGCAGAATCTCCCGACCTGCAGCACAGCGCTCAGAGGATCGGAGAAGATCGGCTATACCGGCTACTGGCTACCGAGAGAACGTCCCGGATGGATTGTCCATCCATGGCCCGTTCGGCTATACCACCGGCTATACCGGCTACCGAGAGAACGTCCCGGATGGATTGTCCATCCATGGCCCGTTCGGCTAAACCGGCTATAACGGCTACCGAGAGAACGTCCCGGATGGATTGTCCATCCATGGCCCGTTCGGCTATACCGGCTACCGAGAGAACGGGATTGTCCATCCATGGCCCGTTCGGCCATACCGGCTACCGAGAGAACGGGATTGTCCATACATGGCCTGTTCGGCTATACTGGCTACCGAGAGAACGGGATTGTCCATCCATGGCCCGTTCGGCCATACCGGCTACCGAGAGACGTCCCGGAGGGATTGTATCCATGGCCCGTCCTATTGACTACGCGGCGATACCGGCTATACCGGCTACCGTCCCGGAGGGATTGTCCCGGAGGGATTGAGAAAACGTCGAGGTCGAGAAATGGAAAACGTCCCGGATGGATCGGCCATCCATGATGGTCCATCCATGGCCCGGATGGATGGATCGACATCCAAGAGGATGGCCCGGATGGATGGATCGACATCCAAGAGGATGGCCCGGATGGATGGGGCCCGGATGGATGGATCGACATCCAAGAGGATGGCCCGGATGGATGGACCATCATCTCACCCCCTCACTCATCCATCCCCCCCCACCCCCCCGTTGTGAAGTGTGAGATAACAGCCGCGCACCGCGCACCAAAGTCGAGCGACCTTCACAGTCTGGGTCAAAGGGAACGCAATCAGGCAGCGGCCGGGCGAGGCGTCTCGCAGTCTCGAAATGTGTGGAGGCGAGCCAAGAGACGTGTCCTCGAAGCAACAAGCCCAGAGTCAAGGGCGATCCGGCGGGCCGGTGCCCACGTGGCTTGCTCAGGAGACGAGGGAGTCGGGCACAACGCTCAATGTTACCGTGTCAGGGGGTCACCGTGCACCCCCAAATGCCCCGTGCCTTATCGATTAATGGCATAAGTCCTCAATGTTGGCTAGTCGCCCTCGAAGGCCGCCACGTTATGACACGCACTTTCGGGCAGGGGCGGTCAGATTGAGTATTTCTGCTATCTGTAGAGGTACCCAGGTAGACGAACTCAGGTAGACGTACTCTGATGACGCAAGCGCGGGAAGCAGTTAATGGCGCTGTAGAGCAAACGCGTGATTTAGTTGATGACGTCATCAATTGGTTCGGGCGCGTGCGGGCGGGTTTGACGGCGAGTTCCAGCTGAGCGGTATCCCCAGACGGAGTAAAGTAGCACACCGAAATCTATAGTCTCGCGTCCATTGGGCAGCAGCATTCGAGCGGGCTCGAGATTGGTGTACGGAATACGAACCCGGCCGACGAGTGAAATGTATTATCTAGGGCGCACCGCGTACGAGGGAAACCGAAAGTTGAGCTCGGCCCGTTGAACCAGTGCGGCTTTGCCGAGTCGAGAGGGCGAGCACGCCGAGTCGAGAGGGCGAGCATGCTTGGCAGCGATAAACTGCACGACCTGAAGTAGCGTCTCGTTTGTTTAGCTGTCGGGTCAAAGGATCGAATACATATCACGCCCTGAAGTAGCGTCTCGTTTGTTAGCTTTCAGGTCAAAGGATCGAATACATATCACGCCCTGAAGTAGCGTCTCGTTTGTTAGCTTTCGGGTCAAAGGATCGAATACATATCACGCCCTGAAGTAGCGTCTCGTTTGTTTAGCTTTCGGGCCGTGTTTTGTCTGGAGTTTTAGACATAGTTAGTCATAGAATACATATGGTATACGATCATCTATCATAAGCATAAGCCCGAGTGTTGTGAAAGGCTATGAAGGTCCCGCGCGACGTCCTTATAAACTCATCCGTGCTGCGGCGAGTCCTCAAATGGTGCCAAGCGAGCCTCCATTGAGGCGATTCCGGGCAGCGGAGTTCGCCGGCCTCGTTGAGTAGCCACATGTAGGTGGGATTTCGACGAGCCGCGATCAGAATCGCCGGCCTCACAGAGTGGTGCCCGCGAAGGGCGCAGTGCGCGATTTGCGCATAGGAGGTGATTCCACCGAGCAGCGATTGGTCGGGTTGTGCCCGCGATGGGGCAGCGCGCGATTCGCGCGTAGGAGGTGATTCCGACATGCAGCGATTGGAATCGCCGGCCTCGCAGAGTGGTGCCCGCGTTGGGCGCAGCGTGGCTTCGCGTAGGAGGAGGTGATTCCGAGCAGCGATCGGAGTCGTAGGCCTCACGGAGTAGTGCACGCGACGGGTGCAGCGTGCGGCGTCGCGTGGGAGGAGGTGATTCTGAGCAGCGATCGGAATCGTAGGCCTCACAGAGTAGTGCACGCGACGGGTGCAGCATGCGCGATTCACGCGGGGAGGTGCTTCCGAGCAGCGATCGGTCGGGCACAGAGTAGTGCACGCGACGGGTGCAGCGTGCGGCATCGCGTAGGAGGAGGTGATTCCGAGCAGCGATCGGAATCGTAGGCCTCACAGAGTAGTGCACGCGACGGGTGCCGCGCGCGCGATTCACGCGTGGAGGTGCTTCCGAGCGCGGCATGACAGTCAAGGGAGTCGTGAACACTCGCGTGGTCATCTCATCTCGGGCCGAGGCACGCAAATCAGTTGGTCGAGCCGTCGGCTCCAAGCGGGTCCGTCGTTCTGACGGGGTTTCGGCCGCAGGACGTTGCCCAGTAGCATCGTTCTCCAGGCGTCTTGCCGGAGTCCGTCATGCCTGCTCCGGCGTTCGGGCCTCAGGAGAGCAGTTCGCGTTTTGACGACGCGGTCCCGCAAAAGGCTTGCGAGGTCCCCATCGCATCCGGTCCTTTCGAGGCAGACCGGCGGCGAGAGTAGTCGGAGCTCCGTAGCTGGAACTAGCTCGACGGGTCCTCCGCCGGTCATTCTTCTCCGAGGTGGGCCTCGTAGGAGCGCGGAGAATGTCGGGAACGCTCGTCTGTGATCTGCGTTCATCCGGCCATCGCAAGACTCGTGTCCCGCCATTTCCGAAGATCATAATTGAAATTAAGTGTTGTGAAAATCAACCAAATCCACAACTCGTCCCATAGATAGGTTTAATTTCAATTAGATCGTGACATCATCCTGTAAAATACACCATGCAACATATATGTCAGGATCAAGGCATCATATGAGAAAGATTGGATATATCAGTCAATGCAAGCAAGCCTAGAATATAAGTGGGTACGTACCATTCAATTCTACATGTCATTGTATAAAGTCGCAGGAGTGGCCTCGAGTCGCGGACGTCCCGAGGTCTTATAGACACCGCCCAGTGGTTTAAGTGAGCGTCACACCTGGGTTCAACTTTGATACATTTTCACCACACCTTTATCCATCCCTCCGCAGACTAGGGAGACAAGTACCGCTCGAACCCCGGTTTGGATGGTCTAGTTAGTTGCCGAGCGGTTTTTAGCAACCCGAAGTTCGAGTCATTAGCCTTCACTAAACCCGATCCTGAACGTTGGCCGAATCGCGCCACGTGCACTCAATATGGAAACCTCTAAAGCGACCGAAAGAGCATGAAGAAGTAAAGACAAAGTAGGGAATAACAAGATTTATTACTATTTATACACACTAAGCAGAAAGGAAAAGAAAGATGATTTATAAGGCAATTGAAGGAGCAGGAGACATAGTGCAATGATTAGCTTATATATATGGCAGTCTTAATTAATACCCCAAGACAACATGAAAGACGGACAAACGGGCACACTTACACGGGGGAAATGATGGCAGGAATCACTGGAGGGAGGAGAAGGTGCAAGCCGATGGCAGGGCAGGAAGGTCCGGGCAATTCCACACCGTCGAGGTCCACGTTCCGTGCTCGAAGCGAACAGCAGCTGGCAGCTCCGTGTCTCCACAGCTGGCAATAGGGCCTAGAGGGTCTCGGCGTATTGCTCAGTATCAGCACCCCCTCACGTCTCGTTCTCTCTTGGCTGCTTTAGCTGGATCGCGCATCTGCCGCACCTCTCTCTCAATCTTCTTCGGACCTCAATCTTCTCCAAAAAGCTCATCTCCACAGGGGAGCGTCGCGCTGCGGGTTATATAGGCCCCGCCCTTCAACCTTTGCGAACCTCCCCCAAGTGTTCTCTCTCTCTGCCCTCTCAAGCCAAACCCCTCGTTCTGGGTTAGAAGAGCGGGGCCGACTTACTCCTCCCCTCTATGACGAGGTGGAGACCCGCCTTTCTTCTTCGGCGTTACCTCGTGCGTAATGGAGTCAAATGCAGCAAAGTGGACGGGAGATGAAAATGCAGCAAAGTGCCTAAAGAGTCAATTGCAGCAAACCTGGCAAACCTGGCACTTGGAAGCTGCCATGGGGCGTCGGAGGGGCCTTCTCTTATTTAATTCGGTGCAATGAAGAGTCAAACTATTGGGAAACACATCCTTAGCCTACATAGAATAAGGGACTAACTATTTAAAAGGATATATGGTGTCCTGTGTGTAGGTTTATGGAATTAACTAAGAGGATGAGCTTCGACCTTTCTTTACATTACGAGGGTCAGTTACACACAACAAAACAATAATTCTCACATTCTTTACATTTTCTCAAATTCGTTACACTTCTCAAATTCGTTACAATATGATAGAAGGATATTTAGAATTTCCAGACTCTCCATATGATAAATTAGAGAATTGTCCGGCTTGTGATAGAGTGGGGCTTAATAATGAGGGTTCATATAAAAATGTATTTTCTGTGATTTAATTTTAATTAATGATAATAAAAAAAATAATATATATATATAACTCTTTTAAATTAGAACCAAAAATGAATTACTTTACAAGATTAATAAGAGAGATGAATGTTAAGTATTATGATGATAATACACCATTTCTTACAAGGGAAGAGACTATTTGTATTGAGGAAATGTATAAGGGTTTAATGATATTTATTATTCAAAATAATTTTAATGGAAATGTTAATACAAGATACTATATAAATAAAATAATGAATTCTTTTGAAATTAAACCTGAACTCAGGATAAAATATAGAGTTTCTAAAATAGCTCAAAAAAAGTTAGACTTGTTTTCCAAATATATAAATGAATGATTTTTTTACCTGTTTGGGAAAATAAGATAAAATTTAATAACCATAAAAATATTCCAAATTCATTGAGATATTTAATAGTTGGTTCAAGCGGATGTGGAAAAACCTGTTTGCTTTTAAAGATGCTCCTTCGTCCTAATTTTTTAGATTATGTTAATTTAATAATTTTTACAAAGTCAAGTTTTCAACCCGAGTATCAACTACTCTCACAAGGTTTTAATGCGAGTCTTAAAAAGGAAGACATTATCGGTTTATTTAAACTTCAAAACAAACTAAATGATTTTAACATTGAGGATATAATACAACTATTTTGTGATACACAGAAACCGAAACCAAAACCCATAACTTGTATTCTCAGTGATAATACGGATGATATACCTTCACCTCAAGATTTAGATAAATCAAAAAAGAACCTCGTTATCTTTGATGATTGTGTTAATGAGAGAAACCAAACAGTAATGGATAGCTACTATACAAGAGGGAGACATTCTTCTTGTAAAAGTATTTATCTTAGTCAATCATATTTTCAACTCCCTCGACGCTCAATAAGAAACAATGCCAATACTTTTATTTTATTTAAGTTAAATTCAATAGATGTAAAGAATTTTTGGAGAGATAATTTCTCTACGTTATGTAGTAAAAAAGAATTTGAAAATTATATGAAACACACGATTGGAAAATATAAATATATTGTTGTGAAACAAGATGAGATACTAACTGATATTTTACACACATAAATGATAACTATTATTATTAATCTTGTGGGTAAATCTGCTTCAGGAAAGAACTTTCATAAATCTAAACTCTTGAATAGTAAAAATGAAAAGATTGTAAGTTTTTTTTTAAAACACCCTATGATTCGTTTTGTGAGTACTACAACCAGAGCAAAGCGACCAGGAGAAGTAGAAGGGAAAGATTATTACTACATTTCAATGGAGGAACATATGCGATTGAGGAACGAAGGTCAAATATTTGAGGAGGTCTCTCTTGGTTCTACAAAATATTCACATTGTAAGAGTGAGTTAAATAAAGTAAAATCTCATGGTGTTGGGATTTTAGAAACTAATCCTGAAGGAATGAGACAAATTATTAAACAATTGTGTGGTGATGGAGTTAAGATTTTATCATTCGGTTTTGATATCGATGAGGAGACTCAACGCAAATGTATGAAAAGCAGAGATACAAGTATTAGTGAAGAAGAAATAACAACTCGTATTAATACCAATAAAGAATTTGATAAAATATTTAAAGAAAAGGATTTATTTCAACACATTTACTATAATGATGAAGAAAAGGAAAATTTTCCCATTGACCTTTACAATTCATTAAATGATATTTTTCAATACTAAATGAATGCCGAAGAAAGAGCAAGAAAGTTTAAGGAACATCAACAATTAGTTTCAAAAGTTGTTAAACAACAGGAAGGGATAAAGAAGAAACGGAGACAAAAACTGACTGGCGAAGAAGTCTTTGAAAGAAAACAAGAGAAATTCTTTAAACCACTTTTGAAAACTCAACACTCACCTACAGTCCCCACGGTAGAATTTACTCCAAAAAAACTTCAAATGATCAAAGATTTTAATCAAATGACAGAGCAAGAACTTGGTGAATTAGAATATGATGACGAGGGATTATTTCGGAAACTTGAGGAGGTAAATCAACCCCCTAATTATGTAGTGGAAGCTCTTCAAAACAATGAATATTTGGAAGATTCAAAAACCAGAGCAGGTCTCATTCCAACAGAAGAACCAGCACAGTTCCATCTTGTGAAAGAAAAGTTATTGATATTTAATGATAAATTGGTGTTCTTAAGTTCTGCTCAACCAAATGTTGAATTAACTCCAAGATTAATGTTTCTTCTAACAAACTCCGGATTCAGCGGTTCAAAATATTTTGAGGAACCACTTGATATGGAAAGAGAGGAAGATAGGGTATATATTGATTTACGAAACGCACTTGATTATAGAGTTTCTGTTGCTGGTAAAAGTAAGAAGAATGAGAAGGAGAAACATATTATTGATGCTTTAAGTAAGCTTGGTTCGGGTGTTAGCTTTCTTCCAAATGACCCATCACAATTAGTTAATAGGCTATTATTGTTGTTAGGTAGTAGGAAGGCTGGAAACAACAATTGTTTTAATGAAACATCCGCCATTTTAGACCAGTTGATGAATATGAAAATAATTAATAAATGTCAATACAAAGATATTTTATTAGATATTAAATAAGATGAGAAGCACAATTCTTAGTTTTAATTTTACAACGAGTGATTACACAGCATCATTCCCTTACCCACTACAACTTGACCCCACAAAAGAATACGAGGCATCTTTATTGTCGATGGAAACTTATAATACCTTGTTTAATATCACAGAGAAAAACAACAAGTTTAGTTATAATCCAGGAAGTGGATATAAAACTATAACCGTTTCACCCGGAGCTTACGAGATTTCTCAAATATCTTCAGAAGTCTCTCGCCTTATGAAAGAAAAAGGTGATGAACCAAAAAATATGGTAATAGATATTCAAAAACACACTTCAAAATCAACGATTAAACTTAAAAATAATTATAAAGTTGATTTCACGATTGAAAATTCGTTCAGAGAGCTATTGGGTTTCTCTTCAAAAAAGATTGAAACTAAAGGGACGTCTTACAGTGATAATGTCATTCAAATATCCTCCGGTATAAATTCAGTATTAATTCAATGTGATTTGATTGATGGTGCTTATAACGATGGAATAAGAACAAATACAATATTTTCATTCAGCGCATACTCAACACCGATTGGTTATAAATTCAATATGGAACCAAAAAATCTTGTCTATTTACCTGTGTCAGGAAAAACCATATACAGAGTAAATTTTAGGATAACCGATCAAGATAATCATATGATCTCCTTTAATGAAGAAATTATATCCATCAGAATTCACCTTTGTGAAGTTTTTTTTGATAAATAAATAATGGTTATTGTGAGAAAACACGAGTTGGGAAAATATAAAATAATTACAGGGGATGGGATGTTCCTTTCACCATACTATAAGGGTGAAGGTATGTTTCTTGGTAGAGGATACTATAAACCAAAGAGACAACGGGGTGTGGGACATCAATTTCGAAATAAAGGAGATGGGATAATTGATACTCTAATGGGTATTGGTTCAACCATCCTTAAACATAAAGACCTAATTGGTTCAACCATCCTTAAACATAAAGACCTAATTGGTTCAACTGCTTCTGCCGTGGGCTCAGTTGCGGGTGCTATAAAGAGTATAAAAGATGCTCAAAAGGAGTCTCATAAATTACAAGCAATCAAAGAAATAAAAAAAGGTAAAACTCAACTATCTTCACAAGAACGACAAAAAATCATTAAAATACTTGGGTCAGGGTTTCAACGATTTTAATACTATATAAATACAAGTATGGAAGCGATTGATAGTATCTATGATTTGGATGATACAATTATCATTTCAAACTCCACGAAAAAGGAAGACTATTTTAAGGTAAATGCTATAACAGGAACAGACTGGAATTCAAACGGAACAAAAAGTTTTGAAATAAATAATCAACAAACTTACTTGAATATAGCTGATAGTTTCTTGCTGTGTAAATTTAAATTCACTAAGGCTGCAAATAATACTAATGCTACACTCGTAAATGATTTCTTCTGGAAAATGTTTGAAAGTGTTCGCCTGTATATTGGAACACAAGAGGTTGAAGCGGTTGATTATGTCTCTGCTACATCTGAAATGATGAAATTTACACTATATTCGTTTAGTGATAGAATGGGTAAGGGAGCTGTTGAAGGTTTAATCCTGATATGTCAACGGGAACAAATGCTGACCCTGGTTATAGTCAAAGGAAGGCAATGTATAATGATGAAACAAAAGCAGAGAATAGTTTTACCGTAGCAGTACCTCTTAAAGGTATATTTGGATTTTGTGATTATGATAAAGTTTTGTATGGGCTTAAAATTAGATTTCAACTCCAAAGGAATGATAATGTAAATAGACTGCTTTTTGGGGCTCAAAATGCTTTTGGTGATAATAATAAATTTGTTATTAATGATTTGTGTTGGTATATTAGTGAATATACTCCTAATCTTAAAACGGAAGAGATGTTAAATAGAAGACTTAACTCAAAGAAACCGCTAAATGTATCATACCTTAAAAGAAGATGTCAACACGTTAAACTGGAACACACTACCTACACTTGGAATTTAGGTGTTCTTCAAGGAAAGCCACGATACCTATGGCTCATTTTTAAGAAACCAGATGGAGATGAAGGTACTGATAAGAATAATGCGCTGAGTGATAATGCTAAGGTGAAACAACTTCGGGTTTCTCTTGATGGCATATTTTATCCGCGAGATAGATTGGAAATTGATTGGGAAAAAAATGATTATGCGGAAGCCTACAAGTCTTACCAAAAGGTGTGTGAAAGCAACGGTAATAAATAATGACCCTATTTTGGATATGGTTGCGTTTCAAAAACTTTATACGATCTACGTAATTGACCTGAGTTCTCAAAAAGAAACTATAAAGTCTAATAGAGTGGATACTTCTCTATACATTGAAAGAGGGGAGAGTGAAGAGGTTAATGCATATTGTTTGCTTTTGGAAGAAACAGAATTACAGATTAATACAGATAATGGTGTTATGATTAATATCACATAGATTTTTTCTCATAAATAAATGGTAGGGGTATATGTTAATCAAATCAATCTTAATAAATTAACATCTTGTATTCAAAATCAAAAGCCTTGTATTATTAATGTTAATACAATTCAAAGAAAAGGAGCTGTAAGAATTGATGTTTTACTCACACACACACACAAGTAAAAACACTAAATGATACTGGTTCACTTAAAATTAAAATGACAAAACCTATGTTAAAGAAATATTCAATAGACGAGTCAAGAGGAGGATTTCTCCCGTTTCTAATTCCTTTATTTGCTGGTTTAAGTGCGGCGGGAGCATTGGCTGGTGGTATTTCAGCAGCGGTAAAAACTGCTAACGAAAGGAAGGCACAACTAAAAGCTCAAAAAGAATTGGAAAGACATAACAAGGAGTTGGAGAGACAAATTAGTGGAAGTGGTGTAATTGTAGATTTTGCTCAAAAACTTGAAAGTCTACCTGATAAAGCTATATTGTTGGTTGGAGATATGCTTTCCTCTATCGCTCAAGCGGGTGTTAAACTAACTAAACGGGGTAATGGATTGTATCTTGCTCATAAATAAATGGATAAATGGTTTAAACAATTTGGAAAGAATACAACGTCAAATATAGAACTAGCTAAGTATTGTAAAACACTAAAAATTGATAATGTGGTTATTTGTATGAGAGATGAATTAATACATATAAATAAGAATACAAAGAATATTATTATGAATTTAGACACACAGAATGGTTCTCATTGGGTTTGTATTCATTATAGTCAGGATAAATATTATTTTGATAGTTATGGTATGCCACCACCTGTTGAAGTAATACAATTCTTACAGAATGGTGTTTATCAAACATTTCAAGTTCAAGAAATTAATTCTAAATGTTGTGGTCAATTATGTTTATATGTATTATTTCAACTCAACAATAATGAAAATTTTTATGATATCATTTTAAATCTAATATAAATGACTTATGTTGGAAAAGATGGTTCTATCTTTGGAGAATCCTCTCAGGATATTGATTTATCAAATTATTATACAAAGGCACAGGCTGAACGACAAAAATATAGTATAAGTAAAAATATTAATATGAAGAATACTTATAAATTAATCAATTATCCAAACCCGACAGATGTGAATGACTTAATTAGCTTCAGTGATTTATCACAATATATATTTTTAAAGAAAACAGCACGTTTTGTTAAACAAGTACAATTTACAACCACAACACCTGGTTATACTGACCATACACCTTTCCTCATTGAATTTAACTACCTGCTTACAATTGAATTTTATAAAGAAGGACATTTAGTTAATATGCGAATTAATAAATGGGGGTATGATATGCCTGATTTAGGGTATAATTGGTATTTTTCAATAAACTTAGAAGACCTACATGATTTGAATCAGTCTCGTAAAGAAGAATATTATCCGCTTGGCGAGGATAAGGATTTATGTGGAAGTACAATTAGTAAACAACAAATTCATAATTTTAAGAAAAGAAAAATATATGATAGTATAGCGATGGTTAGCATTACAAAGAAGGAAGGTAATGAGATAAGGATAGAAAGCCGAGGAATACAAACCGATTTGGTAGTGGGAAGATGGGGTGGTATTACCTGTCATAATATTAATCTCACATATATTTCTGATACATAAATGGCAGGAAGAAGACTACAAGAGAATTATAATTTTTGTATTCAAGGCTACCTACAAGAAAAGGATGCTCGGTATTACATACCTTATGATTTGGAGCATATACATGGGAATTTTGTCATAAAAAACTGGCCTTATACTACTGATATTGCTAAACCCACAAATAGAGACTTGTTTAAAATATTAAATAAAAATGAACTTCTCAAAGTTATGAAATATAAAACTCTTTTAGAAATCATCAACAAATCTTATTGGTATCCTATTGTGAGAAAAATAATTATAGATACAAGAATATCTCAAAATCCAGATGAGTATATGTATAATATTATTTGGGGCTCAAACTCAAGGGTAGCAAGGGATGAGGAAGGAGTTGAAGAACAGAAGGAGGAAAGAGCGAAAAAGGAGAAGGAGGAAAGGGAGAAAAAGGAGAAGGAGGAAAGGGAGAAAAAGGAGAAGGAGGAAAGGGAGAAAAAGGAGAGGGAGGAGAGGGAGAAAAAGAAGAGGGAGGAAAGGGAGAAAAAGGAGAGGGAGGAAAGGGAGAAAAAGGAGAGGGAGGAGAGGGAGAAAAAGGAGAAGGAGGAGAGGGAGAAAAAGGAGAAGGAGGAGAGGGAGAAAAAGGAGAAGGAGGAGAGGGAGAAAAAGGAGAAGGAGGAGAGGGAGGAAAGGGAGCAAAGAGAGAGGGAGGAAAAATATAAAAAGATGGAAATCAGTGAGATTCGTAAAAGATTGAGTGTATTACAGCAAATAAATCAATCTCAACGCACTGAAGAGGAAAATAAAGAATTAACGACTCTTACTAAGATAATGATTTTTAAAATGGTTGAGATGAGTTCAGCGAGGAGATTTACATGAAGAAGACAAAGGTCATATAGTTGATGATGTTGGTGTTATTGACTTTAGTTGGTTTTTATTTGTAAATAAATGGAGGAGAGAGTGAAGGCATTCCTAAGGATTCTTTATGTTTTAAAAATTAAGATAGAAATGTATATGTTGAAAACCAAAAAGGTTTTGATACTCTGTCGGACTTTTTCTGATAAATAAATATGAGTTATTGTCTCAAATGTAAAAAGAAAACTAAATCTAAAAATATCTCATGTTAAAGCTAAAAATAATAGAGTTTATCAAAAAGGAATATGTCAAGTGTGTGGCTCTAAAAAGTGCCAATTCATCTCTCCTAAAAGTGGAGGAGACATACAAAAGTTTCTGTCAGGAAGTAAATTTACAACAACTGGAATTCCAGGGGAATTACACCTTCCAGGGTATTCTTTCTGTGGTCCTGGAACAAGCCTGGATAAAAGATTAGATGAGGCTGACAATCCTAAACCTTGTTCTAAACCTATAAATAGGGTTGATGAAGTGTGTATGAAGCATGATATTGCTTATGGGAATACCACTACATTGGATGAAAAACATGAAGCAGACAGAGAAATGTTGTATAATTTGTCCTTGATACAAAATCCTACATTGAGAGAGAAAGTTGATAGGTTTATTGTGAAAAAAATGATAAGTGTTAAATTGAAACTTGGTCTTGGTTATTCCCCAAAAAACTATTAAACTCCAATGATGTTATCAAGACTGAGGAGCTTTTGGCTAATGAATTACATAAACCTATAATCACAAAGTTTAAAAGAAGGAAAGTTTATTCTAAATACACTGACCAGATATGGTCCGCTGATTTAATCGAACTAAATAATGATAAGGGATACAGGTATGCTTTAACCGTTATTGATTTGAGGAGTAGATTTGCCTGGGTTGTTCCTTTGAAAAACAAGAGAGGTGATACTTTAATGTTAGCCTTTAAGCTAATATTTGATAGGGATAAAAGGAAACCAAAGAAGTTATGGACTGACGAGGGAACAGAGTTCTATAACAAAATATTTATGAAATTTCTAAAGGGGGAGGGTATTAAATTATACAGCACCTTATTTTTTTATTTTTTTTATTTATTTTTTTGTATACTGAATCGAGGCTCGTGAAAGAGCTAACATTTACTTCACAAACAAATCAACCAGACAAACAAAATATATAAAAAGCGGGAGCGGAAAACAAGATGGGGAGAGAAGGTGAAGCACACAAACACAACATTTGAGAGCAGGGAGATGTGTGGAAGGGAGAGGGCTTGGGGGGAGGAGGCATGGGAAGGGGGGGGGGGGGGTGGAGGGAGAAGTATAAAACACAAGGACACCAATGACTTCCAGGACAGAAGTTGGTATTTCAAAAAAGTGGAATTGGGGTGAAATTAGCGGGGGTAGAAAAGATCAAGGTTTTGGATGGGGGAAGATAAGAGATGGTGGTGAACAGCTGTTTTAAAGACCTGGAGGGTGGAGTGGGATTGAAGAGAGTGAGGGAGTTTGTTCCAGAGGCGGGAGAAAAGAGGCATGAAGGAGTGAAGGTGAGCAGAGAGTCTTGATTTTGGCAGTTTGACCATAAGAGGGTTGCAGGCAGATCTTGTGCGACCTGTAGGAATATTTGCGGGACAGAGCCCAGAGAGAGCTGGGGGGGCAAGGCCAGAGAGGAGTCGGTAGAAGATGGAAAGACCACCAACCTGCCTGCGGTGAGTGAGTGAGAGGCCCTTGGAGTTAGCTTCATCGCGGGAGATTCCAATGATTCCGAATGCTTTGGTTTCAACAGCGTGAAGACGAGCTAGGTGTGAGGCAGGAGCACCAGCCCAGAGGGGAGAGCAGTATTCCATTGAGCTGCGGATGAAAGCCTTGTATGTGGTGAGGAGCTCAGGTGTGCCAAGGAAGTACTTCGCATGACGGAGGATGCCCAGTCGGCGACTGGCTTTGGAGGCCAGATTTGAAATGTGGTTTTCCCAGGAAAGATCATGGCAGATAGTGAGACCCAAAAGCTTGAGTGACAGAACTTCTTGGAGAGGATTATTCAGAAAGTGGATGGGAGGGTTGTCCAGTCGGTCTTTTCGGAGAGACATTGTAAGAGTGTGAGATTTGTCAGGATTGAAAGACATGTTCCACTTGTTTGCCCAGTCTGTGATTTTGTCCAGGTCTGCAGAGAGTGAGGAGGCAGCAGACTGCCGATCTGAGGGATGAAGAATGGAGCGACAGAGAGTAGAGTCATCAGCAAAGAGATACAGAGGATTTTCAAGAGAGTCAGAGAGATCATTGATGAAGACCAGAAAAAGGACAGGGCCTAGAACACTGCCTTGTGGAACTCCAGCCTGAACAGGAAGAGGAGATGAGAGAAACCCATTCAGGGCCACACGTTGACTACGACTAGAGAGGAAGTCTGCCAGCCATGCGTGGAGATTTCCATGGATACCAAAAGAGGAGAGTTTGGTGAGCAGAGCGGGGTGCCAGACCGTATCGAAGGCACGTGATATGTCAAGGGAGACTGCTCTAATTTCCTGTTTGGCATTGAGGACCTCCATCCATTGTTGAGAAAGCAGAAGCAGCATGTCCAGAGTAGAGTGTCCAGGTCTGAAACCAAATTGATGATCAGAGATCAAGCCATTGGAGAAGAGGAAAGATTTCATATCTGAAGCAATGATGGATTCCATGACTTTGCTGATAATTGGGAGAAGGCTGATTGGTCTGTAGTTGCTGGGATCTGTTTTTGCACTTTTTTTGTGCAAAGCGGTGATGTTGGCAGATTTCCAAGCAGATGGAAGATGACCTTGAGCAAAAGAGAGGGTGAAGAGAACAGAGAGAGGGAGTGAAAGAGCGGAAGAACAGGATTTTAGGACCCGTGGGCTGATGCCGTCAGGTCCAGTTGCAGAATCCGAGTCGAGGGTTGACAACGAGGATACGAACCCAACCCCATCTTTTCTTTAATGAAGGAAAAGCAGTTGTTATTGAGCGTTTTAATAATACTTTGAGAGACTATATAAAAAATTCACACAACTCGGTTCTCAAAAATGGGTGTATTTAATTCAGGATATTGTAGATAATTACAATAATACAGCTCATTCATCAACAAAATCAAAACCATCGGAAACATTTACAAAATTAGAATATGAAAAGGAGATTAATTTGAGAAAGCCCAAGTTTAAAGTTGGTGATATTGTAAGAATATACAAATGGAAAAGTCATTTTGAGAAAGGTTATACACAAAAATGGACTCGTGAATTATTTAAAATCATTGATGTAATGGATACAGTCCCTTGGACCTACAAATTATATGATTTAAATGGAGAAGAAATCTTGGGTTCATTTTACTCGCAAGAATTACAAAAAACACAAGTAAGCAGATAATACCCTTGAAAATAATAAATAAATAAATTAAATGTAATGGGGATACGTTTTTTAATCTGTGAACCCCAAACACAGAATCCCACAACTTTTTAGTTGGGGCTTAACTTTTGTGTGTATAATGGGGATACGTTTTTAAATCTGTGAACCCCAACACAGAATCCCACAACTTTTTAGTTGGGGCTTAACTTTTGTGTGTATAATGGGGATACGTTTTTAAATATGTGAACCCCAAACACAGAATCCCACAACTTTTTAGTTGGGGCTTAACTTTTATGTGTGTGTGTATGTGTGAGTGAGTCATAATAATGTACAAACCCTAACCCAACCCCATCCCGAACCCAACCCCATCCCTAACCCAACCCCATCCCTAACCCAACCCCATCCCGAACCCAACCGCATCCCTAACCCAACCCCATCCCTAACCCAACCCCATCCCATCCCTAAGCCAACCCCATCCCTAACCCAACCCCATCCCTAATCCAACCCCATCCCCAACCCCATCCCTAACCCAACCCATCCCTAACCCTCACATTCAAAATCCCAACCCTACCCCAACCCCATCCCTAACCCAACCCCATCCCTAACCCAACCCATCCCTAACCCTCAATTCAAAATCCCAACCCTAACCCAACCCCATCCCTAACCCAACCCCAACCCTAACCCTCACATTCAAAATCCCACCCTAACCCAACCCCATCCCTAACCCTCACATTCAAAATCCCACCCTAACCCTAACAGAATCTTTTTTTTCCTTCTTTTTTAAATACGTATTTCATTTTTTATTCTTCTCTTCCTCCAATTCTGTCTTTCAAGGCTTTCAAGTTTGAAGAAGTAGAAATGGGAAGAAATAATTTTCCAGCATTTTCTTCCTCGAACTTTCTTGATATTGCTTAAATCAAGCGTCATTAAACAAAGAACATTGTTCAATGCTTTAGAATGCAAAGAGTCTCCAAGATGGACCCCACAGGTAGAGTCTCCAAAATAAAACCAACTTTCCAAGTTCCCAAGGTATAACCACATTCCTGTTGAGCCTCCAAGATAGGTATCACATTCCGAGTCATCAAAACAAAACCCCCATTCCGAGTCTCCAAAAATATAACCATCTTTCCAAGTCTCCAAGGTAGAACCACAATTTTCAGAAATATTGGGGGTTTCCGTGATAAGTCTCACATAGTATTTTTTTTTTCTTTTTTTTTTGTATACTTAATCGAGGCTCGTGAAAGAGCTAACATTTATTTCACAAACAAATCAACCAGACAAACAAAACACACAAAAAGAGGGAGCGGAAGACAAGATGGGGAGAGAAGGGGAAGCACACAACCACAACATTTGAGAGCAGGGAGAAGTGTGGGAGGGAGAGGGCTTGGGGGCAGGAGGCGTGGGAGGGGGAGGGCGGGGGGGAGAGGTATAAAACACAAGGGGACCGAAATTAGCGGGGGTAGAAAAGATCAAGGTTTTGGATGGGGGAGGATAAGAGATGGTGGTGAACAGCTGTTTTAAAGACCTGGAGGGTGCAGTGGGATTGAAGAGAGTGAGGGAGTTTGTTCCAGAGGTGGGAGAAAAGAGGAATGAAGGAGTGAAGGTGAGCAGAAAGTCTTGATTTTGGCAGTTTAACCACAAGAGGGTTGCAGGCAGATCTTGTGCGACCTGTAGGAATATTTGGGGGACAGAGCCCAGAGAGGGCTGGGGGGGCAAGGCCAGAGAGGAGTCGGTAGAAGACGGAAAGTCCACCAACCTGCCTGTGGTGAGTGAGTGAAAGGCCCTTGGAGTTAGCTTCATTGCGGGAGATTCCAATGATTCTGAACGCTTTGGTTTCAACAGCGTGAAGACGGGCTAGGTGTGAGGCAGGAGCACCAGACCAGAGGGGAGAGCAGTATTCCATAGAGCTGCGGATGAAAGCCTTGTATGTGGTGAGGAGCTCAGGTGTGCCAAGGAAGGACTTCGCACGACGGAGGATGCCCAGTCGGCAACTGGCTTTGGAGGCCAGATTTGAAATGTGGTTTTCCCAGGAAAGATCATGGCAAATAGTGAGACCAAAAAGCTTGAGTGACAGAACTTCTTGGAGAGGATTATTCAGAAAGTGGATGGGAGGGTTTTCCAGTCGGTCTTTTCGGAGAGACATCGTAAGAGTGTGAGATTTATCAGGATTGAAAGACATGTTCCATTTGTTTGCCCAGTCTGTGATTTTGTCCAGGTCTGCAGAGAGTGAGGTGGCTGCAGACTGCCGATCTGAGGGATGAGGAATGGAGCGACAGAGAGTAGAGTCATCAGCAAAGAGATAGAGAGGATTTTCAAGAGAGTCAGAGAGATCATTGATGAAGACCAGAAAAAGCACAGGGCCCAGAACACTACCTTGGGGAACTCCAGCCTGAACAGGAAGAGGAGATGAGAGAAACCCATTCAGGGCCACACGTTGACTACGACCAGAGAGGAAGTCCGCCAGCCATGCGTGGAGATTTCCATGGACACCAAAGGAGGAGAGTTTGGTGAGCAGAGCAGGGTGCCAGGCCGTATCGAAGGCACGTGAAATGTCAAGGGAGACAGCTCTAATTTCCTGTTTGGCGTTGAGGACCTCCATCCATTGTTGAGAAAGCAGAAGCAGCATATCCAGAGTAGAGTGACCAGGTCTGACACCAAATTGATGATCAGAGATCAAGCCATTGGAGAAGAGGAAAGATTTCATATCTGAAGCAATGATGGATTCCATGACTTTGCTGATAATTGGGAGAAGGCTGATTGGTCTGTAGTTGCTGGGATCCGTTTTTGCACCTTTTTTGTGCAAAGCGGTGATATTGGCTGATTTCCAAGCAGATGGCAGATGACCTTGAGCAAAAGACAGCTCTAATTACTCTAATGTAGATGGAGTCATCGCAGGGACCGATGTCTCTCGGTCCCTGCTCTCAAATGTTGTGTTTGTGTCCTTCCCCCTCTCTCCCCATCTTGTCTACCGCTCCCTATGTTATATGTCCCTATGTTATATGTTTTATGTCGGTTTGTCTTTCTGTGTGATTAATGTTCGCTCTTTCACGAGCCTCGACCTTGTATACAAAAAAAATAAAAAATAAAAAAATAAATAAAGAGAGGGTGAAGAGAACACAAAGAGGGAGTGAAAGAGCAGAAGAACATGATTTTAGGACCCGTGGGCTGATGCCGTCAGGACCAGTTGCAGAATCAGAGTCGAGGGTTGACAGAAACTTTTCCACCTTGTCAGAAGGAAAGGACACAGAGTCCAGGAGCAGCTGGGTACGACTGGGTACGGTGGGTACAGAGAGGGATGGGTTTGGGACACAAGATTTAGAGGCAAACACAGAGTTGAGGCATTCAGCTTTTTCACGTGCGGAGTCAGCCGTTAAGCCGTTTGAGGTGAGGGAGGGGATGGAGGGGGAACAAACACCAGAAACAGATTTGACCAGACGCCACCAGGATTTGGAAGAGGGAGACAGATAAGAGAGTTCGGTCTTGAGAACGGTGAGATATTGTTTCCTGGCTCTCCTGAGGGTGGACACACACTTGTTTCGGGCTTTGTGAAAGGAAATGAGATTTCCTTCCGTTGGATTTGCTTTCCAGGAGACGAAAGCAAGTTGTTTCAGGGCAACAGCCTCACCACAAGATTCCGTGTACCATGGACGGGAGGAAGGGTATGACAACTGAAGACGAGATGGGATAAATCTGTGCATGAGAGAGAGCAATTTACTTTGAAAGAATTCCCAGGATGAGTTGATGTCAGAGGCGGTAGAGATGGGAGACCAGTCCAGATGATTGATGGCTGCTTGAAGACCGTGCCAGTTGGCTTGAGTGAAATGCCAGACTCGTCGACGCTGAGGAGGCTCTCTGAGAATGGTCAGAGAGATGTGCACTTTGACAAGCACATGATCAGATGAGCCGATTGGAGCAGAAGAGGAGCAGCAGACATTTTCAGGGAAGTTTGTCATAACCAAATCCAGAAGAGAAGATGCTCCGTTGACTGAGATCCGGGTCGGGAAATTGACAGATTGTGTCAGTCCCAGTGAGTCGCAGAAGTCCTTTGCTGAGGAGCCATGGCTGGTGAGAGAGGTACCCACTCCCAGCCAACTGGCATGGTGACAATTGAAATCACCACATATGAGGAAGAGAGAGTTGGGATGGGTAGATAGAAGTTGGTCCATATTATCAGACAGTGAGATGTAGATGGAGTCATCGCTGTTTGGTGGACGGTACAACACACATATGAACAAAAGGTGGGAGCGAAGGGGAAGCCGTAGCCAAAGGTATTCCTGGGGGTGAGGTGGAGAGAGGGCAGTGGAGGGCGAGTGAGGAAGAGAGTTTTTTTATAAAGATAGCAACCCCACCTCCAGGACGAGGCTCAGGTCTATCATACCGGAGGAGGGAGTAACCTGGGAGAGATACCAAGGCATCAGAGACATCATGAAGGAGGAAAGTTTCTGTTAAGCAGATCACATCTGGTTTGTCAGAAGCAACCTGTATGGAGAGGTCAGTCAAGTTTGAGCGAAGGCCCCGGATGTTTGAGGTCCATACCGTTAATGAAGAGGAAGGGGGTGCATCGGGTCCAGAACGGGGGGGGGGGGGGGGAGGGGTAGGGTAAGATGTGGAAGAGGAGGAAGAGGTAGGGAGAGCTGTTGAAGGTGTGTCAGAGATTTCAGAGATTTCAGAATAGCTTGGAGAAAGGGAATAATGGGGTGGACAAAAGGTTTGATGGAGATTGGGTGAGGCACAGTGAGGTGTTATTTGAGGAGGGGGAAGAGCGAGGCAGAATGTTGGGGGAGATGAAGGTTAAAGTTGGAAGGGGGAAGAAGCAGGGAGGATGCTTTGAGGAGGAGGGGTGAGAGGGGAGTCTAGGAGGGGAGGAGCGAGGGAGAGTCTCGGAGGGGAGGGGTGTGGGGGGAGTTTAGGAGGGAGGGGAGGGAAGGGGCAAGGGGGGAGATTTGAAAGGGATGGGTGATGGGGAGGATTTGGAGGGGAGGGGTGAGATTGGATTTTGAAAAGTGTACGATTCATGGGAAACGAACATTTTTTGCAAAATGAGTTTGAGACCTTCGAGTCAAAAATACGTTTGAGGACACTGGAGGAGGGGTGGAGTTCTGGATAGTTTAGGGAATGTAGAAAGGAGGAACTGTAAGAGATGGTATTATATATATTTTTTGGAATGAATAGATTTGGTGAGCAAGACGAAAGCATCCTTTTGTAGGAAAAGAAGAAAAGGGTGTTATAATATATGAGAGAAAATAGTTGTTCAGGGGAGAGATTATACATTTATAACCACGTGATCGCGTGATCGCGAACGAAGAACGAACGAACAAAAAGAACAAATAAACGAATAAGACCTGGGAAGGAAATAATTTTTTGGGGTTTTTTTTTTTTTGTGAGTAGAGATATTAAACAAGGAGGTATGGGGTGAACGACTGGGACGAAACAGAGAACGAAAATAATTTCAGCGCATTCGACGAATCGCTGAGGGAAAAACAAAACCACAAGGTCGGAGACGGTACGGTAGCCGAAGCCTATGAGTACTAGGCCGCAGAATACTCGATACGCATTAACCGACGATTGTGTATACATGTACGAAAAATTAGCACCGAAAATTTTCCAAAAAGATACGTTGTAGGTACAGACACCGAAAGATAGATACAGTCTCGACAAAAACACAATTGAGAGATATCACTTAGCTTCGAAAGCGTGAGCGCATGGAACAGCTTCGAAAAGACGTGACCTCGCCGTGATCTGATACACATACACCAAGCCGATTGGAGCTTAGAGTATAAGAGTATAACTGCGGAGTATAAGAGTATAACTGCGGACCATCAGGGAAAACTTCCCTTTCCCAATTTTTTTGGGTTTCTATGATGTGTCTCACATAGTTTCACTGCGGACCATCAGGGAGAACTCTCCTTGCCCAATTTTTTTAGGGTTTCTGTGATGTGTCTCACATAGTATAACTGCGGACCATCAGGGAGAATTCCCGTTTCCCAATTTTTTAGGGTTTCTATGATGTGGCTCACATAGTATAACTGCGGACCATCAGGGAGAACAATCCTTGACCAATTTTTTGGGGTTTCTGTGATGTGTCTCACATAGTATAACTGCGGCCCATCAGGGAGAATTCCCGTTTCACAATTTTTTAGGGTTTCTATGATGTGTCTCACATAGTATAACTGCGGACCATCAGGGAGAACTCCCCTTTCCCAATTTTCAGAAATTTGTGGGTCTCCAATGTATGACTTGTGTTCTGGCTCATCAAGGTAGAACTTGTTCAGTGGGTTTTGTTTTGATAACTCACAACAAGTATCATCATGGTAAAACTCTTTTTCAGGATTTTGTGGATCTCCAAGGTATAACTCTTTTGCTGGGTCATCAAGGTAGAACTCGTTCTGTGAGTCTTGGTTGTTCAAAAGATCTTCAAACAAAAAAATAAGTTTATCCCAAGTTGTGTTAAAAGTAGAATTTTCATTTCGTATCTCAGATACAATTTCCTGTGGGAGAAAATAACAATGTATTAATTTAATACAATATTTTTATTTGTATAAATCAAGCTCTATGAATATTAAAATAAACTTTGTTAACTCTTACACGAGTCTCATCTAAAAAAAAAAAAAAAAAAAAAATTCAATAAATAATTAAATAAATAAATAAATAAACTTACCTCCATTGATAAGAGGTTCGAGTCCAGTTCATCAATCTGAAGGTTGAGTTCTACACAGGTAGTAGGACTCCAAGGAATAGCAAAGTTATCCCATTCCATTTCGGCATAGTAGTCCATTCTCAAGTGAAGCAGAAAGTGTGTTTGAAAAAGCCTGTGTGGTCGGTGCCTTTTATAAGAAGGACTGGGTGTGTCATTTCCTGTGGAAATTCCCTGGGCGTGTCTTAACTGGAAATGATGTGATGGAAATTCCCTGAAAATGATGTAATGTATTACCTGGAAATGATACAATGCTGACGAGTTTATAAAGTGGGTGGGACTTAACAAAGTAGGTGGGGCTTAGCAAAAGTGGGCGGAGCTTAGCAAAAGTGAGAGGAGCTTAATAAAAGTGGGCGTGGTCTAACAAAAAGTGGGCGGGCTTAGTAAAAAGTGGGCGTGGCTTAACAAAAAGTGGGCAGAGCCTACCAAAAAGTGTGTGGCACTGGAGGTGCTCAAACAAGAACATTGAGGGAGGTTTATCATTTTATTGGAGCTCAGTTAAAATATCTTGATAAAGAACCAAACGCAAACATATACTTTGTTAATGTATTAGATGGTGAAGAGAGTTGTAGGAGAATTAAATTATTTCCTACGCATAAACAAATATTTGTAGGATCGTTGTTTGAGTGGTCTACTAAACAACAACAATGATCATCGATATTAAGAGTAAAAGGTTAAAAGGTCCACAAGGCCAAGGGGGTGTTAAGGGGAAATGAAGAAAAGTGATGGTGAGAGGGAGCAAATATTCATAGGATCATTGTTTGAGTGGTCTAATGAACAACATTAAGGATAAGAGTTGGTTATCCTTCGCTATAGCTATTATGTCAAAAGGCCAAAAGGTTCGTAAAGATCAGGGTGGCAGAAATAGAGGTGTTAATGGGCAATGAGGTTAAGAGGAAAATAACATGTAAGTCAATGGGAAAATGAGAGTGTCCCAGAAGCAACATATATACACTACTTCTATATATTCTAAATATATATAGTCTAGTAGGAAGACTAGGTCCCCCTGCACCCCCCGGAGATATACTTCTAATCAGTGTTTCTAGATTGGAAAAAATGTGTAGAAAATGACTAGCTATGGCCCCAAGCTGAAAAAATGTCCCACATACCATTTTTATGCAAATTACTGCTGCCATTATCAAAAAAACGATTTTTGACATATCTCAGCCAATATTGCAGATAATTGAAAAATGAAGGTGTCTAGACCCATGTTTTGAAGGGCATAGATCATGATAGAACTATTCATAACATGATTACATGTGTCTATGGTATACTAGTATGCTAATTAGTGCTTTATTTACAAAATAATCACAGTTTTACGAAATAATAGACTCATATTAAGGTCCGTCTACACAGACGTTAACACAAAGTTTTATTTTTCTAAATATTACAACTGTCAAAATAGTCCTAGCACTCAATGTGACCACTCTTCTCTTGCTTGTTTTAGATAAACATCATTAGCATTAGTGATTCTACACTGAGTCAGTCATCATCATTTTCATCGAAATCGTCAGAGTCAAACTCTTCTTCTCCTTCCTCTTCCTCCTCCTCTTCGTGCTCTCCTGTGTTCAGAAGATCCACCAGTGAGGTTGGTAGGATGGGACCACTGGACCACATTGGTTTCAACAGTCCTTCATCAGTCCTTATCCATCCTTGCTCCTCATAAGGTTTTGGCTTTTCGATGATAGGTTGATCGGCTCTTTTGTACAATGCTACGCGGTGGTTCACACGCTGGATGTGCGGCTTCAGGGCAGACTGGCATGGAGGAAGGCGAGCCAGATCAACCTTGGACTTGGATGTGAGGGTCTTGTCCTCTCCCACCATTTTTCGTAGCAGCTTGGCACGGACAATGTCCACTGATGACTCGCGACTCTGGCCGTACATCACACAGGTGAATTTTTCTAACTGCCTCTCCACCTCAGGGTTGGCATCCCAGTTGTCACCCAGTTCACCGAATGCCCTGTGAAACCTGGGATTCTTCTCCAGCTTTTTCAAGGGCCCGACTTTTCCCTTCCCTTTGAAGGCACTGGTGCAGTCTTCTCCGCTGAACACATAGTACCCCAGGAGAGTGGCACAGTAGTCCTCTCCCAGGGATTCTGCCAGCTCAGAGATGTTGACAAGTTGGCGATGCTTCCCTGACCCTGTATCCAGGTACACCGTCAGCTTGATGTTGTGGGCATGGTGGAGCAGGATCAGGAGGATGTCTGTGTCCGGTGTTCTGACTACAGCGTTCTTGTATCCGATGGTAGCAGCATGATGGAGGTACAGAACCACCCTGGTATCAGTCTCTTCCTGGTTGCTGTAGATCGTGGGGAGTTCACGTACCTCGACCTGAAACACAAAAAGGCACCGCATTTCAATCACCAGTCACTGCCAGTTTCAGATCTAGACAAACATCACAGGTAATCACCTTTTTTTCAGGAAAAATTACAAATTGAATCGCCATTCACGAAGGGCTTTCAATTTTACCTTGCCATTCGTTGAGGCAAGTTGGTGGGCCTTCCCCTCCACGATCAGCACAGCCATCTCTGTTCTCTCCAGCCTGGTAGCTGCCTCCATGTCTTCAGCTGTTGGTGGCCATGGTTGGTCTTTACACTCTCTGAAAGCCTGTAGAATACCCTGGCGAAGTTGGAGGGCAACATTTTGGTTCTTGTTTGTGCTTCCGAGTGTGAATGCTCGTGCGAGAGCATTGGAAACTGTTATGTTTGAGCTGTGCACAAGCCAGAAAGAAATGACATCACATTTGTCATGATCAACCTTCGTGAAGTGGATATGCTCCTTGATTGGGTCATTCTGTAGGCGTTTCAGTAGTTTCTCTGACCGATAATTTGAGTTCTCATATCCATTCAGTTTCAGTTCCTCGACATAGAGCAAGCGCAAGGAAGAAAGCTGTAGAACTTTATTCTGCTGGATGACCTGGGTTTGAATGTGTTCCAGTACTGAGTTGAATGCCTTTTCATGGGCGGCTGACATGCAAGCCTGCTCCTTTGGTGCTTCGGCTCTGTGAATCGCACGCTCATAGTTGTAGAATGCTGTGCGGAAAGCTTTAAAACATGACGGATGGTGTTTGGCCTCACATGCAAAGAGGTCTTTGTTTTTCACCTTTCGATGGAGTCGATAGAGACCCATTTTCTCAGCCCGTGTTTCGATTTGCTCCCATGCATTTTCTTTGTTTTTAAAGGATGGGAAGGTTGTAGGCCTCTCAGTATTGCGATGAGCATCTTTGGTCTCAACTTTCTCACAAAATATACACTCTGGCGGGAAGATGGGTTCAGCAGAACCTCCTGGTTTACGAGGAGAGTGATGCCATGATGAGGTTGATGGCCCTGGTTCTGTATCATCTCCCAGACGATGAAAGTGGCGGACAAAGTGCTTATAACACTTGCTGTGATATCCTACTCTTTCTAGGTCATCAGGAAGAGTTGCCGGGATCTGATCACATACTGATTGCATACGACATGGGGAGTCATGCGGTTGGTTGAGACGTCTATCCCGGATCTTTTGAAGCAGTTGCAGTTTTTCTGAAGCAGATCCTTTAATTTTACGGAGGGGCGTGAAATCCCCATGATCAGACATGGATGGTACATGAAGGATGCATGTAGGAGGAGAGCTTTGGGCTGCAGGTTCTACACTCCGTTTTCTTTTGGGCATGCTTGCTGTCGATGTCTACCATCACTGTTAAATGACAAATAAGAAATCACGAATGATGTTAAAAGTGCCTGTGAAAGGAGGCTCTGAGTTTTCAGTGAGGTAACAGAGGTTCTGAGTCATGTTCTACACTAGGGTACTTTTTAGCTGACTAAACCATGTTTAGTGGCATCAAAAGTGCTAATAGCTAAAACATCTAAATTCTTCCACACTAACGTTAGCTATCTAGGCCAATGAAACATTGTGCTAAGTTACTGTAGCTAGCTCAGCTGTCGTGCCTCTTTCTGGTTCAATTCATATACAGAAGTCAACAGATATGTCTCATGTTTGGCATTAACAAAAGTTTAAGTTACACCGACATTAGGAACATACTGTACATAGATGAGGCTAGCTTTAACGTTAGCTAACATGGTGCTAGCTGGCTCAGCTGTTATTCTGCCTGTTTATGATTTCATGCAGAAACTGAAGTCAAGAGTGTGAGTAACATTATAGTTAGCATCTTACCTGGCTAGATTGGAGGATGAATACCAAGAACAACACACAGATGGAATGGAAGACTGAACTTTCAACTGAGGTATTCAATAACATCAACGTTACCAATTGATACGAGCGCTCGACATTACCAATTGATACGAGCGCGCGAGCGCGCATGTTACATGGATGGAAATGTAAAATGGCAGCTATAGCAGCACTAATTTGGATCTCTAGTCTGTCATTTCTGCACTGTGATTGGATAACATAAAAAAATATGTTTGGGAGTTAACAGCAGGAGTTGGTAGATTTTACGTGGGCTGGGTGAGAAACCTTTAAATAAGCAAGTGAAAATCTCTCGCAATACAAAGTCAATGGTGGGAAGAAAAGTTGAGTGGTACCAATGTTACTGCCAATGTCCCGCCCCTATGCAAGACTCAGGAGCATCTTGTTGACATTTAACCTTGAAAATACCTGGGTTTAGACCCCTTATGTACCATGTTAAGTTATCTGCAGTATTAACGTATCCTTATCATTTGTAAAACTGATTATTTTGTAATTACAGCATTAATATGCATACTAGTATACCATAGACACATGTAATCATGTTATGAATAGTTCTATCATGATCTATGCCCTTCAAAACATGGGTCTAGACACCTTCATTTTTCAATTATCTGCAATATTGGCTGAGATATGTCAAAAATCGTTTTTTTGATAATGGCAGCAGTAATTTGCATAAAAATGGTATGTGGGACATTTTTTCAGCTTGGGGCCATAGCTAGTCATTTTCTACACATTTTTTCCAATCTAGAAACACTGATTAGAAGTATATCTCCGGGGGGTGCAGGGGGACCTAGTCTTCCTACTAGACTAATATCTGTGCAGTGTCTATCTTGTGTTGTCTTGTCTTGTGTTGTCACTGAACTTCTCCCTCAAACTTTTGTGAAATCGTACAATTCCAACTTGACCCACGGTGGGAGTATGCGCTCTACTGAGTGGCGTTCTAGTTATTAGTAAGCAGCAACTAGTATCAATGAACCCTTTTGGGAAAAAAACGTTTGTTTTCATTATGATACAGAATTTCAAGTGCTACCAATTGGCTAATATTACAAGTTGGTTATACAGAACCAGGAACCATCAGCGATCTCTGATCGCAACCCTCGAGTTACGTTCGTAAATGATCCCAAATGAATACAACATTGGAATTAAATAACATCGAAATAGCATCCGATTCATGTCACGAGATTCCATCATCATTCCATTTATATGTTTTATGTGTCTGTTTGATTTTTTGGGTGATTGATGAACATTAGAACAACATGAACATTGATGAACATTCAACAAATGAACATTAGCTCTTTCACGAGCCTCGATGTTGTATACAAAAAAAAAAAAAAAAAAACGCGATATTTTACGTGACAGACAGACATGACAAGCATATTATGAACATTATTCAAACCCATACATAAAACCATAAACCCATAAAACCCAAACAGAACATTATTCACTTCTCCTCGTAGTTCCTCACACACTGATGAAGACTTTTGGTGATTGACCTTTCCGAAAAAAATTGCTTTTCAACTGTGAAACTCTGTCTTTTAAAACTTTTACTCTGCCACACCCATGACTCTGAACTAAATCCAAACTTCAGCGAAGTCGATGGCGCGTCATCACAAATCTCACACTTTCCACCCGAAGCAAAGTGGAAATATGGCAAAAAGTTCCACCAGGAATGACCCAATATCAAATCTTTAGTTAAATCTTTTTCTTTTTTTTCTGTTTTGACCCCTCTGACCCCAAGTCCCCACCCCTGAGGCATGAACTGGGGGTCAAATCCAAAAAAAACTGTTACATATTTCATGCATCCTCCAATGTTCATTGCATATACAAAGTTTCATTTAGGCATATTTTAAAATGTACCCGTAATTGCATTGTTTTGGCATTCGACCATTTGACCATGTCCTAGGGGACAGCACCAAAAAATATTCTGCTCAAAAAGCGTGGGGATAACAACTAGGAACTTGGTGTACCGTACAACCAAACTGCCCCAAATCCCAAGGGGTGATGATAACATCGTTGATTTGAAAAACTTCAGACACTCCATCTTACAATATTGGAAATGTCAAAATAAATCTCAATACATAAGTTTAAAATATGCTCCCGAATACTATTCCTTCGTCTTCCCCAAAACCCACAGCTCACTCACTGTACTCCATGTCCCATGAAATTGGGCTTCGTGGCTCCCAAGTCTTTCACGAACCGGCTGGCCAGGCCTGACGTTCAAGCGGAGCTGATTTTGGCAAGAATTTGTAATTTTACCATGGCACTGGTGATAAATACACCGTGGGATCTTTAACGTTCACCAGTTAATGCCAACAGACAGGTCACCAAACAAGAGGCTCATCGAAGAGGTGGTGGAAGCATCGCTGCAACTCCTTGCATGCGAATCACCGATCCGACAGTTTATCGTCGGCTCAGGAATCGAACCCCAGCTAGACAAGCTCGCCACATCTGCTCTATCCCGTCGGCTCACACATTTATTGCATACACCTACAGAAAGTGGTGAATCATATTTAATATTCATAAAGTCAAAGTGGATTTCTTTGTCTGCTGCAAATGCAAATGTGATTAAGCTACTACTACAGGGCACCCGAAATAATATAAAGTATCCCAAAAAGATTGCAGAATCAAAAAATAAAGTGCAACCTGACATACCGAATAATATAAGATGGAGACATTTAATGGAAGGAGCAATAAAAAAAGTGATGGACACAACCTTTAAATGTGAGAAACGGGCTGAGATGTGTAAAAAAAAAAATACATATATATATTATATCTGTGCCAGTTGCTTCTGCATATTAACAGGGCATCTGGAGCTGATGCTAAAGGGAGCAGTGCTGCAGGATGCAACATGCTTTTATATAAACAGTCATGCAACTGCAGCACCTGGCTACTGGCTGCATCATTTCTGGGGGTGCAGCTGTGCCACTGATGTAGTGCCCTCCTCCACCCCCATATAAGAACAACTCTTTCAAAGGGTTCACCACCATGGGGCATTTAAGCTCAAAGAAGGAGTACTAACAATCTACTTTTGAATTACATTGAAAAAATGCTAAATTAAATAAATTAAAACATTTAATTGTCGATGCAATTTGAAGTAAGCATGGAAAGTATCCCAAGTTATTGCACAGAAACTAGAATACTAGAATGCTTTGTTTATTTGCAGCTGTCACAAAACGATTTTACGAATGTCCGAGTCTGATCGAGTGGGCAAGGAGGAGGTAGAAAGAAGGACTGGAAGGAAAAACATAATGCAGGAAAGTAAAATGAAGCGGTGGAGACTGGAGATGGATTGGGCATACACTGTGTATGGAAAACAGCATCACAGAAATGGTGAAACAGAATGAAGCTTGGATGGAGAAGAAGGGTTGGGTGACCCACAGAGTGAGCCAGAAGTCCCAGGACACGGTTTTAGCTGCTTATACAACATTTGTTTATCTCATCGAGCTGGCCAGATTGGGCCGAAAGCCCCTGGAGTAATAATATTTTACAGTAACACAAAAATTACAATACTGCCTTAGTCATCGAGTGCATCCGAATGATGTCCGCCGTTGTCACAAGCTGTCAACCTGTTTTCATGATCTGCATCTGACAATTCACAAGTGACAGTTACTTCATATGGTTTCATGTGAAGGTCTTTAATTATGCAAAGTAGCGATGAATAGGAAACACCAAACTCTGCAAAACGTTTGTGCAATGATTTTTTTTCAGAAATCTGAAAACGGATTTTTTAAAATGTTTTGAATTCCCAAATCACAAATTTTTGGTCGTGCGCTATGCTTGCTGTGGAGTACACTTCCAGTATGGAATAAAATATTTTTAAAATAACCACCTTTAGAGGCCATTTTTCCCCGCAAAGCGGGGGTTGGCCTTTTTCGGGCACCGTGGTTGTTGTTGTTTTTGTTGGTCCCCTTTTTGAAGCAATGTTTTACGGCCGGATGCCCTTCATGCCGCCAACCCTGTTTGTCGTAAATTACCAGTGAACTGGTACTCAATTAGCCGACCTCAGAAGGATGACAGGCTGAGTCAACCCCCCTGGCGTTAATTCAGCGATCGACCGGGATTCGAACCGACCGGGATTCGACCGGGATTTGGAACTTCCAGTATGGAATACACTTTAGAATTACCCGTTAGAATTACCCTTTAGAATTACCCTTTAGAATTATCCTTTAGAATTACCCTTTGGAATTATCCTTCAGAATTACCCTTTGGAATTATCCTTCAGAATTACCCTTTAGAATTACCCTTTCGAACTACCCTTTAGAATTACCCTTCAGAATTACACTTTAGAATTACCCTTTAGAATTACCCGTTAGAATTACCCTTTAGAATTACCCTTTAGAATTATCCTTTAGAATTACCCTTTAGAATTATCCTTTAGAATTACCCTTTGGAATTACCCTTTGGAATTACCCTTTAGAATTAACCTTTGGAATTATCCTTTAGAACTACATTTAAAATTACCCTTTAGAATTACCCTTTAGAATTACACTTTAGAATTACACTTTGGAATTACACTTCAGAATAACCATTTAGAATTACCCTTTAGAATTACCCTTTCGAATTACCCTTTAGAATTATCCTTCAGTATTACACTTTAGAATTACACTTTAGAATTACCCTTTGGAATTGCCCTTTAGAATTGCCCTTTAGAATTACCCGTTGGAATTACCCTTTAGAATTACCCTTTGGAATTACCCATTAGAATTACCCTTTAGAATTACCCTTTAGAATTACCCTTTAGAATTACCCTTTAGAATTACCATTTAGAATTATCCTTCAGTATTACACTTTAGAATTACACTTTAGAATTACCATTTAGAATTATCCTTCAGTATTACACTGTAGAATTACCCTTTAGAATTACCATTTAGAATTACCCTTTAGAATTACACTTTAGAATTACACTTTGGAATTACACTTCAGAATAACCATTTAGAATTACCCTTTCGAATTACCCTTTAGAATTATCCTTCAGTATTACACTTTAGAATTACACTTTAGAATTACCCTTTAGAATTGCCCTTTGGAATTACCCGTTGGAATTACCCTTTAGAATTACCCTTTGGAATTACCCATTAGAATTACCCTTTAGAATTACCCTTTAGAATTACCCTTTAGAATTACCCTTTAGAATTACCCTTTAGAATTACCATTTAGAATTATCCTTCAGTATTACACTTTAGAATTACCCTTTAGAATTACCATTTAGAATTGCCCTTCAGAATTACACTTTAGAATTACCATTTAGAATTACACTTTAGAATTACCATTTAGAAGTATCCTTCAGTATTACACTTTAGAATTACCCTTTAGAATTACCATTTAGAATTATCCTTCAGTATTACACTTTAGAACTAGAACGGGCACTCGGTAGAGCGCATACCTTCGCCGCAGCTACTGTTCTGTACTTGGCATGGGAGTGTAGGGAACAGAACAGTGAACAGTTTGGTGCTGATTTCATGCAAATCGGATAAGAATTGACCGAGTTATGACAAAAAACGCACATTTTGCAAGGTCGTGACCCCCCTGACCTTTGACCCCCAACCGCTAACAAGGGTAATGTCTTCACTGGGTCATGTCGTATATCACAAGATCGGGCATTGAATTCTGAACATTTTGGCATTAGTTGCATGCCAATTGGATAAAAATTGACCGCGCTATGGTAAAAATACGATTTTGACCTTTTCGTGACCTTGACCTTGACCTTTGACCCGATTGCTCCCAAAATCTAATCAAATGTGTCCCGTATAATAACCAATCATCCCACCAAATTTCATGCAATTCGGTTGAATACTTTTTGAGTTATGCGAATAACATACACACACACACACACACAGACATACAAATAAATACACAGCGATCAAAACATAACCTTCCGCTTTTGCGAAGGTAATTACCATTTAGAATTATCCTTCAGTATTACACTTTAGAATTATCCTTCAGTATTACACTTTAGAATTACCCTTTAGAATTACCATTTAGAATTATCCTTCAGTATTACACTTTAGAATTACCCTTTAGAATTACCATTTAGAATTACCATTTAGAATTACCATTTAGAATTATCCTTCAGTATTACACTTTAGAATTACCCTTTAGAATTACCATTTAGAATTACACTTCAGAATTACACTTTAGAATTACCATTTAGAATTGCCCTTCAGAATTACACTTTAGAATTACCATTTAGAATTACACTTTAGAATTACCATTTAGAATTATCCTTCAGTATTACACTTTAGAATTACCCTTTAGAATTACCATTTAGAATTATCCTTCAGTATTACACTTTAGAATTATCCTTCAGTATTACACTTTAGAATTACCATTTAGAATTACCATTTAGAATTATCCTTCAGTATTACACTTTAGAATTACCCTTTAGAATTACCATTTAGAATTACCATTTAGAATTACCATTTAGAATTATCCTTCAGTATTACACTTTAGAATTATCCTTCAGTATTACACTTTAGAATTACCCTTTAGAATTACCATTTAGAATTATCCTTCAGTATTACACTTTAGAATTACCCTTTAGAATTACCATTTAGAATTATCCTTCAGTATTACACTTTAGAATTACCCTTTAGAATTACCATTTAGAATTACCATTTAGAATTACCATTTAGAATTATCCTTCAGTATTACACTTTAGAATTATCCTTCAGTATTACACTTTAGAATTACCCTTTAGAATTATCCTTCAGTATTACACTTTAGAATTACCCTTTAGAATTACCATTTAGAATTACACTTTAGAATTACCATTTAGAATTACCATTTAGAATTACCATTTAGAATTACACTTTAGAATTACACTTTAGAATTACCATTTAGAATTACCATTTAGAATTACCATTTAGAATTACCCTTTAGAATTACCATTTAGAATTATCCTTCAGTATTACACTTTACAATTATCCTTCAGTATTACACTTTACAATTATCCTTCAGTATTACACTTTAGAATTATCCTTCAGTATTACACTTTAGAATTATCCTTCAGTATTACACTTTAGAATTACCATTTAGAATTATCCTTCAGTATTACACTTTAGAATTACACTTTAGAATTACCATTTATAATTATCCTTCAGTATTACACTTTAGAATTACACTTTAGAATTACCCTTTAGAATTACCATTTAGAATTATCCTTCAGTATTACACTTTAGAATTACCCTTTAGAATTACACTTTAGAATTACCATTTAGAATTATCATTTAGAATTACCCTTTAGTATTACACTTTAGAATTACCATTTAGAATTACCATTTAGAATTACCATTTAGAATTATCCTTCAGTATTACACTTTAGAATTACCCTTTAGAATTACCATTTAGAATTACCATTTAGAATTACCATTTAGAATTACCCTTTAGTATTACACTTTAGAATTACCATTTAGAATTACCATTTAGAATTACCCTTTAGAATTACACTTTAGAATTACCATTTAGTAATTACCATTTAGTAATTACCATTTAGTAATTACCATTTAGTAATTACCATTTAGTAATTACCATTTAGTAATTACCATTTAGTAATTACCATTTAGTAATTACCATTTAGTAATTACCATTTAGTAATTACCATTTAGTAATTACCATTTAGTAATTACCAATCCTTCAGTATTACCCTTTAGAATTACCCTTTAGAATTACCATTTAGAATTATCCCTCAGTATTACACTTCAGAATTACACTTTAGAATTACCATTTAGAATTACCATTTAGAATTACCTGTTAGAATTACCCTTTAGAATTATCCTTTAGAATTACCCTTTAGAATTACCCTTTAGAATTACCATTTAGAATTACCCTTTAGAATTACCATTTAGAATTACCATTTAGAATTACCATTTAGAATTACACTTTAGAATTACACTTTAGAATTACCATTTAGAATTACCATTTAGAATTACCATTTAGAATTACCCTTTAGAATTACCATTTAGAATTATCCTTCAGTATTACACTTTACAATTATCCTTCAGTATTACACTTTACAATTATCCTTCAGTATTACACTTTAGAATTATCCTTCAGTATTACACTTTAGAATTATCCTTCAGTATTACACTTTAGAATTACCATTTAGAATTATCCTTCAGTATTACACTTCAGAATTACACTTTAGAATTACCATTTAGAATTACCATTTAGAATTACCTGTTAGAATTACCCTTTAGAATTATCCTTTAGAATTACCCTTTAGAATTACACTTTAGAATTACCTGTTAGAATTACCCTTTAGAATTATCCTTTAGAATTACCCTTTAGAATTACCCTTTAGAATTACCCTTTTGAATTATCCTTTAGAATTACCCTTTAGAATTACCCTTTAGAATTACCCGTTAGAATTACCCTTTGGAATTACCCTTTAGAATTACCCTTTAGAATTACACTTTAGAATTACACTTCAGAATAACCATTTAGAATTACCCTTTAGAATTACCCTTTCGAATTACCCTTTAGAATTATCCTTTAGAATTATCCTTTAGAATTACCCTTTAGAATTACCCTTTAGAATTACCATTTAGAATTACCATTTAGAATTACCCTTTAGAATTATCCTTTAGAATTACCCTTTAGAATTATCCTTTAGAATTACCCTTTAGAATTACCCTTTAGAATTACCCTTTCGAATTACCCTTTAGAATTATCCTTTAGAATTATCCTTTAGAATTACCCTTTAGAATTACCCTTTAGAATTATCCTTTAGAATTACCCTTTAGAATTACCCTTTAGAATTACCATTTAGAATTACCATTTAGAATTACCCTTTAGAATTACCATTTAGAATTATCCCTCAGTATTACACTTTAGAATTACCCTTTGGAATTATCCTTTCGAATTATCCTGTGGAATTACCCTTTAGTGTTACCCTTCAGAACCCTTCAAAATTACCCTTTTTAATTACCCTTTAGAATTACCCTTTAGAATTACCCTTTAGAAACCTCTAGAATTACACTTTAGAACTCTTTATAATTCACCAAGGTGGGTAGAAGGTTCTTCTTCTTCATTTTTGGCAGACAGACGGACATGGCCAAATATTGAAGGGGCTTCACCACTTAAAAAACATCTCACTCCTCTCTGCACACGTGATCGGGACAAATGCAGAGCCAAAGTACTGCTAAACTACAGGTGTGTTTTCCCATTCTTGTTGAAAATATAACATTCAATAGAAATCAAGTTGATCCTCGATCATAAACTGACGTTTGTAGACAGAAGGACAGGCAAAGTGAAGCAATTGCTTAACCCCGCTTTTTGCTTCGCGTGCGCGGGGGTAATTACAAATTATTGATACCTTCAGTCCAACGTAAGACCTGGCCAGTCGGTTCCTGAGAGATTTTGGGCAAAAACCTTACCTGGCCGACTCCCCAATAAGATGGGAATTACTGAGGCCCATAACGCAGTATTGGAGTATCCTGCAAAGCCAAAGGCAAGAGAAGAACAGTGTCAGGTGAGCATGCAGCTTAAGAAATGCACCAGGAATAAGGTGGCCTTTTTAACGACCAACAACTACAACACAGCTCATCCTCCAAGGAAGCAAGCACAAACTCATGGACATTTCATCAATATTTTTTTTTCCTGTAAATCATATACAATGCATATTGAATTTCGTTGCACTATAGGCTTGGGAATACACCGATCAATGGCATCCAGTGGTGAATGCTAAAGGTTGTTACACACCAAGATATACCTGCCCGTTCCAGCACAGTGCCAGACAACCCACAGCAATCTGATTGCTAGCCTCGTGCTTGCAATTCCATCACTTCTGGCAATGCCTGGCTGTGCTCTTTTGATGTGGCAAACTCCTGCCTCCAGGCAGTACCGAGCAGTCTATCCTCAGCTGATGAGCTGAAAGAGTTTGGTGTCTTGAAAGAGCTGAAACAAAGGAATACAAAATGACAAGGAAGAACGAATTGAAAATACTTAAGGCAATGTCCAAGCAATTCCAGCGTGCGAGACCTCCGCAAACTATAGACGCGTGCTAATGCGCACTCGACAAAAATGTGCTGCCAAAGATACAATTTCAATATGTTGTACGAATAATGGAAAAATTTAAAGAAATCGGCAATATCTTCTTCTTTTTTTTAACAAGAATCATGATTACCACGATGGAAAATTTGCCCCTTGGACTCGCACATTTGGCATGGAAACCAAAAACGACAGATCAATCAGCCATTGTTCAATGGAACATCTCCAGGGTTGTTAGAATGGCAGCCAACACATCATTGCAGTGTTTGGAAGATTTGCTACTCGACAACGCCTGAAGGACAAAATTGAAGTGAACATGAGTGTGGTCGAATGATTGGCATGCTAGATCAAGGTGCCACCCAAGGGCAGGTGGTAACGCTATTGGGGTGAGCTATGGCTGCACTTGAAGGCCCTAACTTGGAATCAGCAACATGGTACTTCATCCGGAAGATACAGGGAAGGTCAACTGCTCCAGGGAAGGATCCCAATGTGGTCGTCAGTGCCTGATAGCATTGGGTCTAGCCCTTTGGCAGACCCTCTAGATTGCCGCTTTGGTACAAGTGTCGACACGGGCTGTAATAAATAGATTCCATGAAGTTGGTATTCCTTCTTGCTGCATTCGGCACACTAGGTAGAAACTGTATTAGGCACACGAGGTAGAGACTGTATTAGGCACACGAGGTAGAGACTGCATTAGGCACACGAGGTAGAGACTGTATTAGGCACACGAGGTAGAGACTGTATTAGGCACACGAGGTAGAGACTGTATTAGGCACACGAGGTAGAGAGACTGCATTCGGCACACGAGGTAGAGAGACTGCATTCGGCACACGAGGTAGAGACTGTATTAGGCACACGAGGTAGTGACTGTATTTGGCACACGAGGTAGAGACTGCATTAGGCACACGAGGTAGAGACTGTATTAGGCACACGAGGTAGAGACTGCATTAGGCACACGAGGTAGAGACTGTATTAGGCACACGAGGTAGAGACTGTATTAGGCACACGAGGTAGTGACTGTATTTGGCACACGAGGTAGAGACTGCATTAGGCACACGAGGTAGAGACTGTATTAGGCACACGAGGTAGAGACTGCATTAGGCACACGAGGTAGAGACTGTATTAGGCACACGAGGTAGAGAGACTGCATTCGGCACACGAGGTAGAGAGACTGCATTCGGCACACGAGGTAGAGAGACTGCATTCGACACACGAGGTAGAGACTGCATTCGGCACACGAGGTAGAGACTGCATTAGGCACACGAGGTAGAGACTGCATTAGGCACACGAGGTAGAGAGACTGCATTTGGCACACGAGGTAGAGACTGCATTAGGCACACGAGGTAGAGACTGCATTAGGCACACGAGGTAGAGAGACTGCATTAGGCACACGAGGTAGAGACTGTATTAGGCACACGAGGTAGAGACTGCATTCGGCACACGAGGTAGAGAGACTGCATTCGGCACACGAGGTAGAGACTGCATTAGGCACACGAGGTAGAGACTGCATTAGGCACACGAGGTAAAGAGACTGCATTAGGCACACGAGGTAGAGGCTGCATTAGGCACACGAGGTAGTGACTGTATTTGGCACACGAGGTAGAGACTGCATTAGGCACACGAGGTAGAGACTGTATTAGGCACACGAGGTAGAGACTGCATTAGGCACACGAGGTAGAGACTGTATTAGGCACACGAGGTAGAGACTGTATTAGGCACACGAGGTAGTGACTGTATTTGGCACACGAGGTAGAGACTGCATTAGGCACACGAGGTAGAGACTGTATTAGGCACACGAGGTAGAGACTGCATTAGGCACACGAGGTAGAGACTGTATTAGGCACACGAGGTAGAGAGACTGCATTCGGCACACGAGGTAGAGAGACTGCATTCGGCACACGAGGTAGAGAGACTGCATTCGACACACGAGGTAGAGACTGCATTCGGCACACGAGGTAGAGACTGCATTAGGCACACGAGGTAGAGACTGCATTAGGCACACGAGGTAGAGAGACTGCATTTGGCACACGAGGTAGAGACTGCATTAGGCACACGAGGTAGAGACTGCATTAGGCACACGAGGTAGAGAGACTGCATTAGGCACAAGAGGTAGAGACTGTATTAGGCACACGAGGTAGAGACTGCATTCGGCACACGAGGTAGAGAGACTGCATTCGGCACACGAGGTAGAGACTGCATTAGGCACACGAGGTAGAGACTGCATTAGGCACACGAGGTAAAGAGACTGCATTAGGCACACGAGGTAGAGGCTGCATTAGGCACACGAGGTAGAGACTGCATTAGGCACACGAGGTAGAGACTGCATTCGGCACAGAGGTAGAGAGACTGCATTCGGCACACGAGGTAGAGACTGCATTCGGCACACGAGGTAGAGAGACTGCATTCGGCACACGAGGTAGAGACTGCATTAGGCACACGAGGTAGAGACTGCATTAGGCACACGAGGTAGAGACTGTATTAGGCACACGAGGTAGAGACTGCATTCGGCACAGAGGTAGAGAGACTGCATTAGGCACACGAGGTAGCGACTGCATTAGGCACAAGAGGTAGAGACTGTATTAGGCACAGGAGGTAGAGACTGCATTCGGCATACGAGGTAGAGAGACTGCATTAGGCACACGAGGTAGAGACTGCATTAGGCACACCAGGTAGCGAGACTGCATTAGGCATACGAGGTAGAGACTGCATTAGGCACACGAGGTAGAGAGACTGCATGAGGCACACGAGGTAGAGAGACTGCATGAGGCACATGAGGTAGAGAGACTGCATTAGGCACACGAGGTAGAGAGACTGCATTAGGCACACGAGGTAGAGAGACTGCATTAGGCATACGAGGTAGAGACTGCATTAGGCACACGAGGTAGAGAGACTGCATTAGGCATACGAGGTAGAGACTGCATTAGGCACACGAGGTAGAGACTGCATTAGGCACACGAGGTAGAGAGACTGTATTAGGCACACGAGGTAGAGAGACTGCATTAGGCACACGAGGTAGAGAGACTGCATTAGGCATACGAGGTAGAGAGACTGCATTAGGCACACTAGGTAGAGAGACTGCATGAGGCACACGAGGTAGAGAGACTGCATTAGGCACACGAGGTAGAGACTGCATTAGGCATACGAGGTAGAGACTGCATTAGGCACACAAGGTAGAGAGACTGTATAATAGGCACACGAGGTCGAGACTGTATTAGTGTATTAGGCATACGAGGTAGAGACTGCATTAGGCACACTAGGTAAAGAGACTGCATTAGGCACACGAGGTAGAGACTGCATTTGGCACACGAGGTAGAGAGACTGCATTTGGCACACGAGGTAGTGAGACTGCATTTGGCACACGAGGTAGACTCTGCATTTGGCACACGAGGTAGCGAGACTGCATTAGGCACACGAGGTAGAGACTGCATTTGGCACATGAGGTAGAGAGACTGCATTTGGCACACGAGGTAGAGACTACATTTGGCACACGAGGTAGAGACTGCATTAGGCACACGAGGTCGAGACTGCATTAGGCACACGAGGTAGAGAGACTGCATTTGGCACACGAGGTAGAGACTGCATTTGGCACACGAGGTAGAGAGACTGCATTAGGCATACGAGGTAGAGAGACTGCATTAGGCATACGAGGTAGAGAGACTGCATTAGGCATACGAGGTAGAGAGACTGCATTAGGCATACGAGGTAGAGAGACTGCATTAGGCATACGAGGTAGAGAGACTGCATTAGGCATACGACGTAGAGAGACTGTATTAGGCACACGAGGTAGAGAGACTGCATTAGGCATACGAGGTAGAGAGACTGCATTAGGCATACGAGGTAGTGAGACTGCATTAGGCACACTAGGTAGAGAGACTGCATTAGGCACACTAGGTAGAGACTGTATTAGGCACACGAGGTGGAGACTGCATTAGGCACACGAGGTAGAGACTGCATTGGGCACAATAGGTAGAGACTGCATTAGGCACACTAGGTAGAGAGACTGCATTAGGCACACTAGGTAGAGACTGTATTAGGCACACGAGGTGGAGACTGCATTAGGCACACGAGGTGGAGACTGCATTAGGCACACTAGGTAGAGACTGTATTAGGCACACGAGGTGGAGACTGCATTAGGCATACGAGGTAGAGAGACTGTATTAGGCATACGAGGTAGAGAGACTGTATTAGGCACACGAGGTAGAGGGACTCTATTAGGCATACGAGATAGAGACTGTATTAGGCATACGAGGTAGAGAGACTGCATTAGGCATACGAGGTAGAGAGACTGTATTAGGCACACGAGGTAGAGGGACTCTATTAGGCATACGAGGTAGAGAGACTGCATTAGGCATACGAGGTAGAGAGACTGCATTAGGCATACGAGGTAGAGAGACTGCATTAGGCATACGAGGTAGAGAGACTGCATTAGGCATACGAGGTAGCGAGACTGCATTAGGCATACGACGTAGAGAGACTGTATTAGGCACACGAGGTAGAGAGACTGCATTAGGCATACGAGGTAGAGAGACTGCATTAGGCACACTAGGTAGAGAGACTGCATTAGGCACACTAGGTAGAGACTGTATTAGGCACACGAGGTGGAGACTGCATTAGGCACACGAGGTAGAGACTGCATTGGGCACAATAGGTAGAGACTGCATTAGGCACACTAGGTAGAGAGACTGCATTAGGCACACTAGGTAGAGACTGTATTAGGCACACGAGGTGGAGACTGCATTAGGCACACGAGGTGGAGACTGCATTGGGCACAATAGGTAGAGACTGCATTAGGCACACTAGGTAGAGAGACTGTATTAGGCACACGAGGTAGAGAGACTGCATTAGGCACACTAGGTAGAGACTGTATTAGGCACACGAGGTGGAGACTGCATTGGGCACACGAGGTAGAGACTGTATTAGGCACACGACGTAGAGAGACTGTATTAGGCACACGAGGTAGAGAGACTGCATTAGGCACACTAGGTAGAGACTGTATTAGGCACACGAGGTGGAGACTGCATTAGGCACACGAGGTAGAGACTGCATTAGGCACACGAGGTGGAGACTGCATTGGGCACAATAGGTAGAGACTGCATTTGGCACACTAGGTAGAGACTGCAGGAGGCACACCACGTAGAGACTGCATTAGGTGTAACATGAAGCTGATACACCATTTTGACTGCAGGTCAGTGGTCATTACGGATGAATCAAGTTCTGATTCGAATTTCACGTTGGCTGGAGATAACATGATGAGGTGGCCACACATGCAGTCATATAGAAAGTATATACTCCCTTTCAAGATTTTCACCCTTTGGTGCCTTAAAGCCTGGAATTACATTGCATTAAATCAGACATTTCCACCTTTATTTACACATTGTAACCCACAACATCCAAGTGAAAAACAAATTTTACAAATTTCAGAAAAATAATTTTAAAAATACAAAACTAGAATATCTTGGTTGGATAGGGATTCACCCCCCTGAGACAATACTTGGTGGAAGCACCTTTGACAGCAATTACATCTGTGAGTCTGTTGGGATAGGTCTTCACCAACTTTGCACTCCTTGTATGGGCAAGATTTTCGATTGGATTTAAATCGGGGCTCTGACTGGGCCACTCAAGGACATTTATCTTTTTGTTCCATAGCCACTCCAGTGTAGCTTTGGTTGTGTGCGTCAGGTCGTTGTCATGCTGAAAGGTGAACGTCTGTCCAAATTTCTGCTTTCTTGCAGAGGGCAGCAGGTTGTTCCTCTAGGATTTTTTCTGTATTTTGCTCCATCCATTTTCCCTTCTGTCCTAGCAAGTGCCCCAGTCCCTGCTGATGAGAAACATCTCCATAACATGATGCTGCCACCACCAGGCTTCACAGTAGGGATGGTGTTCTTTGGGTGATGTGCTGTGTTGGGTTTGCACCAAACCTATGGTTTTTTTTTTGGTTTTTTTTTTTTTTTTTGTACACAGAGTCGAGGTTTTTGTAAGAGCTAACGCAAAAAAAACATAAAAACATAAACAGAAACACACATGAAACAAATAATAAAGGGAGTGGGAGACACGAGAGGGAGAGAGAGAGGAAAGCACAATAGGGAACAAGGACATTATGAGATCTGTGGAAAGGAGAGGGCTGGGGTGGGGTGCACGGTATAAAATAAATGGACACTAACAAGGACCTTCAGGAAAGAAAACGGAATTTGAAAAAGGTGGACTTGGTGTGTAATAACGGGGGTAGAAAAGATCATGGTTTCGGATGGGGCAAGATATGAGATGATGGTGAACAGCTATTTTGAAGACCTGGGGAGAGGAATGGGATCGTAGAGAGTGTGGGAGTTTGTTCCAGAGGTGGGGGAAAAAAGGCATGAAAGAGAGGTGAGCAGAGAGTCTTGATTTTGGAAGTTTCACCAGAGTTGGGTTGCTGACAGATCTTGTGTGTCCTGCAGGAATATTTGGGGGACAGAGTACAGACAGAACAGGGGGAGCTAGGCCAGAGAGGAGTCGGTAGAAGACAGAAAGACCACCAACCTGCCTGTGGTGAGAGAGAGAGAAAGGCCCTCAGAGTTAGCTTCATCGTGGGAGATTCCAATGATTCTGAAAGCTTTGGTTTTAACAGCGTGAAGCCGAGCTCGGTGTGAGGCAGGAGCACCAGCCCAGAGGAGAGAGCAGTATTCCATCAAGCTGCGGATGAAAGTTTTGGATGTGATGAGAAGCTCAGTTGTGCCAAAAAAGGACTTCGCACGATGGAGGATGCCCAGTCGGCGACTGGCTTTGGAGGCCAGCTTGGAAATTTGGTTTTCCCACGATGCTGAGGCTCTCTGAGAATGGCCAGAGAGATGTCCACTTTAACAAGAATATGATCAGATGAACCTGATTGGAGCAGAAGAACAGCAGACATTTGCAGGGAAGTTAGTCAAAACCAAGTCAAGAAAAGATGATGTAACGTTGCCTGAGATCCGGGTCGGGAAATTGACAGATTGTGTCAGTCCCAATGAGTCGTATAATTCCTTTGCTGAGGTGCCATGGCTGGTGTGAGAGGTACCCACTCCCAGCCAGCTGGCATGATGACAATTGAAGTTGCCACACATGAGGAAGAGAGATTTGGGATAAGTGGATAGAAGTTGGTCCATGTTGTTGGACAGTGAGATGTAAACGTTTTGCATTTAGGCCAAAAAGGTGGGGGGTTTTTTTTTTTGAGTAATTGCTTCCTTGTTGTACAGGCCAGACTTGTGAAGTGCTTGGGATATTGTTGTCATATGCACACAGTGACCAGTCTTTGGCATAAAGGCCTGTCGCTCTTTCAAAGTTGCCTTTGGCCTCTTGGTGGCCTCGCTGATCAGTCTACTTGCTAGGTCATCCAGGTCGGAGGGACTGCCCGATCTCGGCACGGTCTTGGTGGTACCATACGCCCTCTACCTTTCAATGATTGTCTTGACTGTGCTCCCATGGATATTCAAGACCTTTTAAATATTTTATACCCATCCCCTGATCTGTGCCTTTCCACAACTTTATCCTGGAGGTCTTTTGAAAGCTCATTGGTGCTCATGGTTGAGTCTTTGCTGTGAAATTGACTACCCAGCAGAGGAAGCATACAGGAGCAGCTGATTGTGCTGTAAAATCATCAGAATCACTACAATTTAACACAGGTGGAGGCCAATTAACTTGGTGTGTGATTTTGAAGGTGATTGGTTGCACCTGAGCTAAGTTACAATTGCTATTGTAAGGGACATTGCTATTGCTATTGCTATTGGACACTGAGACAACCAAGATATTCTAGTTTTGTATTTTTAATTAATTTTCTGAAATTTGTAGAATTTGGTTTTCACTTGGAAGTTGTGGGTTACGATGTGTAAATAAAGGTGGAAAAAGTCTGATCGAATGCAATTTAATTCCAGGTGATGAGGTAACAAACGGTGAAAAATTTGAAAGGGGGTGTAGACTTTCTGTATGCATTGTATAGACTTTAATGGAACATGTCCGCTACAGTGGTGGATGAATCACTTTTTCGGGGGTAGTGGTGCATTACAATCGTCACCAAGATCTTTCCGTGTTCCATGCTGGTAATTTAATTGGTTAGCGATGCAGGGATGATATCGTTGATGGCTTCATTCACCATGATTGCATTCGTCCTTTATCGTGATGTACATCAATGTTCGACCTCGCAGGGCCAAGATTGTTCGACAGTATCCCTTGAATGGAAGGGGTGACCATTCTCCATCGGATTGGGCAACTTGCTTGTTCGACCTGAATCCCATCGAGCAAGCGCGGGACATGCGACACAGGTTGCATTTACTTGTATCGTGCACAGCCATGCATCCAGAACGGTCAGAACATGCTTTTTGGAGAGAATGCAATCAACTAGTCCAGGATTAGCAGAGATACTTATCCACAGCATTCTAAGATTCTGTCGGGGTGGTGGTGGTTCGTGAGCAGCTGGAGGCACCTGGTTGCATCATTTTCTAGGGGACAGTTGTGTCACTGATGCAATGCACCCCATTACCAGACATCTGGTACTCAGTTTGCCAACTTCGGAAGAATGACAGGCTGAGTCAACCCACTTAGTGTTAATTCAACGGCAGACAGGGCTCAAGATCAGGACCCTAAGATCTTAAGCCAACACCAGGCTTCTGCCAGGGTCATACTTGCACATATCAACCTCGAAGATAGGGAGTGAGACTGATTACCCGACGCCTGCGAAGTGAAAAGCGGGGTTAAGTGATAGCGTTTGAATGTGTGTACATGTGGTGTACGTACATGTATACATTTTAAAATTCATTTTCTCGGCAACCGTTGGCCCGATTGACACGAGATTTTACTATAGGAGCACGTCCGCCTGTATAATTTTTTATTCATAATTATGACGTCATAGGTTACGTGGTATGGACGCCATCTTCGAAAAACGTTACACCTCTATATCTCTGAAACCGCTAAATGGGGAAAAAATTGAACCATGGTTCATTGTCAAGTACTCCCCATGTAGGAATAATATATGATGAGGATGATGTCATCAGTGCCTTCATTATGACGTCATAATTCGACAAGTACAACGCGTCATCCGATCAGTATGTTTTTTTTCTCTGCAACTGTTGGTCCTAAAGACGCGATTTGCACCATAGGAGCGCCTCCTCCTGTAGGATATTTAATGATAATTATGACATCATAGCTCACGTGGTACAGGCGTCATCTTGGAAAAATCGAAAAACGTTGCAGCTTTACATCTCCGAAACCGCTCCATAGAAAAAATTGAAATGTGGCTCATTGTAAAGAACCTCACATGAGGAATAGGTGTTGTTAACGATGATGTCATTGGTGCCTTAATTATGATGTCATAATTCGACATGGACAACGCTTGGTCTGGTCAGTTTGAAATTTCTTGAGCATGATCTACACAACAATTATATTTGAGAATATAAATTTATGTCATCGCTCACGTGGACTGGCAGCCATATTGGATCAAAGACAAAAAACCCTTCAAAAACAGAAGAGTTGGGTCGCACCAAGTTGACCGTGGGATAAGTATTCTATGAATACCATCTAGTTTTCTCTGCAACCTTTGGTCCGATTGAAACATAATATTCACCATAGCCTCTGCCTGGAGAATTTGTTGTCATATTTATGACGTCATTGGTCACGTGGTACAGACGTCATCTTGGAAAAACGTTGCACCTCTATATCTCTGAATCCGCTCCATGGAAAAAAATTGAAATGTGGCTCATTGCAAAAAAAACTCCAGATGGGGAATAAGTGTCGTTAATGATGACGTCCGTGTTGCCGTATGACGTCATAATTCGACAAGTACAAGGCTTAGTCCAAATCAGTTAGAAATTTCTTGAGCATGATCTACACAACAATATAAAAAAAACGTAAATTTATGATGTCATCGCTCACGTGGACTGGCAGCCATATTGGATCAAAGAAAAAAAAAACCTTCAAAAACAGAAGAGTTGTGTCGCACCAAGTTGACTGCGTGGGGTAAGTATTCTATGAATACCATCTAGTTCGTTTATGGAATTACATCTATCTCAAAGGTGGACAAAACAAACTCATTGCTGTTATCCATTGCCACGAATATGATTCATGATTTGCCTGAAAGGTCTGATTTTTCAATGATGATCACGAATGACTGTGCATCGAACAAATGGCTTTTTTCAACACTGATATTTACCTCTACTAGTTACCCATCCAGGGCCTTTTTTATTTTTGATTATATTTTAATCATCAAATCCATTTTTATACATTTTGGATCATGATCCATGATCATCCATCATCATGGTCATGATCATCCAGTATCATTACATCCATTTTGATTGCACAATTTTATGGACCATGGATCCCCCAAAGCCAACTATTCAAAGATTTCAGGTGAAAATCGACATTTGTGCAACGTTGAATAACAAAATCTTTCCTGGATGCTAAGGAAACATCCAGAAGCTGTCCATTGCTTGAGACAAGGACAAAGTGAAAAGAGCTGTTGTTGTCTCATTGCCAAAGAACCATTGGCAATGAGACCTTCGAGTTCTCACTAAGACTATGACCTTTGGTTCTTGAATGTAAAAATCTGTCAAGTAGTACCTGGCTCAGGATATAGTGAAAAGAAAATGACGACAGAATAGTTGTTATGCTGGTGGAGAATATGAATAATGAATCCTCAAAGGATACTCAAGGTGAAGCCAAGGTTTCTAAGCGACTGTGCTCACTAAATCAAGCTGACTGGGTAGGCCAGCCATTTTAATCCCATGAACAGGTTGGCCTGTTAGATGCTTCCACCTGAGCCCCAGAGCTCATCGTGATCCTAAGGACAAAATCTCAAATATTATGTGAATTTGTCTTTGCAATTGTAAAAGGATGTCTTTGGAATTCATTGGAAGTACACTGATGCATCACAAGTGCTAACCGGCTTGTCCTGCATGTACGAACGACACCATGGGCCTTCCTTTCGAGAATGTAAATTTGACAGTGATTCAATTACGATTTTGAGTTTGCTGGTTCCAAACGTGTTGAGGAAAACCTACGTCCCGAGGATGTAAGGAAGGAATTGGGAATTTGTTCAGGGTGGAAATTCTGATTCTGATATACCATACTCTGTTATGGAGTGTCGGTGCTGCAGAAGCAGTTTCTAGCTGGCAATGGTTATACTGGGTGGATTACACCGAGTTAGGGCAACAATTTTGAATTTGGCCATTCTGCTGACAACAGCTCGCCTACTCTTCACGAAGGACACTGTGGGATCTGTGGCATCCAGCGACTCATGTCGGTAGACAGGACGCCTAGTTTACCATCCATCCGAGGGACACCTGCCTGGGAAAAACCAAGATAGCTGGGTCGAGATTAAAACCCAGGCTAGACAGATTAGAGGCGAGTGTGCGTACCGCTAGGCCACCATGTCAGCCATGACATACAATGATCTAAGTTATCTGAAAGACACAATAAGATCTTGATCACCACCTTGATGTAATATGTGCTCTTACAATATTCCAAGTGGAACAGGTGAACAGCACCATGGGATCATCGAGATGGGCCAATCGACTTAACGCCTCCTGCCATGAGCCTTAAATCACTGTAATAAAAAATAACAGGCAATGCAACATGGAATTACAAACAGTAATGCCTCTTGCATAGTAGTGACCTCTTGATCTTCTCCCATCTAACATCTGGTCTTTTTACCTCCCAGCCCCTGTACTTTCACCCCCCCCCCCCCAACTTGATCATGAAACAGGCATTCCCTTCATAATGCGTGTTGTTGCCTTTACTTGTATGTTTATTGCACTCAAGGTTGCCCAGAACAAGATGGTGCAATTTCCAAACTCTTAGTGACTCGGTTGCTCTCACCTGAAAGTAGGTACATGGAGAAACCTTCCGCCAACGGAGCTGAGAGGAGTCGAGATATTAACATGATGCACTGTGAACCTCATAGAAACTGCCAGCAAATAATAGCATCATTGGAGTGTCTATTCATTAAATACAACACTTCAGAATGATTCAATAGTCGTATCCATAATAAATTATTTCCAGGCTTCCACACGGTAACAGAAAAGTGGTGTTGTAAAAAATCCATTAGGATATAAAAGTGGGGATATGCAGGTAATTCTACAGAGACATGAGGAGTATAGGTGAGTTCAGCTTGGGAGAGAGTGAGAGAGAAGTGATTTTTTCAAAGACAACAATGTCTTCAGGGGAAGTGTGCCACCTACCTCAGCATTTTAAGATTCGGCCATTGACACGAATTTCTGCCTTCAGATGTCTTCAAAAACACAAATTCAGATTAAATTTCTAGTTCTTCCAAGGCACCATTGAAACTATTTTAAACGTATAACATGTAGCCTGTCGGGTACCAGGAAGAAAAGTGGAGAGGATGCCTCATTTCCGACACACAAAAGGCCCACTTAAAAAGTACACCAGTTCAAATCCAACCGACCGGTCAGAACAGCCAACGAAGCCGCCTGGCAGACAGAAGCAAAGCGTTGATACATAAAGAATCCAGCCGAGCTTGTTTCTCGGAATACGACACGTGAACTGCAAACTTTCCTTCTTGTTCAACTAATGATCAGACTAATCTCGCAAGATCATCGTGTTCTCGCGAGGTTTGAGCGAGTTGAAAGGAAATGTTTTTTATTTTGTGCTTCAAATGTTTCAGGCAGAAAATGGTGACATGAAAGGAGATGGGATTGCCTTTCAATGTGCTTAATCAACACACGTTTGAAAATCAAAACTAAGGCGCTGGAGCCATTTCACGGCTTCAAGACCACAAAACCATGCTCGTGTCAACAGAGCGAACTTATTTGGGTAAGTGACGACGACATTTCCTTCAGCCATCCTGTCTGAGAAGTAGACCCGAATTCCTCTGGTTTGGAAGCTTGGAAGGCCAAGTAGCTAAAGTATAGATGCTCAATGCCAGCAGGCCTCTTGTGTGCCTAAGTGTAGTATAGATAGGCCTTAAGAAACAAGCAAAGATGGAAACAGGCAGATCGTATTTAAACATTACAAGATACAGCAAAGTTTTGAGCGTTTGATGAAAAGGTCTTGGTGCCAGCTTTGAGCCTGCTGGTATTGTGGTCCTCTTCTGGACAATTGTGTGTCAATAGGAACAACAGGTGGTGTGCGCATCGGACAAGTAGATGTAGTTTGTAGGCTTAAAGGTGTCTTCAACTCCATATTAGACGCAGGTGCTGCGAACAGCAGTGTATGATCAGGCGTGTGATGCTGTTGTGCACGATGCAATAAGATACGATAAGTTCCTGTGATGCAGTTGCGTCCATCCCTGCTTCCACTGTTCTTTATGTGCTCTGGGGATATTCCAAGTGCAGCGAGTGAAGTGGCTATTTCAAAATTGATACCAGACAGTGAGTCGATCGGTACAGCAAGATGGGACGGTTCAAGAGGGAACGGAGGCAAGGCGGCTGGTGCTGGAGCACCGCACATCCAATTGTCCGAAACAATGTTGAGCAGGCATGGTCGTGCCGAGGGTGCTCGGTTGAGGATGCGACGGATGAGGGCAGTGCAGGTCTTTGAGAGGTGTGGAGGAAATGAATACGAACCATGAAGGATGAGGAGTTTGAGCTTGCCAACAGTATCGGCACGAAAAGGCATGTGGCCAATCACCATAAAGTACAGCAGGATGCCGAGCGCCCACATGTCGACGGCCACACCATTGTAGTTCTCATCTGGAAAGATGGAAATAAAAAGGTATTATTTTAAAATGTAGGGTTATGGAATTTTTATTTGAAAAAAGCCAACTTTCCTGAACAAAAACTAAAAACGAATAATCATTCACAATTTTGAATAATAAAGATTCGAATAAAAATAACAGAGAGAAAGCGTCTGAAAAATACAAAGTTCATCTGCTTCTGCTTTGCAGACTAATTCTTCTGTATGCTGAACATAACAAAAACAGAGAAAAACCAAAAAAAATTGACGATTTGATGCAACCTTGACCTCTTGACCTCAAAATCAATAGGCTTCAGTGATCCAATATGCAAACCCTGCTCAAATTTCAAGTCGATCAAATTAAAATTGACGATTTTATGCAACTTTGACCTTTGACCAAATTATTAATTTGTCTTCTCCATATTCTCATAATAAAGCTTTGTTAAAAATTTAATGACAAAAGCTCAAATGGTAAAAAAGTGATGGCCAGGACACGGACACACACACACACACACACACACACACACACACACACACACACACACACACACACACACAAACACACACACACACACACAAGCAGGAAATACAAAAAAAATAATTGGACAGAGTGGGGATAGACAAAGAAGGCTCATTGGAATGGCTAAGAAGAGGTCAGCTCAACTGGGACGGTGAACGAATCATAATAAATGCCCAAGATCAAGAACACTACACCAATGGCTTCAAAAGATGGCGGGATTGAGCCAGACGGACAAGTGTAGATTCTGCAAGACAGAATCAGAAAGTACTGATCACCTGCTCTTGGGATGCAAAAAACTATGATCAGAACAACTTTACACACAAAGGCACAACAAAGTATTCAAAGTGATTCATTGGCATATCTGCAAAAATTTAAACATCCCAAATCCAGAAAACCCATGGAAACACGAACCAAGGGCAATCATTGAAAATGAGGACATCATGCTCACGTACAGGGGTGTATCTATGGAAAATAGCACCTATGGCAAGCACTGAAATTGTGCCCCTGTCCAAACATCTGACACCCATCTTTAAGATAACTTTACCATAAAATCAGCTCAAAAATACAAGTCAAGCTCGTTAATCTTTTAATTAACAAATTATGGCACTACATGAAAATTACAACTGCACCTTCCTTGCTTTCACTGATGCAAATTGGTCTATGATATGCTCAAAGTCAGTTTTTTCAGTTTCTTCTCTTTCTACACTCAGCAGAGCAAGATCACAGAGTCTGCCTTGACCCATGGAGGCTCTCAAATACGCAAGTATTAGTTTTAACTTGCTGAATGATCTCTCACAGCTGGCGATGGAAACTGCGATGGTTTGAATTATCTGAATAGCAATGCGAAGATTGGGGAAGATGCTCTCATCTCCATACTGAACAATTAATTCGAGAAGCTCTTCAGGTCTTGATATTTTCATGTTGGCCCGACTTGATAGCAACATTCTGCAATCCAAAATGTCTTCATATAGCTGCTGTCCATCAACATCAGAGCTGTACAATTCGCCCAAATTTTCGCACTTCTTCTTTAGGTCGTTACTGTCGGCGCCGTAACACAGTCCCTCGACATCGAGAAGGAACCCAAACTTGGTGTCAGTGTCATGCAAACGAGCGAACCTTTCATCCATTTCTCTGTGAAGATGGTCGAGTGTTCCCTTCATGACTCTTTCCATTTCCTCCTTGGCTGTTAGCCCAGCGTCTCTCGAGTTCTCATCAGCCATTCGTTTCTTTTGTCTCTGACGTCTTTCAACTTCAATATTCCATTCTTGACAGAGACCGAGTCCTTCTTCGAGTGACTCACTGACCAACACTTATCTTTCATCATCAAAATGATCTCGGAGGGCTTTCAAATCCAGGGCAGCATCGTGGAAGTTCATGCTCGGATCCTGCAGCCTCTTTTGAATACGGTCAATGTGAATGAGTACTTTGTTCCAAAATCCTAGCAAAGTCAGAAAATCGTAACTCAACATGCGGTTATACAGCTGCCTTGCGTCACTTCTTGTTTCACTGCTCTCGTTTTCATTGTCTATCATGTCCTGGAGAACTTGAAGTATCTCCTCAAGGTACTTGTTGACGGGCTTCACTGCTTCTGTCCTTGCACTCCACATGGTTTCGGACTCCGACTTAACAACCACAGGCACGGCGTTTTTGAGTTTTTCCCAGCGCTGTGTTGAACGAGAGAAGAACACGTAGAGAGCTTCGATGGTTCCAAAAAATGTGACCATCATTGTATCCTGCTTGGCTGCATGTACACCCACCAAGTTGAGTGAGTGATTGTCGCAAATCACAAACAATGCCAGGTTGTTTTTCTCACTTATTCTTTGATGAACACCACTTCTGTGTCCAGCCATCACAGCAGCGTTGTCATAGCACTGTGACCGACAATCTTGTAGCTCCATTTCGTCCTTCTCGAGCTGTTTCAAGATGTCTTCAACAAAGCTCTCAGCATCCTTCTGGCTTATCTGGATAAAACCAAGGAAGGACTCTCTAACACGGACTGTTTTCCTTTCAAAATCAACTTCCACGTACCTCACTACTTCTGACATCTGCTCACGGTGTGCCTGATCAGGAGTCCAGTCGAACACGAGACGATAGTACTTGGCTTTACGAATGCTTCTCAGTAAACTCTGGTGAACAGTGGATGCCATCATGTGGAGGAATTCGTTCTGGACACCCGGTGAAAGATAAGACGTGGATCCAGGATGACTTTCCACACGAGTGAGGTGTTCTTTCATGACAGGGTCAAAGATGGCCAGTAGTTTCAGTAAGCCAAGGAAATTTGCCACATTGGAGTCATCGTTCAGCTGAAGTGACTCCCTGTGTCCTCGCAAAGCCAGGTTCTGAGTCGTAAGGAATTTTATGCAATGAAGGTCTGAAGGATTCTCGTCAAGATATCATGCCACTTCTGCTTTTCCTTCTCAATCTGTGACTGAAGTTCCGCGTCAATAACTCCTCTGTTTTCAGCTAAATTTCTTTCCATTTCTTTCCACTGTGTGAAGCACTCCTGATGATTCTTAGCATTTTCATGAACACTAATCCTTTCAGGTGCTTTCCACTGGTTGAATCCACTTTCCTGCTCCAATGAGGATTGATGGTCTGACTGGGAACGGGAATAGAGAAGACAACAGATACAAAATGCAGACTTTTTAGAAGGGGAATAGACCAGCAATGAGCGAGTCACTTCCTCACCACGACCATTTCCCAATTTCCTCTTGAACCAAGATTTGTTCATTGAGCGGTTATTTGTTGGTAGGAAAGGCCCCTCACTGTTCTGGAAATACTTCGAACCCAACTTTATTATTTCTGTACTCAACGCGTCAGGCAGAATTGCTTTTCCAGTATCCTTGTCGAACTTCAGAAGTCCAATGTCATGCTGTTAAATCACTTCTGGTATGACAGTTCGAGGCTCTTCGACACCATCCAATTCACTTGGTTCAGTGTCGTCAGGTTCAATCTCCTCAGGTAAAATCTCGTCAATAAACTCAACATCACCCCCACCACCATCGTCTTCCCCTCCTGTCATGTCCATGTTCTCTCTGGCAGCCTCACTTTTCATTTCGTTATGCTCGGATTTATCTGACTTGACTTCCTCCTCAGCTTGTGACGCATTTGTACTTGATCCACCTTCGGATTCTAACAAACTTGTAGCAGGTGCAGGCGACCCCATGGAACGTGTCGAACAACTTGTTCCGGCCTTTCAAAGAAGGGCATGAAGAACTTGCTCGACTTCTTGGCTTCCTCCGTCTCCAACTTTCGTCTCTTCCGTCCTTCAGCTCCACTTTCCTTCTTCTTCGTGAAGAAACGTTTCATGGTCTTTTCACACAATGCTCTGAAATAAGGAAATGGCAATTTTAATAAGAACATTAAATTTCACAGATTTTGCACAAAATTCTCGACTACCTCCCTAGTTTGCGCAGGAGAATGGTCTTACTGCCAGTTGGCACTGAGCAGTGTTACTGTGAGGTATGTGGTCATGTAGCTCCAGGCACTGTATTTTTACCTAATAGTTTATATAAGTGGTTTAACAATCTAGCCATCCTAGTGATTCTCACCCATGATAATCAGACAGATCATACATCTGAAGAAAATTCTTTTTTCACTATCCGAGGATGGCTTGTCTGACTAATAGAAACTGCTCAGCGGCACCCCCCTTCAAGTGGTGCCCAGGGCACGTGCCATACCTGCCATACCTTAGGTACGCCACTGCTCACGTATGACCTGATGATTCCATCGAGCGTGAACATAGAAAACATAGCATTGCGTCTGGACATTGTATTCAGGAACAAAAAGGAAAAGACAGCATTGCTGATTGAGATATCAGTACCCAGCGATTTTTGCCTAAACAACGCAAAAAAAAAAATCAAGAAAATGCCCAAATACCAGGACCTCAAAAATGAGGTCAAGATATCTTGGAAGCTGAAGAGCATCGAAATTGTACCAGTGATAATTGGAGCAACAAGAATGATCAAGAAGAAACTCACTGAGATTTTAAAAACCATCCCTGGTAATATTACCCCAACTGAACTACAACTGGAGGCAATCTGAGGTTCGGTGACGATCCTGAAAAGAGAACTTGGAACAAAACTCTGAAAAAGTTGAACAGCTTGGTCCATGAACTGTGATCCATTACAGAAGAGGAGGTGGATACTTTGCGTCTTGGGAGGACTCCGTTCCACCTCCTGCAACCCGCAAATGGATATAACAACCGACTACACAGACAGACAGACAGACACAAACAGAGAGGAACCCAATTTTTCACAGCATGGATTGATTATAAAAAACAGCTTTTGACAGTGTCCCACATTTATGGATGATAAAGTGCATGCAAATGTACAAGATAAATCCCCAAATAATAAAGTTGATTGAGACAGACATGGATCTATGGAATACAACAATAATCCTGCAGCACCCAGAAGGAAAGATTAAAATACCAAGAGTAAACATATGACACGGAATCTTCCAAGGTGAAAGCCTTTCTCCTCTCCTGTTTTACGTGGCCCTGGACCCACTAAGTAACCTCATTAATGAACAAGGACACAGATACACCCGGACATCCAATAAAAGAACATCAAAATAAACATGAAAGGTGATGCATCCACTGTATATGGATGACTTAAAACTATTTGAACCGAACAACAAAAAATTGGCAGAACAACTGAAATGAGTGAATCAGTTCTCTGATGACATCAAAATGGAATTTGGCCTCGATAAGTGTGCCAAGTGCAATTTCATGCAAGGTAGACCAACAAAAACTGACTACATAAAAACAAGACCGAAAGTCTAACAGCGGCCTAGCCGGGCTTGTTTGATACTTCAGTTGAAGGGCATAGTATTTCCTGGGTGAAGAATCATTTTTTACATATACATATAGATATAGATATAGCATATTACATATAGCCCACCTCTGGTAATTCTATTTTTACATATAGCCTACATTTGTTGTAATGTATATATTAGTGAACTATAAAAGGTGCATTTAAAGTATTTTAGTCCATTTTAAGGTTTTTTTTAGTTCATTAAAAAAAATTCAAAACAACATTTTCTTGATAGTTATTAACCCTCCAAGTTTCACTCTCGATCTGCTCCTGATTTTATATGATTTCACTACAAACAACGTTGTGGAGCCTGAAGCATATGCAGTTCCTCTCCTTATCTGGAATTCACTCTGGTTGGCAAATATGCGCAGATCGAGTGGGTTTCCTACTCTACTCGCTGCAACATTCAGCTGTCCATGTGTAAAAACACATGACAGGTTCGACCTCTTCGATGACATGTTCAGCCTGTACGGCACATAAAATAAAATGTCGGTCGGTGGAGACAGCCATCGTATGCCATAATGATATAATCGACGTAATGACGTAGCGTGATGGACGGACACAAAACTGCCGCTACTTTAATATATAGAAGATGATATATTTTAACCTCCAGTAACTTTGCAGTCACTATGAAGGGGTTAGTGTTACGATTAGATTTACTATAATATTAACGTTATGTTATCAACAACAAACAACAACAACATGCATTTTAAGGCCATGTTCCCTGCTAGAGCGGGGGTTAGCCTTGCGGTCCCCATGACAATCTTCTCCATTTTGCCCTATTTTCTGCATCTCTCCTTGTTAACCCCCTTGCCCGCATTTCTTCTTCCACCATCTTTAGCCAAGTCTTTCTCGGTCTTCCCCGTCCTCTACTTCCTTCTACATTAACTTCCATCACTCTTCTCAACCAGTCACTTTCATCCTTCCTCAATACATGACCAAACCATCTCAACCTGTTCGTCTTCACAGCATCAATCACAGGCTCTATTCCCATCATCTTTCGCAATTCATCATTTGTCTTCCTCTCTCTCAACGATACTCCGCACATCCATCGAACCATTCGCATTTCCACCCTTTCCAGCCTTCGTTGCTGCTCGACGTTCATTACCCATGTCTCGCTCCCATAAATCATAACACTTCTCACACATGCAGCATACACCTTTCCCTTCAGCTTCAGCGACACTCTCCTCCTCATCAGCACGCCACTCAGTTCCCGAAACTTCTTCCATGCACATCTCACTCAAGCAACCGTTGCCGAGTCTGATCCACCTTCTCCATTCAGCATGTCTCCGAGGTAGCAAAATGTTTTCACACCTTCCAGCTTCACGCCGTCTCCAAGATCCAACTCAACATTTCCTCCATCTGCAGCTCCCTCTGTGCACACCTTCCATTTGAATGTAGCTGCCACACTGGTTAATGACCCTCTCAGACCACTACATTTTTGATGAACCCACTCAGCACACATTGTACATTGAATGGAGTTCACTCCGACACCCTTCCTGCACACAGCACACGGCCACTTCCCAGTTCTTTCCACCTCACCACATGCTTTACCACTTGCCATCACCTTTGTCTTTCCGATATTCACCTTCAGACCTTTTGTCTCCATACATTCCTTCCACTTGTTCATCTTTTCCTTCAGTCCATCCATACTTTCCGCAATCAACACCAGATCATCTGCATACAACAACTCCCACGGTAAACCCTCCTTTACGGTCTGAGCCAGCACCTCCATCACAGCTACAAATAGTAGTGGACTTAGTACCGACCCCTGATGCACTCCCACCTTCACCTCAAACTCACCACTGTTCCCGTCCTTCGTCCTTACAGCTGTGCGTGCTCTTTTGTACATTGCCATCACTACTCTGATCAACCATTCCTCCACTCCTAACTTCCTCAATGCCCATGTCAATACTTTGCGTGGAACCCTATCGAATGCTTTCTCCAGATCAACAAACCCAAAAAACAACTTCTTCCTCTTATCCATGTACTTCTCCTGCAACTGCCTCACAATGAAAAGCGCATCTGTCGTTCCTCTTCCTGGCATAAATCCAAACTGCATTTCGTCGATCTTCACTTTCTTCCATATCCTCCTCTCCAACACCCTTTCCAATACCTTCATTCCATGCTCCAATAACTTTATCGCTCGGTACGAGCCACACTCCAGAGGGTCACCTTTCCCCTTGTATAGAGGGACGAGGGTACTCAGTTCCCAATCCACTGGAATGCGGCCTTCTTTCACCACCAGATTACAGATCTCTGTCATTCTCTTCACACCCCAACTTCCTGCTGCCTTCAACATATCTCCCACAACTCCCGTCGGCCCTCCCGCTTTTCCACTCTTCATTGCTTTTATCGCTTCCTCAACTTCCTTCTCAGTTATCTTCTCTGCCGGTCCTAAAACTGGGTTACTCTCTATGTTGCCATCCCATTCATTCTCTGTATTCAACAGCATTTCCATATATCTTTTCCATCTTCCTTTAATTCCATCTGGGTCGACAACGATTTGTCCCACTTCATCCTTCAAGCAACTCACCCCCATCACATCACACCTCTCTTTTGCTATCTGCTTTGCAATCCTGAATACTGCTTTCTGACCCTCTTCCGAATCCAAGTGTTCTCCGAACATTTTCCTACATGCCTCCTGCGCCTTTGCTACCTCTTTCTTTGCAGCCTTCCTGGCTGCCTTATAACTTTCATGCTCTGCTGTTTCTGCTCCCGTACCCTTCGCCTTCTGCCACTCTTTGAACTTCTTCCTCTTCTCGTCAATCCTCTTTCCAACCTCAACATCCCACCACCATGTTTCCGAGTGCCTCGGTGGTCCTTTTGTCCATCCACATACCTCACCAACGGCTCCCAACAGACTAGCTTTCATTGACATCCAACCACTTTCAAGCTCAACCACATCATCCTCTACCCTACTCAGCCTCTCTTTTAATGCCTCCCTTACTGTCACCTCTTTCAACCTCCACACCTTCATTCTCGGTTGGTACTTCACCCGCCGAGCTCTCCTCGCACCTTTCACCCTTATGTCGCAGACAACCAAGTGGTGCTGTGAAACAGCCTCCTCCCCCGGGATCACCTTTGTGTCCCGGAGGTGCCCCCTATCTCGCCGACGCACCATCAGGTAGTCAACGGTTGTTGTCGACCCACCTGACGTGTATGTAACAAGCTTATTGTCCTCTTTGTGGAACTGAGTATTACAAATCAACAAATCAGCTCCATCAGCAAACTCCAAAATCCTTTCACCTTCTCCATTTCTCACACCATATCCGTAACCCCTATGATGAACTCCCTCAAAACCATCCATACTCCTTCCCACATGTCCATTCAGGTCTCCTGTGGGAAGGAGTATGGATGGTTTTGAGGGAGTTCATGGGGGTTACGGATATGGTGTGAGAACCCCCATGAACTCCCTCAAAACCATCCATACATTATGTTATCATTATTACGAAAATGATATTACTATAAAAAAACCGAGGGTAATTCCTTACTTCCGTGGTTTTTAGTACAGTACACCACTTATTATTGATTCATTAACCATACACCGCTTCAATCCATTAAATTTGCATTCACGACTTCGGGATTAAAGTGTTATGGTTATATTTACTATATTATTATTGTTATTATAACAAAAACGATACTACTGTATTAAGAAACCTGGGCTTAATTTGGCCAAAGCGGCCTGAAGGTGAGGCATGAAGGCATGAAGCCAAACGCCGATACGTACTGTGTCGTTGGAAGATCATTAACGTCTATGCTTTTGATATTTGATGATCATTTTAACAATCGGTTTGTTTGTGTTTCACACTGAATGAAAAACGTAAAGGTAGAGCATGGCGCTTGTGATATATGACAGGTTCAACGATATGTTCGGCCTGAACGGCATAGGAATCAAAATGGCGGAGAGTGGAGTCAGCCGTTGTACGCTGTAATGACATCAGACATAAACACATCACCCTGTCATGTGACCAGATCCTCAGCTCTGATTGGTATACGTTTGAGGGGACAGACATACATACATACATACGGATGGATAGACAATGTTCTAGATGGCTTTGCCCTATGGGCTACGCCATAAAAATAGACCTAGATACAACAATATAGGAGCTAGACAACGAAGCATCTTACAAATACTTTGGAGTAGAAGCGGGCCACCAAATTTGTCACTAAAATGCACAAAACAATTACCAAAGAATACTTGGGTAGAATGAGGCTGATCCTGAAAACATAATATCTCACCCCAAGAAACAAAATAAAAGCCATAACACAACAAGCATTACCACTGTTCCAGTACAGCTGCAGAATAGTAAACTGGTCACAAGCAGATATCAAAAACTAGATATGAAAAGAAGGAAACTCCTCAACATCCATAAAAAAAATATAAAAAATCAGTGCATCCCAAAAATGTACCTGCCGAGGAAATAAGGAGGTGGCGGCGGCCTGATGGAACTCAATCAAGTGCACAGAGGTATGGCTGTAGGACTAGCAGAGTACATGAAAAGCTCAAGAGACTACCGAATACAATTTGTGTACAAGCCTGAACACAACAAGGCAGAAAAGGTATCTCTCACTCACCTTGCAAAAAACTTCCAAAAACAGGTGTGATTGGAAGATGTTACGCACCAAACCAAAATACCAACAAATACAGACCCAACTGCAAAAAAGACAAATAAAAATACAAGATGAAATACCAGCAGATATAGAGTGACAGCCTGGAGAAAGACAAAAGAGCAGGGAAAAAAAAAAAAAAAAAGTTGGACAGATTAGGGATAGATAAAGAAGGATCACTGGAATGGCTAAGAAGAGGACAGCTCAACTGGGACGGAAAACGAATCATTATTAATGCCCAAGAGCAGGGACTACACCAATGGCTTTAAGAAGATGGCAGGACTGAGTCAATCGGACAAGTGTAGGTTCTGCAAGGTAGAAACAGTACCTTGCAGAACCAGAAAGAAAGCACGAGGCACCTCCTATCAGGATTTAAAAAACTCATGTCAGAACAGCTGTACACCCAAAGGCACAACAAGGTATGTACAGTAATCCATTGGGACATCTGCAGAAATTTCAATATCCCAGTTCCACAAAACCCATCGAAACATGAACCAAAAGCAATCATTGAAAAAAAGGACATAATGCTCACATAGGACCTGTTCCATCCAGCATGAACATAGAAAACAAAGCACTGCGATCGGACATAGTACTTAGATACTAAAAGGAAAATAAGGCATTGCTAATTGAGGTTTCAGTACCCAGTGATTCTGGTCTAAATAATGCAGAAATCAGTCCAAAACTTTTTGAATATATCGTGCAACTTATCGTTTATGGTCCCATCTCTAAATGGTGAAGAATCACTTAAAAAATAATAAGATCCAGATCTAGATCTTCACCAAAATTTAATCAATTCCTTCTTGGAACACACACCCAACATGCCTACAAATTTCATCCACGTCCGTCGATAACTTTTGGAGATATCCTGCATATCCTGAAAGACAAACAGACAGACCTTCGGTGGCAGAGGTAATAATAATGAGAGGAGGGGTACTACAGATGTGAAGGAAGGTAAGAAAATTTCCCCATTTTTTTTTAGGACAAAAAAGGCAGAATGCTTGCAGGAAGAAAACATTGGTCATTCACAACACTAATTTTGACTTCAATATGCGATGATCATTTTGTTGAACATGAAAGTTCTCATTTGTGAAAATTGTGCACTGATAACATTACTTCTTCCATCACGATTGTTAAAAGCCAATTTATTTCAACTTGCATCCTTCGCCATGCCAATTATTCTCAACCAATCTGCAATAGGAATTATCATAGAAAATACATTTGCCACAAAACAAGTCGATTGTGCAAATATCAATAATCATCTGTGATTATTTCACTGAAATCGCTCATGTTGTAAGAAAGGTGGTGGCAGATAAGTTACAATGTCAATTCTGGAGGAAGAAAGGGTGGAATTGAGGGAAATTTAGGGAAACTAGTACATTACCCATCGGATGATTGCATCATCATCCTATAGTGGCACACACACCTGTGACCAGTTACATTTTGGCTGAGTAAACTTACACATGCAATGCTGACATGTGAAAAAAATAGCACCACCACTTATTCCTTTTCCATTGATATTCATCATAGAATGAGGCACATGTATTGAATAACATGCATGACATATTGATCAGAGCAGAAAACAAGCACAGATACATTCAAAGTACACCGCTCCCATGCCAAATCATTAAATATCTCACAGCGCGGCGTTGCCGGGGCGCCTCCGGTGCACGGCAACACCGCAGTGCAGCTCATAGAGACTGCATTGGGAGGGAGACGTGTACAATAATGAATTGATTAATTGTACAATTAAAATCAATAAAAGGTTATCACAAAATATTTTCTTAATCAATTGGCTAATAGCATAACTAAACCACTAGTGCTTCATCCGAAGATGTATCTTTTAAAAAATTAATTAAATAATTAATTAATAAAAAATTAAATAATTAATTGATTAAATGATTAATCCATAAATCAAAAATATCCTCGATAGCCACATCACTTGGTCACTGCCATGTCCAAATATTAGCTTCCTAGCTCAAAAGGTGCCTGAGATATTGGCCAAATGAGAAAGAAAATAAATAAATGATTAATAATGAAAATAAATAAATAATAATCATTAAAAAATTAAATTATTAATCAATTCGGTCATAGAACACATAAACCACCACCATTTCATCAGAATCCGTAACTTTAAAAAAAAAAAATTTTAGTCATTGATCGAATAATTAAATAATTAATCGATTAATTGATTAATTAATAAATCAAAAATAGCTTTTGCAGCCAAATCACCTGGTCATGTCGAAATGGCATGTCCTGTATCAGCTTCCTCACTCAAAAGGTGCCTGAGTTAATGGTCAGAAGAAAAAGAAATTTAATTAAAGAGTTGCTAGCGGTACCCGTCCTGCGGGCGGGGCTTCAATTTGGAGGCCCAAATGAAAAGGTAAAATATCAGAAATTGACGGCTTTTTTATTTTAAACGATTCATATAAACATCCGTCAAATCATATCACACGCAAATCATCAAAATCTAAACAGTATCTTTGGAATTTCAATAAAAGCCACATCACTGTTCATATCGGTAAATATTATTCCGTCGGGTTTCAAATCGTGATCGCGATCTGTTAGCGTATTCACCGCCCAAATAGCTATGTGGAATTCTATCATGTAGAGATTAAACGTCGTTTTAACTTTGGCCGAGGTCATTATTTACTTTTAATGATGTTTATATACGAATGATGTTTACATTGGTTTTAGGTCGTCCTTTCCGCATATCTCGTGGGATTGTGAGTTGGAGAGATGGCCGTGATGGCGGAGAGGGGGTTGGAATTCTCTCAAGCAGGGATTCAACCCGTGTCCCTATAAAAGGTCGTTGTCCGAGGTCACCGAGTCCGATTGGTGCAGCTGTGCAGCGATCGGTGCAGCCGTTTGTGCGGAACAGGAGATACCCGTGCTATGCACGGGTGGGAGTCCAGAAGCAAACAGGCAATGCAGATACGGCGAATGCTAAAGCATGAAACCAATAAATTCCACATTCCTGTAGCACCATCAGTCGCACGTCAGACATGGACAGCAAGCTCTTGAAGGACTTCCATGAAAAACGTACCCGTTCACAAACAAACGGGTACGTTCACGTATAGAAACATCAATCGTGGGACCGTGGCAACGGTAAGATATGGCGATGGCAAAATATCAGAAATTGAAGGGTTTTTTAAATTTTAAACGATTCATATAAACATCCGTTGAATCATATCACACGCAAATCATCAAAATCTAAACAGTATCTATCTATAATTCCAGTAATCTCTGTGTGTGTGTCTGTGTGTGTGTCTGTGTGTGTGTCTGTGTGTTTGTTTGTCTGTGACCGCTGTTTCTCGACAACCACGGGTCCGATATACTTGAAACTTGCCAGGTATATTGCTGGGGACCTGAGGATGTGCCTTTTCAAGGTTTCATATTAATCGGAGAAGTAGTTACCGAGCTATTAGTAAAAGTAACGCAAGCCGTTCGCTTTGGCTTTGCGAATGGACCAAACCATTTCATGTAAATAGAGGGGGGGGTTCTACCGTACTCGCAAGCCGTTCGCTTTGGCTTTGCGAATGGACCAAACCATTTCATGTAAATAGAGGGGGGGGGGGGGTTCTGTGGTCGTTACTGCCACGTGGTTTCAAAGTTTTTTTTTGTTGTTGTTGTTTTCACGCATGTTTTTTTGCACCCACGTACGGGCACGCCCTAGTATTTAGAATTTCAATAAAAGCCACATCAATGTTCATATCGGTAAATATTATTCCATCGCGTTTCAAATCGTGATCGATACACTATGATCATCGTGATCGTGAATCGTGATCGATAATCGTGATCACAATCGCTATGTCGTATGTACTCCCGATACGTGTACCAAATTCCCGATACGTGTAACTGTACCAAATGAACAGTTAAAAGGATTTTGAGCCGATAGCTGTTACGGCCTTGGCAAGATCGATGGAGACAGCGATCTGTTAGCGATCCATGGAGTATCACATGCAAATAATATAGGCGTGTTAGCGATCGATGGAGATGGAGATCGACGGATTTAACATCCGTTAAATCATATGACACGCAAATCATCAAAATCTAAACAATATCTTACTATAATTCACCAAATATCCCACAGTGATCGATACACTATGATCGTGATGATCGTGATCATGAATCGTGATCGATAATGGTGTTCACAATCGCTATGTCGTATGTACTCCCGATACGTGTTTCCTTTAGTTGAAATGGGTTAGAATTCTCTCAAGCAGGGTTTCAACCCGTGTCCTTATAAAAGGTCTTTGTCCGGGGTCACCGAGTTCGATCGGTGCAGCTGTGCAGCGATCGGTGCAGCCGTGCAGCGATCAGTGCAGCCGTTTGTGCACGCACCCGGGAAAACAACATCGTCACAATGAGAACAATTAACGTCATGCAGACACGAATTAGTACATGGGCTTATGTATATTTGTGGACCGTTTTGCTAGATTCTTGGCAACAAGGCTTAAATCACTCTAAATAGCATATAAAATAAAAAAATTACTGTTGCCAAATTTTCACGACATCTTCATGGCGGCCATCTTGGATTTCAAGATGGCCACCATTTCGGACCTATTTTGCCTTATATCTCACTTATTAATCAAGGTATCAGCACAGGAATAGTGTCCTTACCCACATTTTCGGGGTCAAGGAAGACAATGGTAATAATCAAATTTCAGCTGGATGGCCAACATCTTTATAATTTCAAGATGGCCACCATTTTTTTATCTAGTTTTGCCCAAACTCCAGGTCAAAGCCATACTTTAAAAGGTTTTCATGTATATCAGGTTTAAATATAAATGTCCTGGTATTGAATCTATTTACTTTTACTCATAGGTACTTACATTTTTAGATAATGGTTAGGATTGGATTGGGAGGGGGTGGATAGGAGGTGTGGGGACAGGGGAGTTCTTCTGCCAGATCCACACCCAAATATTATCTAAAGAATCAAGCTACCGTACATCTAGTTTTAGTCAAATATTATTCCTGAAACTGTGTTGGATGACTTTTTAACAATCTTTATTCTTTTCAGATGTGCAGCAGACGACCTTGAGAAGTTGCATTCTTGGATAACTGTGGATTGAAATTGCCATCTTGGAATTCGGTTGGCAAAGACCTGTTGGTGAAAACTGGTAGTGAGGTAGTGGCACTGAAAGTGACGACATCCCTGTTTGCTCGACTACTAGTCATTGCAAGGTCATCGAGGGAAGCAGTGGATCTAGAGGAAGTGGTAGGGGCACATGAACTGTCCAATACCAATAGAACTCTTCTCCAGCCAAATGGAATGGTCCACCCCACCACCGACAAGAGCAAGATCATATCACTCCTGGAGGGTCTTGTGAAATCCAGTGATGACACAAACTCAAGTGACCATGCTGAAGAACTTGCAGAACACCCTGAGAATGTGCAAGAAAGACCCAGGACATGCTTAATTGTTGATAGAATGGCGCTATTGAAAGAATTAATGTGTCAAGAAATTTCAGAACTGCAAGGAGCTAGGCACAGCATATGTACAGCTAGCCGAATGCAGAGGACGTGCTTATGAGCAGCTTCGGGTTGTGTTTGACAATTACACAATTGATGCATCATTGAAGGAAGGAACAAGGGAACGTCATAGAGGCAAGACCAAGGCAGTGAAAAACTATATTGTTGATGAGCAAACCAAAATCAAGGACACCAAGTCATTCCTTGCTCGTAATGTCACAAAGGATTCACTGACACTCTTCCTGGCAAATAGATTGATCAACAGTAGATCCTCCATGCAGATTGTAACGGTGACAAGGATAAGTGTCCAGAGCAATTTTGAATGTGAAATTGCTAAAGAGGTCAGTAGCCAGGAGGAAGCTGACACACTCATGATTTTGCATGCAGTGCAACTTGTGAAAACAGGATTCATTGTGAGTATCTATTCCCCAGACACAGATGTGTTGTTACTTGCTCTACGTCGAAGTGATGACCTAGGAAGTGATGCTGCAGTTATCATGGGCACTGGAAAAAACCGTCGGAAAATCTTACTAAGGCCAATCTATGAACAGCTTGGTGCTCAGAGGGCAAAAGCACTTGTTAATTGGCATGCTCTCACCGGCTGTGACACCACTGGCCACATTCAGGGCAAGAGTAAAACAACTTGCTTCAAGGCATTCACTGAAAGTAGTCAAACAGTAGTGTCAGCAATTGCTCAGCTTGGAGAGGGTGATAAACCATCTGATGCTGTCCTAGAAGGATGTGAAGAGTATTTCTGTCGCTTCTTCTGTCCGAAAGTGTCACAATAAGAAGTGCTGCTGAACTACGATGGCACCTATTCCGCCAGCTGAAGGCTGATCAGGGAGTCGAGAAACTAACACCAACTGCTGGTGCCTGGAAAGAGCATGTCCAGCGTGCTCATTTGCAAGCACACACGTGGGCACAAGATCTAACTCTAAATCCAACTGTGATCGACCCAAACACCTTGGGATGGGAAACTGTTGGAGGCGAATTGAGACCAGTCCTGACGCAGGTTGCAATTGCTCCAGCCTCAATTCTCCAACTTGTTCGCTGTGGCTGTGGACGAGCTGCAAAGAGTCCTAGCAAATTGTGTTCACGAAGGTGTTCATGCAAAGCTAGGAATGTAGTCTGTCCCGAATTGTGTAACTGTGATGCTGATTTGGAGAAATTCTGCAACACTGATGCCCAGCCTATTGGGAATGACATTGTGTTTGATCAGTAGAGAGCCCGTCGTTTGGATTTTTGATAGGAGTTGTTTGATGAAACAAACTGATTAACAAACTGTAGCATTGCTTTCAGAAAAGGCTTAAGTCTATGATGGTTGCTAGCCACCACAACTAGTCTTCATCAATTGTCTCAGACTAAGACACTAGGGCTATGTTTGCTCATACTTTGATTAAAAATGGCGGCCATCTTGAAATTATAAAGATGTTGGCCATCCAGCTGAAATTTGATTATCACCATTGTCTTCCTTGACCCCGAAAATGTGGGTAAGGACACTATTCTTGTGCTGATACCTTGATTAATAAGTGAGATATAAGGCAAAATAGGTCCGAAATGGTGGCCATCTTGAAATCCAAGATGGCCGCCATGAAGATGTCGTGAAAATTTGGCAACAGCAATTTTTTTATTTTATATGCCATTTAGAGTGATTTAAGCCTAGTTGCCAAGAATCTAGCAAAACGGTCCACAAACTTTGGTTTCCCAACATAAGCCCATGTACTAAATGTTATGCGGGAGTCCAAACCTGAGAATTCTGGAGACTAAAGCTGAAATTGGGAAAACTAAATAGCCTATTTTACTCCTGGAGATCATGACATGGGTAATGAACGTAGAGCAGCAACGAAGGCTGGAAAGGGTGGAAATGCGAATGGTTCGGTGGATGTGTGGAGTATCGTTGAGAGAGAGGAAGACAAATGATGAATTGCGAAAGATGATGGGAATAGAGCCTGTGATTGATGCTGTGAAGAGGAACAGGTTGAGATGGTTTGGTCATGTGTTGAGGAACGATGAAAGTGACTGGTTGGGAAGAGTGATGGAAATGAATGTAGAAGGAAGTAGAGGACGGGGAAGACCGAGAAAGACTTGGCTAAAGATGGTGGAAGAAGAAATGCGGGCAAGGGGGTTAACAAGGAGAGATGCAGAAAATAGTGCAAAATGGAGAAGATTGTCATGGGGACCGCAAGGCTAACCCCCGCTCTGGCAGGGAAAATGGCCTTAAAATGCATGTTGTTTGTTGTTGTACTCCTGGAGATCCCAGGATTATCCACCCAAAATATCCTTGCGATCGATTCAGCAGTTTTTACGGTACCTTCGAACAGACAGATAGACAGACAGACAGACGGATATTTGGTGAACTATTTAATTAATTAAATATGTACTTGATTAATCGCTAATAATTAAATAACTCCTCAATTAATTGATTAATTCAAAAACAAAAAATACAGTTTTTGACAACGTACTTGCTCACGATTGTGCGGAAATTTCAGCCTCCGAGCTCAAAGGATGGCTGAGATATCGCCCGGACAAACAAGAAAGAAAACAAGAAAACAAACAAGTAAAGATACATTCAAAGTACACCGCCCCCATGCCAAATAATGAAATATCCTTCAGCGCGGCATTGCCGGCACGCCTCCAGTGCCCGGCAACACCGCAGTGCAGCACGTACATAGAGAGTGCATTGGGAGGGAGAGGTGTACAATAATTGATTGAGTAATTGCATAATTAAAATGAATAAAAGATTATCACAAAATATTTTCTTAATCAATTGGCTAATAGCATAACTAAACCACGAGTGCTTTATCCGAAGATGTATCTTTCAGAAATTTAATTAAATAATTAATTAATAAAAAATTAAATAATTAATTGATTAATCAATAAATAATTAATCGATTAAATGATTAATCAACAAATCAAAAATATCCTTTACAGCCACATCACCTGGTCACTGTCATGTCCAAATATTAGATTCCTAGCTCAAAAGGTGCCTGACATATTGCCCAGATGAGAAAGAAAATAAATAAATGATTAATAATTAAAATAAATAAATAATAATCATAAAAAAATTAAATAGTTAATCAATTGGCTAATGGAATACATAAACCACCACCATTTCATCCGAATCTGCAACTTAAAAAAATAATTAATTAAGTCATTCATCGAATAATTAAATAATTAATCGATCAATTAATTAATCAATAAATCAAAAACACCCTTTACAGCCAAATCACTTGGTCATTGTCATGTCCAAATATCAGCTCCCGAGCTCAAAAGGTGCCTGAGATATTGCCCAGATGAGAAATAAAATAAAGAAATAATTAATAATGAAAATAAATAAATAATTATAAAAAAATGAAATAATTAATCAATTCGCTAATAGAACACGTAAACCACCACCATTTCATCAGAATCTGTACCTTAAAAAAAATGTTTTAGTCATTAATCGAATAATTAAATAATTAATCTATTAATTAATTAATTGATTAATCAATAAATCAAAAATATCTTTTACAGTTGAATCACTGTCATTGGCATGTCCAAATATCATCTTCCTAACTCAAAAGGTGCCTGAGATCATGGCCAGAAGAGAAAGGAAATAAATAAGTACATAATGAATCGCTAATAATTAAATAACTCATCAATTAATTGATTAATCAAAAAACAAAAAATACCGTTTTTTGACAAAGTACGTTCTCACTATTCTGCCGAAATTTCAGCTTCCCAGCTCAAAGGGTGGCTGAGATATCGCCCGGACAAACAAGAAAGAAAACAAGAAAACAAACAAGAAAACAACCAGAGTGAAAACTGAGTCCTCCCTTTCAGCGTGCGTCACTGCCGAGCCCCCTTCAGTGCCCAGCAATGACGATTTGCAATGCCTGGAGATGGCAGAGGAAAGGAGCGGTGTACAATATTGATGATTGTTCATGTACGCAATAAGACAATCGATCAAACACTCACATCCTATTTATTGGAGTTATTACATTTACAGGCAGCAATATGTCGTTATTTCAGTGCTGTTTTGAGGCTAGAAATATATATATACTGTTCATCTCACTTCTGATATGTGGTTTATGGATCAAAGAGGAACAATGCACACATAAAAATAATGAAATATGGCTTTTGGAGATGTATAGCAAAGTATTAGACATCTGAACACATTGCTGTAGTACACACAAAATGAGGCATGTCTAATCTGGCACGATGAAGACAGCAAGAACGTTTACTACATGTGTATCTTACAAAGTACTAGCGGGGTCACCCGTGGGATTCCCACGGGTGACCCCGCAAGTTTGCATTGACGTTCGTCGATGGACTCGTTCGCCCGTCTCATTCGTTTTCTTGCTGCATCCTGTTCAAGTCTGCGTTCTTCATCGATCGTCTCATTCATTTTGGAAATAGAAGTTTCCACGCAGCGCATGAATTGTCACGATCCTCAAGAGGAATTTGTCTCGTAATCATCAAATGATAAATGGCAAGTAAATTATATTGTGGAAAATTAAAGATTTCAAATAAACCTATTTAAAGTGTATTCGCACATAACTAATTTTAAAAAACGAAGAAATATCTCTCGGTAATTTCCTGAAACATATTTTACTTCCGGCTAATAATGTTGAATTAAATAAAAACGAAGAAATATATGTCGGCATCATTGTTGACGTTTTTGTGACGACTGTCATCAAACGAAAAAGTAATATATCTTAACGGAAAAGCAAAAGCGAATTTTTAATATATATGTCGACACGTTGCCGTCGGTGTCATGTTGGGCGGTGTATGATACACCATGACGCGATTTTAAAAAATATATCTGCATTTTCCCGCGTGTGTGGAATGTTCTCAATTATTGCTGACACCGACTCTAAAACCATCGATAAAAATGAAATCATATGGTGAGTTAGATTGGAGATAAAGGCGTGAGAGAGACTCAATGGCCTTGAAGTTACAGGCATTTGAGAATTCATTTCGTTCTATAAACGGCAACTTTCATCGGATTTTCTTCTCGTTTTTTTTCAACCGAGTCTAAAACTATGTTAGCGACTGTGAAAAATGAAATGATATATCGAATTTAAAATAGATATCGACACATTGCCGTCGGTGTCATGTTGGGCGGTGTATGATACACCATGACGCGATTTTAAAAAATATATCTCTGCATTTTCCCGCGTGTGTGGAATGTTTGTGGAAAATTAAAGATTTCAAATAAACCTATTTAAAGTGTATGCGCACATAACTAATAAAAAAAACGAAGAAATATCTCTCGGTAATTTCCTGAAACATATTTTACTTCCGGCTAATATGTTGAATGAAATAAAAACGAAGAAATATATGTCGGCATCATTGTTGACGTTTTTGTGACGACTATCATCAAACGAAATAGTAATATATCATAACGGAAAAGCAAAAGCGAATTTTTAATATATATCGACACATTGCCGGCGGTGTCATGTTGGGCGGTGTATGATACACCATGACGCGATTTTAAAAAATATATCTCTGCATTTTCCCGCGTGTGTGGATTGTTCTCAATTATTGCTGACACCGAGTCTAAAAGTAAAACCATCGATAAAAATGAAATCATATGGTGAGTTAGATTGGAGATAAAGGCGTGAGAGAGACTCAATGGCCTTGAAGTTACAGGCCTTTGAGAATTCATTTCGTTCTATAAACGGCAACTTTCATCGGATTTTCTTCCCGTTTTTTTTCAACCGAGTCTAAAACTATGTTAGCGACTGTGAAAAATGAAATGATTTATCGAATTTGATTTGAAATAAAACTGGGGGAGAGCAAGACACCACGGGCCTACAAAACAGGACTCAAAGCTATGCGAGTTAATAAAATGGTGGATATTTGTTTATAGCCACTCCCAGAATGGGTGGAGCTATGGGTGGAGCTACTCTGCAAACCGAGTAAGCCACACCCCGGACAGACACCCAACAGATAGACAGACAGACAGACAGAATCATCTACGGCTATTATAATATAGATTCCTCTGATATTTAAAGTGTAGATATGTGTTTATTTTAAATGTAGCAGCTTCCAGTGAAGAATGGATAAGGAAAAAGTGAACTATATCCTGTGGAAAATGGGACTGGAGCAGGTACCCGTGGAAGTTCCACGTAATGTAAAATGTGACTATAGGACCTTAACCCTCCCCTCGCCCCCCCCCCCCACCCACCTCTCTCTCCACCCAGCCCACCCTTTTTCCTGCCCCCCATTCTTCCCTCCTCCACCTTTTCCTCCCCATGCACCCCCACTCTCTCCTCTCCCCCTTCCACTCTCTCCCCTCCCTCTTTCCTCTCCCCACTCCTTTCCCCTCACTCTGTCCCCCATCCTCCCCTCATTCTGTCCCCCTCCCTCCCCTCGATCATCCCCCCTCCCTCTCTCTCTCCCCTTGCTCCCTACACTCTGCCCCTCCCTCCCCTAACTCTGTCCCACCTCCCTCCTCTCACTATGTACCCCTCCCTCCTCCTCACTCAATCATCCCTCCCCAAAATCTGTCCCACCTCTCTCCCCTCATTCTGTTTCCCCTTCCTCTCCTTCTCTCTGTCCCTAAGCCTGGTGTTGGCTTTAAGGTGAAGGTGGCTGGCTTAAGATCTTAGGGTCTTGAGTTCAAGCCCCTGTCGTGCCGTTGAAATAACACCAGGTGGGTTGACTCAGCCCGTCACCCTTCCGAGGGCGGCAAAATGAGTACCAGCTTACTGGTGAAAGTGGCACTGCCATGCTTCCTGAAAATGATGCAACCAGCAGCCAAAGGCTGCATACAAAACAACAACTCTGTCCCCCTCCCTCCACTCACTCGATCACCCCCTCTCTGCCCTCCCTCCACCCCACCCTCTCCCCACTACCCCCCCCCCCCCCATACTCCCCTCCCGCCTCCCACATTGCGCCCAACCACAAACAACCATTAAAATGCGTTTTACTTTTAAAAACATCAATATCTGCACATTGTGCAATATCTGCACAATATCTGCACAAATTCCAGTTTTTTGCAACTGAGTATGAAACCATCTTAGCCACGATTAAAAATTAAATTAGACATTGAATTAGAGTTAAGATAAAGCCGTGAGAGAGTCAGAAAGTGCAAGCCATACAAAAGAGGCCTATGAAAGCTCCTCTCCAATATAAACACAGGCTTGGTGCATGCACACCACTGGTTTCCCCACAATACATTGTGACAAAATGACTGTCAACAACATATCGTTTCGCCAACGTGCAGTGATTGAAATCCTCGTGAAAGACAACAACTCCGCTGCAGATTTCTATGGCAGATTGAGTCACGTGTCTACAGAGAAGCCTGCCTGGGCATTAGCAATATCAGAAGGTGGGTGAAACACTTCAAAGATGGAAACACGGACATCGCCAAACAGTCACGCTGTGTTTGGTCGAGAAGCTCCACGACTGAATGCGACGAGTAGAAAGTTGATGTCTCCTCAATTGAAGACCAAAGGGTGATGGTTCGGGAGACTGCAGCACACCTTGGCATTGGAAATCAACACCGTACAGGAGATGATAGCGACCTTGGGATATTTGAATGTTTGTTCCTGTTGGGTTCCCCGTTCTCTTATGGAGGAACAGAAAAACACATTCATATGGATGTGCCATCACAGTTGCTTCAACGACATGCTGCAATGGGTGATGACTTCCTGTTCCATATCGTGACTGGTGAAGAGAGCTGGTTCAACCATTTCTAGCCAGAAACCAAACAGCGAAGCATGGAATGGTATCACTCAACATCTCCAAAAAAGAAGAAGGCCAAAAGAGCCTTCTCTGCTGCAGACCAAATAGTCTAGGGCGATTAGTAATTTCTGTTTTTTGTTTGTTAAAATTGATTTAGCAATGGATTCTGCTTCAGAATATTATAGAGATGTAAAAAAAATAGGGTTCCATTTTTTCTTTTACGTCTAATAGGTAGTAATTCGAAGAAATCCAAGATGGCCGCCATAAAATTTGGAAAATACACTTTTGTGCATATCTTTGTATCTAGATATCATATAAACATGAATAATATGTCCTTTTATATGTTTTCAGACCCAAGGAAGCCATATCTGCCATTGTTTTTACAGAAAAATGCAAGGAAATTAAAATAGTGGGCAATATACCAGCCAAAATGGAGACGGCCGTCGTGAAATCGGATCGTATAATTTCCCAATTAGAATCGATTCAATAAACAATCTTCACTGATAACATTTATTTTGAATACACACACACGCACACGCACACACACACACACACACGCACACACATACACACACACACCTAAACATAAACGATGAATGAACATAAACGATCACATAAACGAATGCCTCATTCATCCTCATCCATATCTATCACACGCGGTTCATTGATGTTTGCTTTGTTGTTACAACTGTAACCCACACACCCACAAACTTCATTACAAGGAATATTGTTATTGCGACAGCTACATCTTCCCATACACCCTTTCTTGCACCCACAGTTCACGAGATTCATTATTGCTTCTGGGGCTGGAGGATTCAGGCATCGACTTGGGGCATAAACCCCATCATCCGAAAGTAACTGCCAACCATACTCGACAGGTGATGGAAGGGACGGATGGCTTTCTGCTGCCTTTCTCCATATCATTGCGATATAATGTGCTCGCTGAACGTGTAACTTTAGCGAACCAGTGGTAGGTGGAAGACTCTCTCCCTCAGCAGCACGGTTGGAGAATAAGAACCAGCGAAGCTCGTTTACTTTCGTGTGAACTTTAGACTTGTACAGCAGACAGACGAAGCGTTCCAGCTGGGAACACACTTCTGGTGACGGATCAGTTTGTCCCAAAGACTCCAGAGCCTCCCATATCTTGTTGTCACATGTCATGAAGACCTTAAAGCACCAGTCCTTGCTCCTGCCAGCGAACCTTCCAGACATGTCACTTCCCGTGAATGCGTGGAATCCAAGTATTGCAGACGCACGTTTCTCTCCTAGCATGCCATGAATAGGTTGGACTGCAATGCTCCTCCTCAACTTTCCCTTCCCAGTGAGAAACCTCGTAGTAGGTGGTAGATCGTGAAATCTCTGAATCAGTAGGAGGAAGATATCGGTATCTGGCGAATCAATGATAACTTCTGCATCTTTGTCGACTGTGAGAGCATGCAGAATTAAGAGTGTATCGGCCTCTTCTTGGCTGTGCGTGAGTAGACTGTCTGGAACTTCAGTGTTGCCCGTGGTCTTAGTTCCTGATGTCACCATGAACTTCTTCAACTTGTTTGGATGAGCCTTGCTGTAAGATAGACACTTCACAGCCAAGTACTCTGTAAGCTCTGCCTTGGTCTTCACATTGGAAAGGAAATCTTTGAGTGAAATCTTCTGGATCAATGTACTATCCCTGACGTGATAGTATGTTGATTTCCCCTTTGTCCTCTTTAGGCGCATTTTGTCTTTCAGTGAGTTATCGATGTATCGGTCGAATACCAACCTCACGTCATCATAATGCACGGCAATATTTTCGAGGCGTTCAATGAACGATTGAGCAAAGTCACTGCATGTAATCATTTGTTCTGTTTTGGAGATCCCGTTAACAAGAGCCATGCCATCAATGATTATCACTCTATGGCGAGAAGTAGTCTCGTTTTCATTGATCACTCCTGATCTTGTGGTTGTGTCTGGGTTTTGGCTGATCTGAGAGGGTTCCTGCAAATTTTGGCTTGAGATTTCATAGTCAGTTGATGGGTCATTAGTTTCTTCCCCAGCGTGTGCTGCTGCATCATTCAAAGCGGCAATTCCCGCGTCTTGATGCTCATTGATTTCTGTCGAAATAGGTTCTCCTGGTGGATCATGTACATCCTGCTCTTCAGGCTCAGCCAGATGCTCAAGTTGACGAAGGATTTTTGCCTTGTCGTATGCCAACAAGAGGGATCCATCAGATGCAAATAAAGAACGTGGAACGATGCCAAATTCATAGGTGCCAATACATTCTTTCAGGTCGAGCTCTGGTCGGCTCCGTGAGATAACGATGAACCTCTGCAACAATCCTCGCTCTTCTTTGACTTTGATCAGCTTGTCGCCCGATCTCACTTCTGTTGTGGCATTCGAACTCTTGAATGTTCGAAGTTTTCTTTTCGTCATTTTGTCCCACACAGAAAGTTTTCCCTCAGCTAAACGATCTGTGGCAAATTGCTGGAACATCTGTTGTCCGATCTCGTCGCGCTCTAAGATGTCGCTGGACACTTTTTCATTCATGACTTCTTTGGTGAGCAGGTTGTAGACCTCGTCTACTTCCTCTTCCAGAAATGGATCGCCATGTTCACGGAACACCCTAGAAAGCTTGGAGGCATGGCTCATCACCCGGGAAAGCTTTCCCCCCGTGATTTCGTGGTGTTGTTTTCTGCTCTGGTTTTCACCAAGACCATATCCCTCCGCAAACTCGTGCAGTGACTTTGACAGCTCAGGTGCAATGAGGAAGAACTTGTCAAGCGCCTTCTCATTTTGAGTTATCCCTACGATTCCTCCAATCACCTTCAGTGTACGGTTTTCTTGCTCAATGCCATGGTCTGGGGCTATTGATGTGAAGCCTGCCAATCCTTTTGTCACACAGAAGTTCCCTTTCATGAATTCCCTCCACAGTTCTGGGTGCTGCTTTTCAGTCTCCTGCATTGTTGAAATGTAGAGAGGGAGCAACCGAGCATAGTTTAGATGATCGTGAGCGAAGAAGTACTTCGTGAGAGACTCGATGCTCTCCATATGCAGCAGCAGATCACGTTGTCTTGTACTTCTAATGAACAGAAGGATAGTCTCAAACTGTTTCATGTAGTTCAGGATGAAGCGCTGTATCTTGTTTGTGCTGACCTCAAATTGTTCCAGTTTTTTGGTCATATCTCTGGACTCCATCATGGCCAATGTTTTTTTTGAGAATGTCGCATAGATTCTTCTCTGGCTCCATGCTCCCGCTGATGTCTCTCTGATATGCCTCTCCCAGACGAACAGATGACTCGTTCAGATAGGCCCTTTCTTCAGGTTCCATTGCCAGGAATCTCTGGAAGTACAGGTTGTACAAAGCGATCAGTGTTACCATGTGTGCCTCCAGAGCTCGATACAAGTGCCTCCCATTTAGTATTTGGCTCACTGTGGTTGGCGAGAAAAGTCCAGCCTCGACCCATGCCTGATCAATTCCACTCCCTTCCACGTATTTTCCTAATGCAGCTAAGGCCCAAAACACAACATGTAGCTCACCAGGTCGGAAGAGGAATTGCTTCCTGATGTCCTCGCGTTCCACCCACAGCTTCATCGCCAGGTCGTATAGCTGCAAATCGAGAGTCATGACTGTGATTGCCTCACTCCCCATAACACGAGTTGTGATGTTGTGAGCTCTCATCAGACCCGTGTACAGTGTATCATAGTCTGTAGGAGGCGACCTTATCAACGGAGGAACGAGAGCAACATTGGTCTTCTCACTGGACGAAGATAGCAAGGAATTGAAGGCTCCCCACGTCCCCGGAGCTGTGAGTTTGACGTCAACTTCTCCTTCTTCCTCGAAGTTCAGGCATCCAATCATCCAGGTCATATCGGTTTTCTTGTTCTTGTCTGTCTCGGGTTTTGATGTGAGCAGCTTGCAGTCGCTCTTTCTCTTCTCGGGTGCTGGCTTCTTGCAGGTCAACGTTTTACAGCCAACTGCATCATGTATCGTTTGAGCTTTTGATGACCGGTCAAGTTCAATTGGTGGTATCATGGGTGATTTCTCCGGTGATACAGGCTGGTAGATCGCAATTGCTGTACCATGAAGGGTATTCATCCCGCAAGGAGTTGACTCTAGAAAATCGATGTTGTCCATGGCAAACCAGACGAACGTGTCCTGAACCAACCATGGTGGTAGACAGATGCCTCCGGTGGACTCCATTTGCTTCAGTACGGAGTTGGCAATGCTGGTCTCAATCTCCATGACCTTTTTGTAGGAGATGGCGAGGTCCAGATGTGCAAGTTTCTCTACAAGCGCCTTGGATCGTGTGTTTTTGTGTATGTCGAGAGCTAAGCCCACACTCAATGGAGTTTCAAATCGTTGTTTGAATGATCCATCCTCGCTTCTTGGTTCGTACGATACCTGTCGGTCAGATTTATAAGCACCGACAAAGTGCTGCGCCAACAATGATGCACTCACACCAATGGAGTCCTCCCTGTTGCTATTTCCTACTTTCCTTGTTCCCATGACTGCATGCTTGCAGAAGATGTTGAGCATCGGGGGTGGCTTGTAATCAGCAAAGGTTCCATTAAATTTCCATGCTGGGGAAGATGCGATGTCTTTCCTCAATATTTTCGCAGCTCGCAAAAGTACTTTAAAATCGTCTTTGATGCTGTCTGCTGTAATTGTGCTTGATATCATGTGGTCTTTGAGCTTTGTGGAAAGAATCTGCTCTGGCTTTGTTTTGTTTGAGGGCCGGCTGAAATGAACATCGGCAATGTTGTCTAGGATCAATTGTTTCAGGTATGGCTTATAACTATGGTTGTCTGAGACCGGAAAGTCGTGCTCCTTAAGTAAATTGACATAGGTTACATGAATTTCATTCATATTCAGCACAGCATTTTCAGTAGTATCATTCAACGCAGTTTCAACAATTTCAATGAGTTCAAGGTCTGATAACACCTGACCAAAGTTAACATTGGTTGTTTCTGTTTGTTTTTCCGTCTTAACTATAGCACGTTTGGCCTTAACTACACATGGTAAATGATATTTCATGTCCTCAGCCATTGCTTGCAATGGGTCAGGCGAACTTATGACACTGTTCAGTCTCACTTTCAGATTGTCATTACTTGTTTCTTGGCCAATGTTTCTGATCTGGAGTCCCATGTTCTTTGTTGACACATTGTGTAGTTCACTTCCTCTGTCTTCCTGGCATATGACACATCTGAGCGCGTCAAATGTCTGTTCTCGGGAACACCTTCTGGATGTTGACGTGCTTTCCCCTAGATCACTAGAACTTGGTCGTCCTCTCTTTTTCAGTCGGATTTCTGCGGCACTGCCTGATGTTGTTCCTTTCTCAAACCTAGCCTTTGCTCGATCAATGTGCATCTTATTGGTAACATCTTTGTAACAAGCTTTATGGTAGCGGAGACCTTTTGCGAGCAATTCTTCAGCAGAGGAATATTGCAAACGTCTATTCAATGATGCAAACTTTGTTTCACCATACGTGTACTGTTCCTCAGCACCTGCCATCAGTTTCTCGACAGAGGAGAGTTTTGGTTTCGTTACAAAGGTTGTATAGTCTGTTTGCCCTATGGCCATTTGGCATACAAAACAAAGTCCGAAATCTACTGACTTCTCAATCTTCCTGGGTGGTGAGTCACTCATCTTGAAGGTAGGTGTAATTTTCTAGACACTCTTGAACTGTCGTCGGTCCTGCAAAGATAGATACTACTATTCAGATTCACATTTCGTCAACACAGTCAAAACCAGACCTTAACTAGATGGTGGAAACTTAATTAACCGATTTCATGCCGGCCGACCCCACTTTGGCTGGTATATGTCCACTATTTTATTTTCCTTGCATTTTTCTGTAAAAACAATGGCAGAAATGGCTTCCTTGGGTCTGAAAACATATAAAAGGACATATTATTCATGTTTATATGATATCTAGATACAAAGATATGCACAAAAGTGTATTTTCCAAATTTTATGGCGGCCATCTTGGATTTCTTCGAATTACTACCTATTAGACGTAAAAGAAAAAATGGAACCCTATTTTTTTTACATCTCTATAATATTCTGAAGCAGAATCCATTGCTAAATCAATTTTAACAAACAAAAAACACAAACAATATTGTTATGACATATGGGCCTGCACTAAAAAGACCAAAAGAGCCTTCTCTCCAAAAAGTGCACTTCAGGAAAAGCGCCTGATGAAAAAGGATGTCACCTTTCAACATGACAATGCTCGACCAGGCACTGTGCGTCTGACATTGGAGGAAATCTCAAAGAATGGCTGGGTCCGTCACTCAACCCTGTTTTACATCACAAAAACATTGCAGTGTGGTTCAGCAAGGCAAATAACATAGGGGCAATACCCCTGGCGCTCACCTGGAACAATCAACAGCATACTGCACCGACTAAGGGTATTTTAAACCAATTTCAATGGTTGCTACAAGACAGAGCAGCATGCAGAATCATACCAACATAATCATAAGACTTCAAACAAACAAAGAAAAACATCCCTATTTTGGGGGGCAACCCCCCATCTCCCAACCCCATATAACCCCCAACCCCAACTTTGGGACAGCATGGGTGATGAAGGTTGTGGTGAAGGTTGTGGTGAAGTTTCATCTAAATAGTTTGTGTCGTTTCAGAGGAAAAAGCAAATTCCTATTTTGGGGGGTCAAACCTGGATCCACTTTGACCCCAGTAAACCCCCTTAGACCCCGATATTTTTAATGCCGTGAACAAACTTTAGTCACAACACAGCACATATAATTTGTGCCAAATTTGGTCACAATCCCATCAGCGGTTTCAGAGAAGAAGTTGCAAGTGTTTATGGACTGACAGATGGACGGACAATGCGCCATCGCAGAAGCTCCCCTGAACTTCGTTCCAGGTGAGCTAAAAATCATTTAAAGATGTATAGTGAGTGTGTCCCAGAAAAAAAGGATCACTACGTGTAAATTCAACATTTTTTGCATTTTACAGCACAAAAACTATACAGTGTTGGCCAGCAAGGCCAAATATGGTTACAAAACTGTATATCCCAATTTTTTTTCAAGTGTACAGTGTATTCCAGAACAAAGTATCACTTTTTGGAAATATCACCACTTTAAATTTCCCACTTAAAGGAGAACGGACACGACCAAAACAACTTTGCAGATTTCGAAACAGAAACATATCTTAAACACTTCTATTGAGTTCATTTCACAAATATCTTCGCGGTTTTATTAGAATTTGTCAAAATATCGCCAAACAAGCAAAATCAGTTTTGTCAAAACCGCAAACCGGAAATGACGTTTGCGAAGTAACCCAGTTTTTCGTTCTTAAAGCCTTGTTGGCTTCGTGACGATCAGAACATCGCTTTCTTTTCGTTACGATCAGTTGGAATCATGCCCAGTCGTTGTGGCTGCTGCTAGTGCGTGCCCGTACGTGCGGGGAGGTACGTGGACATACGTACGTTGACGTACATACCAAAAATAAGGCCTCACTGTCCGGAAGTTCGCATATCACAGTTACGATTAATCGCAAATTAGTTTTAATGGCCAATTATTCAATTTTCAAACCGCGAGGCAGAAACAACAAACACACGCGGTTCCTTCGCTGTAGCTTGACCGTACGTGCAAAGAAAAATTAAAACTTGCATCGTTCCTTCGGTCTTTGCTCTCGTCGTTGGCCGTTTCTTCGCTCTCGTACAAAACGTATGTGTTTGCTAAATAAATGGCCATAACTTGGTAACCACTTGTCCAATTAATAGCAAACCTTGAAAATCCACATCCTCAGGTCCCCAGCAATATACCTGGCAAGTTTCACTTAGATCGGACCAGTGGTTGTCGAGAAACAGCGGTCACAGACATACACACAGAGATTGCTTGCATTATAGAGAGTGCTATAATGATACAATTACAACTCAACTGATACACCTGCAGTGCTGCACTAAGTCAATAAAGTCGTATTCGTTTCTGTGTTTCTATCCATTTCTTGCCCCACGGCACCGAACATTAATTAAATATTAGTTATGTATTCCATTGACCAGAAAAAGAAACTTTTTCAATTAAAAAAGAGACATAAAAATGAATACCATTCAGTATTTTGGAGGTGCCCGAGATCAAAATCGATCGCCATTGTGTCTGTGTCCGACGATTTCTCTTCTTCACTCTCTGGACGGTATGGTTCGAATCTGTATGGGAGAATCGAGTGTGATTCCCCAAGATTATTAACTTTCTCTTCATTTTCCGCATCAGATTGGTCAGAAATATTGCTGATATCCAGACTTACGCAACTATCGGAGTCGGTGTCTACCATTGTTTACTATTGCGCAGTCACATCAGCTTCCTCTGATGATGTCACGATGATGATGATAGTCATCACCAGATGCTGGCCGGCGCGAGAGAAATCGTCTGCTATTGGCATTTTAAAACTCGGATATCTCACGATTCACGCATGCTAGAGCAACAATTTTTGCGCCAAACTTAATCTTTTTTGTTGCTACAATTAATTAATCTTAAGCATTTGATGTCTATACTCATGTCCGTTTCCCTTTCAGGTGGGCAAACATGGACACCGCCAATAACACCCAAGGGCAGGAGTACCAATGTTAATCTTTACAACGTTGCATTTATCTCCACACTAAGCGAGGCAACTAAGGATACATTCCTCCTCCTTATGGATGCTAGCCCGTAGGGTTTGTCCCTGCTCTATTCTTTAAATGCTGAGTGTCAAGACAAACAAACACACAGACAAACAAACAGACAAACTAGAATGGCACTCAGTAGAGAGCGTACCTCCACCAGGTAAACAGTTTACGTTTTGTATCCCAGAGTAGACCAGAAAATCACAATACAAAATCACATTTAATCAAAATCATCCATCCACAACTTTTAGAGATATCCTGCTATTCATAGTTTTTGTCCCTATCTCCAATGGTGAAGAATCACTGAAAAAATTATATGAGCCGGATCCAGATCTTCACCAAAATTGAATCGATTCTTCCTTGTCGCACACACAACCTGTCCACCATGTTTCGTCCAAATCCGTCCATGACTTTTTGAAATATCGTGCTTTGTATCGGTTTTAGCCCTATCACTCAATGGTGAAGAATCACTTAGAAAATTAAATAATTCTCATATCCGAATCCATATTCAGATCTTCACCAAAATCGAATCGAATTGCCCTTGTCACACACACAACCTGTCCACAAAGCTTCATCAAAATCCGTCTATAACTGTTTGAGATATCCTCCTATGTATAGTTTTTGGCCTTACCTCCCAATGGTGAAGAATCACTTAAAAAATTATACTATCCGGATCCGAATCCAGATCTTCACCAAAATCTAATGATTTCGTCCTTGTCACATACGCTATATCTCTGCCAAATTTCGTCCGAATCCATCTACAACTTCTTGAGATATCTTGTTCACCAACAAACAAACAGACAGACAAACAGGGGTGAAAGAATAGCCTCCATCCACCTTTGGTGGTTGACGTAAATATTTGGTATGATTTGGCAACAGTCAGAATTAAACTGCAGACCTCCCAGACTCAGAGCAGTTGCTCCAAACATTATGGCACCAAGTCTGGGCAAATGATCCATGAAGCTTTGCATCATTATTTTGCTTACAAAAGTTATGGATTGTGGAAAAAGCTCAAGAAACAGCATGATAAGTTCTGCTACTGGGACGTCCTCCCCCGATCATTGACTAACTTTCCATCCAATCTACACTACATTACCAAAAGTTTGCGGACATCCCTTCTAATTAGTGGATTCGGCTATTTCAGCCACACCTATTGCTGACATGTACATACAATCAAGCACACAGCCATGAAATCTTCATAGACAAACATTGGCAGTAAAATGGCCATACTGAAGAACTCAGTGACTTTCAACGTGGCACCGTCATCGGATGCCACCTTTCCAACAAGTCAGTTCGTCAAATTTCTGCCCTGTGAGAGCTGCCCCGGTCAACTGTAAGTGCTGTTATTATTAAGTGAAAACGTCTAGAAGCAACAACAGCTCAGCCGCAAAGTGGTAGGCCACACATGCTCAGAGAACGGGACCGCAGAGTGCTGAAGCGCGGAGCGCGTAAAAATCATCTGTCCTCGGTTGCAACACTCACCACCAAGTTGCAAACTGCCTCTGGAAGCAACGTCAGCACAACAACTGTTCGTCAGGCACTTCATGAAATGGGTTTTCATGGCCAAGCAGCCGCACACAAGCCTAAGATCACCATGCGCAATGCCAAGCATCGGCTGGAGTGGTGTAAAGCTCACCACCATTGGACTCTAGAGCAGTGGAAATCGCATTCTCTGGTGTGATGAATCATGCTTCACCATCTGGCAGTCCGAAGGACGAATCTGGGTTTGGCGGACGCCAGAAGAACGCTACCTGCCCGAATGCATAGTGCCAACTCTAAAGTTTGGTAGAGAAGGAATAATGGTCTGTGGTGGTTTTTCGTGGTTCGGGCTAGGCTCCTTCGTTCCAGCAAAGGGAAATCTTAACGCTACAGCGTACAATGACATTCTAGACGATTGCATGATTTCAACTTTGTGGTAACATTTTGGGGAAGGCCCTTTCCCGTTTCAGCATGGCAATGCCCCCATGCACAAAGCGAGGTCCATACAAAAATGGTTTGTCGAGATCGGTGTGGAAGAACTTGACTGGCCTGCACAGAGCCTTGATCTCAACACCATCAAACACCTTTGGGATGAATTGGAACGCCGACTGCGAGCCAGGCCTACCAGCCCAACATCAGTGCCCGACCTCACTAATGCTCTTGTCGCTGCATGGAAGCAACTCCCCACAGCATTGTTCCAACATCGAGTGGAAAGCCTTCCCAGAAGAGTGGAGTCTGTTATAGCAGCAAAGGGGTGGACCAACTCCATATTAATGCCCATGATTTTGGAATGAGATGTTCGATGTTCGGGTGACCACATACTTTTGGTCATGTAGTGTATCTTGTTACTCTTCTGCCCCCAATTGGCGCTTTTGATTACTTTCTTGTCAAGGCCCATATCTCTCTAGCTATTGTAAGGGAGCAACCTAAATGATACAGGATATGATAATGATCAGGCCAACTGGCAGGACTTAAATCTGCTCTAAAGGAAAAAGGATTGGACCACCATCTCCACAGCACCCAATCTTCATTCCGCCTGGAAATACTTTCACAAAGTCTATTTTCTCTCATGCACTGGTTTATCCCATCCCATCTTCTGTTTTCCTTTACATCTTCGAGAGTCTAGACTATGGGGAAGCAGTTGCAGTTAACAGTTTGCTTTCTCAGCATGAAAAGCTAACTCGACGAGGGTAACTTTTATTCATTCCGTAAAGCTCGCAACAAGAGTGATTTCGGACCAACCTTTAAACTGTCACTCTGGTACTCTGGTAGGATATTGGGTCATTGAGTATGCTATTCTTAGGAGGGACTAGCACAGCGAGCATTTGCTGATACATTTTAAAAGTCCCACGGTGTCTTTTTCAAGATTAGGCAATTGTGTTCTGATAAAGTAGTCAAATTCAAAAAAGATTCACTGCCATGACACCTGCAAATTTGGTTGGGTCACCAGAATCAAATTCAGACATTACTCCCAATGTGTGTGGCACTAGAACATGAGGACCAGCTTAGCTTGGAACATTCGGTTACTCTAAACTCTAAACAGCTAGAAATGTGACAACTTAAAATAGGTACCTCATTTGCTAATGTTCTCTTTTACCTGTAATGGAATTAATCCAAGTTCTCGCACATGGAGTCACTTTAGCGAAAGGAGCGTGACAAAAACAGGTGGACAAACCAAAAAAAATTAGGAAAATAAATGGAAAGACATCATCAATAAGATATCAAGCTTGCTGTGCGAACTATCAGATCGATAAGATATGAAGTTCATGATGACAAGGACAAATAATCACAAGGAGGGTACCTGTAAAAAGCTCAGGTGCAGCATAAGGTGGGGAACCACAGAACGTGCATAGGGCAGCTTGTGGATGACACACGGTGCTGAAGCCAAAGTCTCCAACCTTAACGCAACCTCCGCTTCCAAGAAACACATTCTCTGCTTTGAGGTCTCGATGAACAATGTGATTTTCATGCTGTAAGAGCATTTGAGTTCATGTTAGGGCAACAGCCCAACCAGCAATCATGTTTTTAATACAGAAATCAAAGTTCATAATGGAGGGCCTAAATGACAGAGGGAGCAGGTTTAGTTTACAGACTGACAGAGGATCAAAGGGAAACAGGGAGACAATAAAATTGCACATGCATGGATGAGTTGCGTGAAGAGTTTGGGGGGCGAGGAGTATGGGGAACGTCAGTGGAAGTAGAAGAGAGCAGGGGGTGGGTATTGGAGGATGGGGATAACATCAGCACTGGCATGTTTGTTTTTATGGTAAAAAATAAGTTTTTGGATGAATAATAAATACTTCCTGACAGGAGTAAATCCTAATTCCCTGAGCTGACCGCATCGGTTTACATTGCAATTGGATCTCCTCCAATTATGGCACCATTATTGATTTTTCAAAATGCAATTGCATCAAACCTGGCTTAATAATACCATAGGGCAGCCCAAGTAAATGTCCTTTAGTATAAGTACCGGCAGGTTTTGCTTTCAAGTTAGCCAGACCTGTGTGTCCGCATGTTAATCATAGACTATCAACCATTTTTTGTATGGCTCCTCCATGAGCCGTGATGTGGCCTGTAAACAAACAAAAATATTTGTCGTTTTTCATTCACAGAAAACTTGTAAACGATATTCCGCTCTTACTCCAGCAGAGGGCGCTGCACCGTGGAGCAATCATACCTGAGGACAAATCACTTGAGGACATTTTAATAACAGTCTTTTGCAAAAACAGGACTTTGAGTCACTTCCATTATGAAGGTACAATTCTATCTTGAAGCTATAATTCTATCCTACCTATTAATAATAAATCAATGAGCTAAACGGATAAATGAATGAATGAATGGAATTTCTATGCTTTCTTGCATGTTTCCTCCATCGACCTTTGTTTTTATCCTTATACACACCATGCTAAAAACAAAGATTTCCTTTCTGGCATGTTAACTGCTATCAATGAAGTTATTTGTTTATTAGTCAACAGTATTTGCACCGTTTTTGCAGCAAAAACCAAAGGCAACATTTGCCAACAAGGCTTTTACTCAAGTCACTGTAACAATTTGAATGCCATTTACATGCGCAGAACATATCATCGACATGTGTTCTCAATTTTACATGCATGTGGTACTAGGTTGGGGTAATTATTTGCACGTGAAACGATGATGTGCTTATTGACAATCATTTTTACCCATGAAGACAAGGCAAGTTATCATTAACGCCCTGGTCACAGTGAAAGAGAGGAAGAAATAAATTAAGAAAGAAACACAGGGAGAAAGAAAAAAAACAGAGGGAGAATGAAAGAACGAAATAGAGGGAGAATGAAAGTAAAAGTGAAACTAGAAGGAGAAAGAAGGAGCGAAACAGAGGGCAAAAAAGTAAAAGGGTGAAACTATGATGTGCTCATTGAAAATCATTTTTACCCGTGAAGACAAGGCAAATTATCATTAACACCCTGGTCACAGTGAAAGAGAGGAGTAAATAAGGTAAGAAAGAAACACAGGGAAAAATAAAGAGTGAGCGAAACAGAGGGAATGAATATGAATGATCGTTTTAAGGCCATTTTTCCCCGGTAGAGCGGGGGTTAGCCTTGCGGGCCCCATGACAATCATGGTTCCCTGTTTGAGGCAATGTTTTTATGGCCGGATGCCCTTCCTGACGCCAACCCTTGGTCACGCTCTTACAATGCGCAGGGACACGGTGTACCTATTCTAAATCGGGGTACACACCCCGGGATCATTCATCCCAGCAAGCTGGTACTCAATTTGCCGACCTCAGAAGGATGACAGGCTGAGTCAACCCCGCTGGCGTTAATTCAGCGATCGACCAGGATTCGAACCCAGGATCCCAAGCCGGCACCCTAACCGCTAAGCCAGCACCAGGCTGAGCGAAACGAAACAACTGAGATTGTTTGAAAGACTGAGATTGAGAATCTGAGCGAAACAGAGGGAGATTGAAAGAAAAAGTGAAACTAAAGGGAGAATTCCCATGCACACTCTTAAATACAAAATCCAAGTGTCAATGAGTTTCTTGACACAAACAAACAAAATCAGAAACGTATGTTTCAATGCATTTCTCTAACACCTATAACGACTATATTTTTCATTAGAGAGTACTTACGATAACACAGAGAATTTGGAATGGTTTGAATAATTTCTGGAGTTTGGATAAATTGTTTTTGTGATATAAATATCAAGTTTGCAAGTTATTCTGTCCAGGGTGTGGGCGTACATTAGCAGGTGTGATAATTCACCCGCTCCTTGTGATAATTTCACCACTTTAACATAAAAGTAAAAATCGAACTTGGAGGTGGCCATCCCAACATGAGTAACGATTCCACAAACACCCAGAGGACAACCACCACTTTTCAACTTATTTCGTCCAGTAATTTAGTTGTGCATAAAATGCAGAGCATATGTGGTATTGGGAGTTACATGAATATGAATGATTTAATGATGAACCGGAAAGGATGAGGCATATCCGGTAGTGACGTGTACCAGCTGTGGTGAAGAGTGGAGAAGGAGATGCCATTTAACGTTTTAGCTGAAGAACCTGCGTGTGGGCTGCAATTGTTATACAACAACATGTACATAAATTGGCCAAGTAGTTTTCGATTCGATAAAGGTTTTCATGCAGAGATGTTATCATAATGTAAACCATTAGATCTTGTAATACACTCTGCCACCGGGAGCAGCGCTACACGACACGTTTACCGTATTTTTCAGCACGAGTACACCTGCTCACTACGGAAGCGGAAAAATGGGTCATTCCACTTTGGGATATGTAGATTACAGTCGATCTATGGTCGGATCTCAAGAACATTGGGTGTGTGTTCATTTGCCAAGTTTCATGTGGAGAGATCGCCAAGTGGTTTAAGCATTTGAGCAAGCACTCCATTCAAAACCGTTAAGGAATGGCTGGCTTGGCAAGCGCTAGCTAGCTGCTTGGTAAATGAGCACAACCCGGGCTTCTTCCCTTTCAGTTTCATGTTAAACAGCAGGATCGAGTTTCAAAAGTTTGCTACGAAAAACGCCACGGTAGCGCCAGAAAGGGCCATGTTATTAACCCAACATTTGTGGGGTATATAGAGTACCGTAGATTTTTGCTCAGTTCTGTAAGTAAACCTTACTTCACGGATGTCGGAATTCATCCAAATTTCTTCATTTAGTGTTATAAAGAGCATTAGCAACTGTTTAAAAATCTAATCATACGTGTTTGTGGTTTATAATATTTTTACTTCCTGTAGCAGCCATTGCTCCCATGGAAACGCTATTATAACTACTAGCAACGGTACCCACCCTACCGGCGGGGCTTCAATTGGGAGGCCCAAATGAAAAGGTAAAATATCAGAAATTGAAGGCCTTTTGTATTTTAAACGATTCATATTCATATTCATTTTCATATTAGTAAGATATACTTTTATAAATACTGTTTAGATTTTGATGATTTGCGTGATATTTAACGGATGTTTATCTAAATCGTGCCTCCAAATTGAAGCCCCGCCCTTCGGGCGAGTACCGTCATATCTAATGGTGATACAACATAACTTCGCATCGCAGTGACGGTGAGCACCAATATGGCGGCTGAAAGACCCTGCTATGTATCGTTAGGGTTGGTGGCTGCTAGAATCCAAGGGTATGATTCCTAGTGAGATACCCATGCTACGCATGGGTGGGAGGCCAGAAGCAAACAGGCAATGCAGATACGGCGAATGCTAAAGCATGAAACCAATAAATTCTACATTCCTGTAGCACCTTCAGTCACACATCAGACATAGACAGCAAGTTCCTGAATGACTTCCATGAAAAATGTACCCATTCGCAAACAAACGGGTACGTTCATGCATAGAAACATCGATCGTGGGTCCGTGGCGAATTTGCCGATGGCGATCCGCGAAGTTCACGTTCAGAAAGTAGAAACTATCACGGCATGTCATCATTCACTTGAACTCGATATCTCTTTTTTCATTCCAAACAGCATATCTCCAATCACAAATTAATCACAAAATAAACTTTTAACAACATTATTAATGTTTCCTTCATTGTAAAAAGTACCAAATCAACAGTTAAAAGGATTTTGAGCCGATAGCTGTTACGGCCTTGGCAAGATCGATGGAGACAGCGATCTGTTAGCGTATTCACCGCCCAAATAGCGATGTGGAATTCTCTCATGTAGAGATTCAACCCGTGTCCTTATAAACTATCCATGGATATCCGTGTCCTTATAAACTACCCGTGTCCTATATAAACTGTCGCCGAGGTCATTATTTACTTTTAATGATGTTTATATACGAATCGAAAAGAAGACAATTGGTTTGGGTCGTCCTTTCCGCATATCGTGGGATTGTGAGTCGGAGAAACGGCCGTGATGGCGGGGAGGAGGATGGAATTCTCTCAAGCAGGGATTCAACCCATGTCCTTATAAAAGGTCTTTATCCAAGGTCACCGAGTCCGATCGAGTCCGTGCATCGTCACAATGAGAACAATGAACGTTATGCAAACGTGAATGTTATGCGGGATTCCAAACCTGAGAATGCTGGAGACAAAAGCTGAAATTGGGAAAACTAAATAGCCTATTTTACTCCTGGAGATCCCAGGATTATCCACCCAAAATATCTTTGCGATCGGTTCAGCAGTTTTTACGGTACCTTCGAACAGACAGACGGACATTTGGTGAATTATAGTAAGATAAGCTATTTATACACGTTATCACTGCAGGAAAAACGCTTTGGGGAAGTGGGACATTATTCGTATTAATATTGTTGTAATAACATTAATAACATGTGATTATCATTAATTTTGTTATTAAAAGCATCTTTGGGAAAAAAACGCCACGATAAATATTCTTCTTTGGGAAAACGCCACGATAAAGCTAACTTAATATGGATATACACCTCAACATGCAACCCCATTGACGGCAATGGTGGGGAAAACCTGCTCTGGGATGGGGGGGGGGGGCAAATGAATGCGCTACAACCTTCATTATGTAACCATTCGTCATCCTGTCAGGTTTGGTTGAGATTGGATAAGTAAGGACGGAATGTATTGGCGTCAAAAATTCATCAGTCAGACAGACAGAAAGACACGAAATGGCGTATTTTAGTAAGATATACGTCGATCCTTTTTCCCCAGAGGTCTGGGCCTCAACTTGCACTCAGAATCGACTTATCTATGGTTTAAAACATTGAATTGCATCAATGAAAACAAATTCCAAAGTGTTATATTTTCACAAACAAATTGTTTAATTGTTCATTTAAATACACTACGGCAAGTTTGCACTTAACATAATGAATGCGTTCCTAGAAAGTGCGACGTTAAGCAAGACGACGTTAAGCAGACGAGATATTCTCATAGATGTGGTGTTATAATGGGGGATGCGTTCCCAGGGCACATTTATTTCGGTAACCCTAACATAACTTTAACCTCACATAACGACATATGAGAGATAAATATTAAACTAATCAATAAAATACACATTAAATACACAAATGGACAATTAAAGAAACTGTTACAGGGGTACTCACCAAAATGTAGGACCAAGATTGCTTGTCGGGACGGGAGAGGTGTGGGTGTGGAGTGGAGGGGTTACAGGGATAGAGAGGCAGGCCTTCCTTCCTGTCTCGGACTGACTGTTCGAATAATTTGCGGACTGGGAATGCAGAGGCCAGAGCGATATGGCGCTCCCCTCTCCCTGATCAGTCTTTCGGGTGAGTTGCATAGCGCATCTGGAATCGAGAAATCTCGGATCGAGTTATCGAACGGGCATGACGAATCTAGATCAGAGAAGTCGTCAACGAGGTGCATAGCACCGGTGAAATACGAACACAGTATTTGTACAAAGATGAATGTTGTGTTGAGAAAAGCAAGAAGGCTAATCGTGGCTGCAAAGCTCGGTGGATAAACATTGGGTGCTTGGATTACATGAAGTATCAGGTGTTCATGTTCATTAAGGAGTTGTGAACTGTGACAAAATGTCATGTGCTATGAGCCAGTGCTGATAATGATTCTGTAGCTTGTTTTAAATAATGTACCTCAATATGATAAAATATGTTGAAAAACTATTTACATTCCTAATTTATTCAAAAGGTCGTCCCACACAGCAATTCAGACAAGGAGAAAAAGACATAAAATGTCATAACCCCCGTGATTTTAGTAATTTTGCTGTACAGAGTTAAAGGCCGTCAGTCGGCCATCTTTGGTCGGATTACAAAACAAAATCGTCTGCATATGTATACTCTGAATGAATGAATGAATGATTGTTTTAAGGCCATTTTCCCCGCTAGAGCGGAGGTTAGCCTTGTGGGCCCCATGACAATCATGGTTCCCTGTTTGAAACAATGTTTTTATGGCCGGATGGCGGATGCCCTTCCTGGCGCCAACCCTTAGTCGCCTCTTACGATGCGCAGGGATACGGTGTACCTATTCTAAACCGGCGTACACACCGGGATCATTCATCCCAGCAAGCTGGTACTCAATTTACCGACCTCGGAAGGATGACAGGCTGAGTCAACCCCCCTGGCGTTAATTCAGCGATCGACCGGGATTCAAACCCAGGATCCTAGGATCCCAAGCCGGGACCCTAACCGCTAAGCCAACACCAGGCATACTCTCATGTACCGATATTGTCTTTGTACCAAGGTTGAAGAAAATCGGACCATGCATGTTGAGAAATTGTTGGAGACATGTTTAAGTAGCACAATGGCCGCCAGTCGGCCATCTTGGATCTGATCCCGAAAGAAAATGACGTGCATATGTAACCGATCATTCATTATCTGTGTGCCAAGTTTGAACAAGAACACCACAAGCGGTAAATGCATGTTCGAGAAATGGTTGAGGATGTGTTCAATATCGGGTTTTTATGGTGTAGCCCATAGGGCAAAGCCGTCTAGAACAGTGTTTGTCCATCCGTATGTCCCCTCAAACGTATACCAATCAGAGCTGAGGATCTGGTCACATGACAGGGTGATGTGATTATGTCTGATGTCATTACGGCGGCATGGCGGCTGACTCTCCACATTCCGGCATTTTGATTCCAATTTCGTTCAGGCCAATCAAATCGTCGAACCTGTCATACATCACAATCGCCATGCTCTACCTTTACGTTTTTCATGCAGTGTGAAACACAAACAAACCGATTGTTAAAATGACCATCAAATATCAAAAGCATCAGCGTTAAATGGCTCTTCCAACAAAACGGTATGTATAGGCCTTAGGCTTCATGCCTCACCTTTGCGCCGCTTCGGACAAATTAAGCCCAGGTTTCTTAATACAGTAGTGTATCGTTTCAGTATTATCGTTTTCGTAATAGTAATAATAATAATAATATAGTAAATATGACCATAACACTTTAATCCCAATGTCATGAATACAAAGTTAATGGATTGAAGTGGTGTATGGTTCATGAATCAATGATAAGCGGTGTACGGTACTAACAACCTCGGAAGTAAGGAATTCGCCGCGATTTTTTACAGCATGTTATTAACCCAACCATTGTGGGGTATATAGATTACAGTAGATCTTCCCTCAGTTCTGTAAGTAAAACTTACCTCCCGGATGTTGGGATTCCTCCAAATTTCTTTGTTTTCAGCATTAGCAACTGTTTAAAAAGCTAATTTATGTGTGTTTGTGGTTTATAATATTTTACAAGCCCGGCTACGCCGCCGTTAGACTCGGTCTTGTTTACAACTAAAATGCCTGCCAGTCGTCCATATTTGATCGCATCGCAAAAAAAAATGATGTGCATATGTGTATCATCATCTGTTGACCTTTTGCCAAATATGAACAAAATTGGTCCATACATGTCGGATATATGGTTGCGGAGGCATCTGCACGTAATCACGGACGGATGAGACCAATCCATATAGCCCCATTTCGGACGCCCCGCAGCCCACCCTCCCCCCCCCCCCCCAAGTCCAACTGAGGCCAATAACATGCACAAAACAGCTTATTCATATTCATGAGCCTGGAAGTACTGCAAGCAGTTGTTGGTGTCGGGGAAGAATTAACACATCTATTGTTCTGACTGACATTTTTCTAACTACCGTAGTTGATCTGGTTTCCTCTTATACTCCAAATCGGCTTATCTATGAATGAAGGAAAGAAAATTGGACCAATTGGACTTGTACTCCGCATGGACTTATAGGCCGAAAAATACTGTAAACAGAATTTGCATCATGTCCCCCCCCTCCCAAAGCCCTGTGGTGATTAATTTCACCTCGGGGGGCTTCGTTTCTTTGTACAGTTAAGTTATTGTTTGTATTCATCATCTTCATCCAGGATTTCCGTTTCTGTTGTCTTGTCTTCATTAAAGGGTTCATTTTTTTTTATCCTAAGGCTTGCGTGCATGTCTGTTTTTGCCATCCTTCCCACGCAAACCGTTCTGGCTTTATTGAGATGGAGGCTAAATTAGTTAAAAGAGAGATAACGAGTGTGTTTGGACATGCTCGTTATAATTCCAAAGCATCTATCCCACTCAGGGCATTTCATGCCAATTGCCTTTAGCATGGTCATTCATGGAGTAAATCACTCCGGCATGCTCAGACTCTACACCAGTTCCAGTTGTGGCGGTGGCTAAGCAGTTGTCGTGGGGACAACCCACATGACATTTGGCCTCAGGAGTGTGGGATTCACACCCTAGAGTTTCTGATGTTGGAGTGGTGATTGATTCCTGCCTCCTGCAGGGAAGATTTATTTTAAAATTTTGCACAAGAGCACAATTTTGCACACCAAAAAAATAAAAATAAAAATTTACAAGGTTGGCTTTTTGGGGGTTTAAAAAAATATATTTTTGTCCTGTTTCGTGTGCATGGGAAGACAAAAAGATGGAGGATTTTGGCGTGCATGAGGCTGAACATGATGCAACCA
>NC_136261.1:47998637-48006137 GCF_964187855.1 Myxine glutinosa
TCCCCCTCTTCCCCTTCCTCCTCAAAACCCTCAAACTTGGAATGTGCAAGGGCCCCCTCCCCAAAATTGGTATCCACCAAGACCCCTTCTCCAAAACCCCGGACCACCCCCCAATAGTGGGATGCAGAACGGACCAAGGGGGAACTGGGCCCCGCCTCGGGGCCCGCCGCAGTGGCAACCAGTGAACCAGTTACATTGGGGGCCGCCAGAACGCCGGCAGGGCGGAAGGGGCGCTGTAGAGGGACGACCTATGCCCTCCGCACCACCGGTTCCGCAGGAACCGTGCCATTATTGCAAGCAGATGGGACACTGGATACGTGATTGCCCAAAGGCTCGTAAGGGGTTTCAGCCCCAATACAATAGAGGGCCCTATTGACGGGACGCTGGCGAGTCGCCCAAGGAGTGTCCTCTCTTGACCATGACACCGGCAGAGGAACCAACCATGATGTTGGACGTGGAGGGAAGACAATTAGAATTTCTCGTAGATACGGGTGCGACTCGCAGCACAATTAACAAGGGGCAATTGCCCTCTTTGCGCCCTACGGCCAGGAACGTTCAAATACTGGGTGTTTCGGGTTTACCCCAAGCGCTTCCTATTTCGGAGGAAGTGCGAGTAACATGCGGCCCGCTGGAGGCTAAACATGCTTTCTTGATGACCACTACCGCCCCGACGAATTTGTTGGGACGGGATTTATTGTGCCGTTTGGGCTGTCAAATCTCATGTACCGAGGAGGGAGTTTTCGTAGACGTCGCGGAGTCTAAACGCGACTTGTTGATGACGGCGCTGGCTCGTCCCGGCCCCACCGCGTATTGGTGGCGCTTGGATCCAGGGGCTTTGTCTGCTTGGACATATATCATAGATAATGTGTGTTTGGACAGTTCAGTGCTGCGAGATTGGATGCAACTGCACCAAATTTCGATAAAGGACTTAAAGGATAATCCACCCCATTGCACTGCGTACTATGATGCAACGGGTGAGGACGAGAACTACCGGGAAAGGGTTAAGGAAAAGCTGGGCAAATGGATGCCTCTACACTTGTCACGGGTATGGATCGGGCGTGAGGGAATAGGAATTGAGGTAGTCCTAACCCCGAGTCAGCATGCGCTGACCCAATACCCCGAAGGAGCGGTCGCCCATGTTACCCTCACTACTGCCAAAGGGTGGCCGCCGGAAAGTGTAGGTTGGATGGTAGGGCGGTTACGAGAAGTTCCCTTACATGGTTATCGGTGTAAGAGGGGCCGCTGGACTTTGAAACGGCTCGAAAACGGTGAAGGGTTCTCAATTGACATTAAGGCAGAACGGAGGGACGGAAAGTTCGAAGAGGCAGAGTTGCCCCCCAAAGGCACCTATGCCATGAGGGCAGTGCTGACGGACCCGGGTGAGTCGGATTACCTCCTAGCGGAGGTGCCAGACAATTTATGGCCCAAAAGCGACGGTGAGGTTGGACGGATGCGAGACGCCGAACCTCTCGTGATAGCAGTGCAGCCGGGGATGCGCTTGCCAAATGTAAAACAGTATAAGCTACGACCTGAGGCCGACGTAGGCATAGCACCAGTGATTCAATCCCTAGTGGAACAGAAGATTATCGTGGAAACTAACAGCCCATGTAATACACCAATTTTGCCAGTTAAAAAGCCGTCAAAGGACAAATGGAGGTTTGTACAGGATTTAAGGGAGGTGAACAAGGTGATACAGGGTATACACCCACTAGTTCCAAACGGAGAAACCCTCATGATGTCAATTCCGCCGGACGCAACATACTTCACGGTCATCGACCTTTGTTCTGCGTTTTTCTCTGTGCCCATCGCGCCTGAGTCACAATACTTGTTCGCTTTCACCCATAGGGGGCGCCAGTATACTTGGACAGTGCTACCTCAGGGGTTTTCAGATAGCCCCACTCTGTTTTCCCGGGCGCTGCACCGCGACCTGGCGGATGTGGAATTGAAGGGAGGGTCAGTGTTGCTGCAATACGTTGACGATTTGTTGATTTGCTCCCCTTCAAAGGAGGCGTGCGAAATGGATTCCTTGGCCCTATTAAAGGCCTTGGCGGCCAAAGGCCACAAAGTAGGCAGACCAAAACTTCAGTTTGTGCGGCAGGTTGTAACTTACTTGGGACACGCCATTTCGCACGGAAAACGAGAATTGGATGCTGGACGGGTGACCGCTATCATGGAGCTGCCTCGCCCTCGCTGGCAACGACAAATGCTGCGCTTCCTAGGTATGACGGGATACTGCCGCACTTGGATACTTGATTTTGCGCTGCTGGCTAAACCACTGTACGAGGCGACCAAATCAAATGCCCCGGACCTATTGGTATGGACGGATGAATTGAGGCGATGTTTTGACGGGCTGAAACAGGCGCTGGTTACGGCACCGTCATTAGGACTCCCGGATTATGCGAAACCATTTACCCTTTACACTCACGCCGTGGGAGGTTTCGCCCAGTCAGTTTTGACACAGACCCATGGGGATAAGGAGCGGCCGGTGGCCTACTTTAGTAAAAAGTTAGACCCGGTCGAACAAGGGTTTCCGGTGTGCTTGCAAGCCGTGGCAGCGGCCAGGTACGCAGTAGAAAGAACAGCGGACATTGTTATGGGACACCCAGTAACGCTACGGGTACCACATTGCGTCACTTCGCTGTTGTTACAGCGGAGCACACAGCATTTGTCTAACACTAGATTAATGCAATACGAATCCGCACTGATCACTGCAGCCAACATCACGATCGAACGTTGCACGACGCTCAACCCAGCCTCACTGATGCCCACCCCAGAGGAGGGCGAACCTCATGTGTGCACCGACGTTGTGCAGCTAGTCTCCACGGTGCGATCGGATTTAAAGGACAATCCCTTAGAATATCCCGACTGTACATATTATGTCGATGGATCAGCTAGGCGCGCATGGGACGGGTCCCTGTTGTCCGGGTACGCCGTGTGCTCGGATAGCGAAACGGTAGAAAGCGGGCGTCTTCCACCTACATTTTCCGCACAGCAGGCGGAGCTGTGCGCCTTGACCAGAGCGTGCAGCTTGGCGGAAGGCCTTGCCGTCAACATTTACACAGATTCGGCCTACGCTCACGGCGTAGTCCACGATAAAGGAGCCATCTGGAAGATGAGAGGTTTTCTCACATCTGCCGGTTCAGTGATAAAGAATGGCGCGTTGGTAGAAGGGCTCCTCCGAAGTATTTTACTTCCCCGCGCTATCGCGGTAATTAAGTGTCGTGGCCACCAAAGGGCGGACACTGACGTCGCCCGGGGCAATGCAAGGGCGGACGAGGCGGCAGGAAAGGCCGCCAACCAACAGATAGAACGCAACATGCCGATGGTAACACGAGCACAGAAGACAGCCGCACAGATCGTTGACATACCGACTGCGGGACCACCCGCCACACCAACTAAGGACGATATCATAAATTTGCAAAATGCTGCACCGACGGCCGAACACGAGGTCTGGCTCAAACGAGGAGCGATACGCCCTGGGCCAGGGGAAATGTGGACCCTTGATGAAAAACCTATAGCACCCCAGGCTTTACTGCCTTGGCTGGCACGCATGGCTCATCAGAATGGTCATGTGTGCCAGAGGGGGGTGATGGGACAGATAGACTACACTTGGGCAGCGCCAGGACTGTCACGGATTGTATCCGAAGTGTGCCGATCGTGTGTGGTCTGCCAGCAACACAATAGAGGGGCGCCACCGAGACATGCACATGATGGGGGACGGCCCCCGCCTAGTGGGCCGTTCGCAACTATCGAGTTCGATTTTACAGAATTGGAACCAAGTATGTCATTTCGCTATGTGTTGGTAATCATAGATACGTTCACCAAATGGGTCGAAGCGTACCCATGCGTCAAATCCGATGCTCCGACAGTAGTGAAGCGCCTCGTGCGGGATTTTATGTGCAGATTTGGCGTTCCCCAGATAATTTCGTCAGATCAAGGAGGCCATTTCACGGCGCAGGTGGTTAAGGGCATCCTGAAGGCGTTGGGCGTTAAACAATCCTTCCATTGCGTCTACCACCCACAGTCCTCAGGACTTGTGGAACGAACGAACAAAACTTTAAAGAATAAACTAGCGAAACTTTGCGCAGACACAGGCTTGAGGTGGCCAGAGGCTCTTCCGCTTGCATTGATGAGCATTCGTTCCACCCCGGGTCGCACTACGGGCCTTTCCCCCCACGAAATATTAATGGGACGACCTATGAGCTTGCCCGTTTCAGCACCAACAGACATGTCCACCCTTGCTTTGCCAGTAATGGATGACATGCTTTTGAGATTTTGCATAGGCTTGTCGAATGTGGCACGCAGCATCCATGCTCGAGTACGAGAGGCGCTGCCTGAACCAATAGGCCACGCCATCCACAACTTCCAGGCCGGCGACTGGGTGCTCGTAAAGCACTTCACCCGCAAGGCTGCTTTGGAGCCACGGTGGAAGGGACCATTCCAGGTGCTACTAGTCACACCGACGGCAGTCTTCTGCGAGGGTAAACCTTCGTGGATCCACGCCACCCATTGTAAGTTGTCCATTCCCGCACCACAAGTCACACAAGACACCGCACCCCTCACTGCTGAAGACACCGCACCTCACACTGCCGAAGACAATGCATCGCCTAGGGCACCACAGTCTCCTAAGGGCGGCGATGACGGTCATGATGATGGGAATTCTGGGTAGCTGCCTCAAACCCCCTGCCGGAGATAGGCTCTTGAACTTTGAGCGACTGAGAAAGGACCTCCCCAAGTACCCAGGACCTGACAACTATTCAGCATTTTCCCTCTACCCCGTCAAGTATATAACGGCTAACTGGGGAGACAAAATAGCGGTGAATTGCTGCAACCTGGAAACGAGCTTTAAGTGGTTATCTGTAAGATGGGCGGAAGCTATAGTGGTACACAATAACACACCACAGGCACGCATGACAAGCACACGCCTAGTCCTGACTAAGGTTAGGAAAGTGGAAAATGGAACATATGGGGACATAAGCGGCCGACATGCCCGAGGATATGGATGGGGCAAGGGTGTTGAGAATACTACCCTCATGTTGCATTATGCCCCCATTGGTCCGGATACAACAATGATACTTGAATGTGGAATATGGCCCCCTCGCACGACAATCCCAAATGGAACCACATCTTACCTTCGACCTAGTTGCGCCGCTTACGTCATTAAGACTCCGCCTGCCCAGGAAGTAAGAAAGAAGCCAGAGGAGAACACATACTGGAAGGTCGCACGGCATATGGTCACATTACAGAATAGGACACGGTGTTGGATGTGTATGCACCTTCCCCGCACCAGCACAACAGGAATACCAATGGTAGCGTTACCCCTATCACTCAACGATTTGTGCTCAAAGCCACTAGACACCAAATGCCTTAGTACAACCCTGACAAGCCAAGGTTCTGACGGAACTGCGTGTAAACGAGTTTTCCAGTACTCGCCCCCCATCCAGTCCCAACACTTTGAGGAACGTCCGGCACCGGTTTGGGTTAAACCGGCTAGGGGGGCCCTCTGCTTAGAAGGAAAGGGCCAAATAACGGTAGGCAAATCTGTGTGTAGAGCTACCCTCCTCGCGGACCCTAGGGAAGGGAAACACATGCTGTTAGTAAATGTTACGAGTTCGCCCTTACATAATCTCACACACCTCCAGTTGGCATGGGAAGGGGTAAACGGAACAAACACTATCGCAGACCGTCGTACTTGCATGACCACTCATTTAGTGGCTCCACACGGAACCATGTTTGTATGCGGGAACAAAGCTTACCCATATTTACCTGATAATTGGGGAGGACGTTGCTATTTAGGATCAGTTTTCCCAGAAATGGAAATGCGACAACACTTGCATAATACCCCCGCACTCATAAGGACACAACGAAGCACCCATTGGAACGACGACGGCACCACCACCTTACATGGCGCTGATTGGGAGAAGGCCGTTAGTTTCTTTTTCCCATGGGCTGGGACGGTCATGAGCAGTTACCGCATTGACAAAATTGCGTTAATCTTAGAAACTGTGGCCAACGCCACCGCTACAGCACACGACGAAATGTTGGACACAGTTGTCCATCTGCGTACAATGGTTATGCAAAATAGGGTTGCATTAGATATGCTATTGGCAGAACGAGGAGGGGTATGTGGGATAATTGAGGGTAAATGTTGCACTTTTATTCCTGACCCCTCACAGGGCGTCAGTGCTGCTATTATAACGTTAAGGGAAAGCGCTCACTCATTGACAAGGGATCGATTGGATCGGGAAGCCTCCCACCAGTGGCTTACCGACTGGTTCAAAGGGTGGACAGGCACAATTGTGAAGTGGGTACTAACCGCCTTGGCCATAGTCCTTGGAATCGTGGTTTGTTGTGTGATAATCAAGGCTTTAGTCCTTGCGTGTGTGAGGAAGTTTTCCACAGGATGGACACTGAAGACGACAACAGAAAAGGCCATGGTGATGCTTGAAAAGCTGACCGTGGGTCCAGATGACACACTGGCCGTCGACGTGACTGCAGACCGCGGATCCTGGAACGACGACCCGGACGAGCCACTGGGCCGCGACAATGAGATCTCCGCTTCCGAAGATTGTTCTTCCATTGTTGGTATTATCGATAATGATGTCGAGTACACTTATGCGGACCTCGAAGCATTTCAGGCTACCAGGAGGCCGTTTAAACTGGGCCCCGACACGTCGAATGAAGAAATCGACGATTTCCTGAAGGATTCCTCTCGTTTCTTCACGATATGCCATGCCGTGGCTATGACTATGGGTGGCCGTCCAAGCCGCAGGCCTACGCCACCTGAGAATAATGTTACTGATGATGTTACCAATGATGATGTGGGCCACTTGCGAGGGTCCCCGACTGATGTTTATATTTCAATGCAGGCTTTGCCTCCCCATGTCTCACAAGCCCACAGTGAATCAAACGCCACTGACCCAGTCCGGGATTTGGACCCAGCTGTGAACCCAAGCCCGGATGGAGAGGAACTCGATCGTGAAAATACTCTGAGTTCCGAGTCTGATTGTTTTGGAGATTCGCCAGTGGATAATAGCGAAGCAAGCAGCATCGCCTCGGACGATCTCGACTTTGATCCAAAGGAAGTTTCTCTCCCACCTTTGGATCGTTATGCTTTATTTCATGGCCATAGGTTTGAGCCACCTGATACTGACGATGTTGTGTCTTCCCCAGATCACCAGCACGTAAGAGACCTCATGAACATGAATATCGATTGAGCGCTGAAGATCTACAAGGATTTCACTTGGGGAAGCCTGGGCGAGCTCCAGTTGGGGAGGAGTCCGGCTGCACCTCTGTGGACCAAGGGTGGGTCGGAGATCTTCCTGGGTGTGGACCCCGGTGGAACCAGAGGTCTTCGTTGTGGATTTGGCGCGCTATTCGATCTTCATGTCTCTACGGTCTCACCTCATACACCCATCTACACCTGCCTTACATCATACATCCACTTACACCCACACACCCGCGGATCACCCTGCTGAGTGCGCTGTGCGGTACGGGGGG
>NC_136261.1:48011004-48033504 GCF_964187855.1 Myxine glutinosa
CAGCTCTTGTCGTAGCTCATATCGTAAAAGCTCTTCTCTCATCTGCTTTCTTGCTTGGGGAACGTCCCGCGGCGGGTTATATAGGCCCCGCCCCTCAACCTTCGCGAACCTCCTTGATGTTTCTCTCCACACCCTCTCCAAGTCCAACCCCTTGTTCGTGGTTGGTTGAGTGGGGCTGACTCACTCCTCCCCTCTATGACGAGGTGGGGACCCGCCTTTCTTCCCCAACCCTGCCTCGTGGTCAATGGCGGCAATTGTTGGTTGGCAATGCGAATGGCAATTGACGAAAGGGGGGTTGGAGGTTTTTTTGGGGAATGGGAATGAAGGGAATCTATCTTTTTCACTTGGTACAATGGAGTGTCATGTTAATGGAAGACAAGGCCTTACCCTAAAACACATAATAAAGATATAAGCTACTGAACAAGGGTTTTATCGTGTCCTTCAATGTGGTGTTTCATGGAATTAACTACCGGGACGCCCTTTTTACCTTTACACAACTCTGGAGGCAGGAGGCGCAGAATAGACAATAATAATAATAAAGCACACAATAAAAAAAATACAATCCTCATATCCGCAACACTGCACCCTCCTCCTCTTCGGCACGTCCCGGGCCTACAACTTTAATTTAGTGTGACATGTAGGTGTAGTTCCCTCTACTTTTAACCTGACCCTGGGTGTGACAGTTTTAAAACATAGATAAATATGTCCCGCTGCTCCATTGCACCCTACCTAACAGACTCACGCCCACAGTTAACCGAATTGCGGAATGGTCTTTAAACTATACATTGACGGTGGGGAGCATTATTATTTACACTGTCGTTACTTTATTTACAAAATGCAACCCAGGACCTGCGATTGTTCTTTCTGGGGGGGAGACAGTCTGCTCTGCATCAATGCACCATGAAAGCACCCACAAACGCACCAATACACCCTCAGGCACCAATCGGTGCAGTCACCACAGTTCAATGAATAAAAAATAAAAACAACAACCCCTAACCCTGCAGGTGATCTCTTGCTCTTCGGCTCCCTCTGCTGGCTATTATTATTTCTTCCAGGTGTTGTCATCTTCTTTGCTGGCGGCCTATTTGGATTAATAAAATGCACCCAATGTGTCCATGCATGTTTATTTTATTTATGGCCCACAGGGGGCCGACTACGTGTGGTTCACCTGTGGGGCATCGGTGCCCTGTGGCCAAGGTCCGCCAGCAAGATTTCGGGCCCTCATGGCCGGTTCCAGCAGAGGGGCCATGCCCAACCCATGGGGTCCATAAGTGGTGCTCGGCCACAGACATGTGGTCCATAATGTGGTGCATCGATGCAGACAGCTGGTTCTGGGATTTCTGGGCGCACAATGGCCGACTCACGCACGCTCCCCTCGGCGCCCAATGGCGCACAGGTCCTCATGTGGGAGACAAAAGGGGGGGACAGACAGATGAGCGAGGGGTAAGGTCACAAGGGTACACATCAAACAAGGCAATGCAGGGCAAAATGCATACGGAGAGTGAAGTGAGAAAAGCTCGTCCCTACCGTACGTCACCCCCCCTGCCCTTACCCCATAGGTACAAAATCTACACATTACAAATTAGTCGCTACTGTCATGTCTTCCCATATTTCTTCTATACCAAATTCGTCTCCACAATCCCTCTATCCAAAATTTGCCATCACCCAATTCATCATCAATCCTCATAAGGAGGAAGAGATGGAACATCAAGCACAATGTCACACCCACGTCATGATGCGTCTCACAATCCAAACATTTGCACAAAAATAATAAAACATGGCATGGTGTGGAGTTACGTCACCTCAGGTGAGTGGATGTAGATGGTGCGAGGAGATCTTCATCCCAACTACTTTCTAAATGACTTTAACACACGTTACACTACCCGGGGTCTCTCCCTGCCAATCCATTGGCCAACTTACACTATGGGTTCTAAAACCAATTCCCATTGCCCAAACTGTGGTGCTTCTCAATTTGGGGTCTCACTCCCCCGATTCATCTCCCGGTGCCCTTGCACAATTTCTGGGCTGGGGCGTGTAGCTCTCCCAGCAGGTCTACCCACCTGCACACCTCCACCACTGTAGTTGCCACCCGAGCTTACCTGCTCCTTAACCTAACCTATCTACTGGGGAAGGCCCCTCCTGGCTCTGTCACCCCTCGGTGCCCTCTGGCACTGGGCTACCCGGGTCCGTCCTCCGGATCCTCGGGCCCCATCCACAACTACCGGCTCCCAGAGCCCACCTGCGGCCTCACCTGGCCGACATCCTCACAGTGGTGGAGTGCCCAAACCAACTACACACACTAACAGGCTACATGCCCAGCCATTTCCACAACACTAATGCACCCATCCAAATACCATTCTCTCCCCCGCACCACAGATGCCAATATCCAACCACAATTTACCTATACCCTCTACCTAACACTTACACTACCCGCCCCGGGTATTCGTGATGGGGGTCCACTCTTCCCCCATTCACACCTTCGCACCATCCACTCCACTCCATAGTTTCCACCATACTCACTCCATGACCATCCATTCCAATACTCCATATACTCCACACTCCATGTATTCCATACACCTGTTGGTGCACACCTGTGCACTCACACCTGGTGCCACCTGCACCCTCCTTCCTTCCTGGACCATTTGGTCAACACAACACACATCACCATCACTCCCTCATACACTGCTCCATCCACCTGTTCAGTTGCACACCTGTGCAATCCCACCTGTTCAATCACACCTGTTCACCATACACTTCCAATCCTCAAACACACGGCATCATCTCATCTAACTACTCCCCTCTGAAACTTGCGCTTCCCAGTCGCCCCTTTAAACTATTGCGCTCCCTCGTCATTATCATCCACACTAATCTACCTACGTCCCCACTACAGGTATCATTGTCACTAACTAATCTTAACGTTACCTAAGGTCATCTTCTAGATCCCTACACACGATATATCCTAACCCACCCGGGCTAGTTTTCACTGCCATAAACCCCATAAAACTAGTGCTCCTTCGCCCCCCGTTGTGAGGGATGACAGAGTTGGCCATCCCATCACATAGGGCATCTCTTACTATAAATTTTGCTCATCCAATTTCCACAAATCAAAAATTTCCCAATTACTGCCAATTCTACTCACTTTTCTAAATTTCGTATCAAATCACTATCACTATCACCATCATCACAGTCCACTCACTAGTGCCTCTCGGTGCGCCAATTCACTTCCACAGCCCGGCTTCATAAAGCCGAGCAATGAATGCGGGTTGTTTGGTGCCGGCGGCTGGATGCGTCCGGCACTCGGTGCAGGGAAGGACGCTTACCCGGGCCGAGATCCCACGCACCACCTCGGCACGGAGCCATCCCATGGCCTGATCTCGACCTGCCGGAACGCCTCAACAAAAGGGGGTCGCCATGACGACCCTTCCTATCGGGCTGCCCGCTCCACCTAGTGGAGCACGGACGCGGCCGTTCCAAACGCGGCCCAGCGTGGATCACGTACGGCGGTCCTTTCGAACCCGCCGTGGTTCGGATCCCCGCTGGTCCTCGCGGCACGCGAAGCTGCCCGACGCGCACCGAGGGCCTGATTCGGCTAAATGTCGTTCTAACCGCTAACCCGGTTACCGTCGATGCCTCACCTGCATGCTTACACGCATACGCTACCCCTTTCTTGCTCATACATCCAGCTGTTCCCATGCTCCTCGTCGTACCTTCTCTTACACACCTCGGTACACTCATTCCGCTCACAGACTTGGTCACACACCTGACCACCGAACACCTTTGCACACACTCGTCGTTCGCACACCTCACCAACACACCTCTTCGAGCCCCCTCCTCGGTCAACTCCTCCGTGACAATCACAGGTGTGCTCTCACTCGCACACCCAACCACGTGCCTCACTACCAACTCAAGTGTGCATTCCCACACACACTCTACCATTCCAGGTGTGCATCCTTCCATTCCAGGTGTACATCCTCTCTCACCTGTCACAACCAACTCACGCTCCGTGTCACTCTTACTACTCTCACCTCCACACTCGGTCGCGCACTCACCCTTACTCTCGACAGCGCACTCTTTCCTCATGCACCCGTCCGTTACACATCTTTCTCGCGCACCCTCTTGCGCACACTCTCCCGTTACATCCTCTGTAACACTCACCACAGGCGTGCATTCTCCCTTACTCTTGACAGCGCACTCTTTCCTCATGCACCCGTCCGTTACACATCTTTCTCGCGCACCCTCTTGCGCACACTCTCCCGTTACATCCTCTGTAACACTCACCACAGGCGCGCATTCTCCCTTACTCTTGACAGCGCACTCTTTCCCCATGCACCTGTCCGTTACACACCTTTCTCGCGCACACTCTCCCGTTACATCCTCTGTAACACTCACCACAGGCGTGCATGCTTCCGTTACATCCTCTGTAACACTCCTCACTACACGCTTCCATGTGCTCCCTCGCACACGCGCTACGACCGACTCACTCTCGACAGCACACTCTTTCCTCATGCACCTGTCCGTTACACACCTTTCTCGCGCACACTCTCCCGTTACATCCTCTGTAACACTCACCACAGGCGTGCATGCTTCCGTTACATCCTCTGTAACACTCCTCACTACACGCTTCCATGTGCTCCCTCGCACACGCGCTACGACCGACTCACTCTCGACAGCACACTCACTCCTTGGCGCGCACATTTTCCTCACACACCCCAGAGTCGGACATTCTCGCACACCTCCTCCTTCGCACACCGTACCTGTCGCACACTTCACCAACGGCCTCTCACGAACACCCGGATCCAAATCAACCCCCAAGCCGACTGAAGCTCCCCTCACATCATATACATTTCCACGTATATCGCCACTCACCTTGGCACCTCGTCTCCGCACCTCCTTCACCACCTGCAGACTCTTTATTTGGTTAGTGAGCACACCATAATGAGTTGAGCACCGACCTTGTACATATTCCATCACCTCCTCCTGTATTTCTCTCTTAGTTTCTGTCTGTCTCTTCTTCATTTCACTCACCTCTTCTTCCACTTCCTCTAATTTTTGCTTCACCTCTTTTATTTCCCGGTGCGTCTCCTCAATTTCGTCCTCTAAGGCTATTTTGACCGTCTCTATGTGCGTCCTCACCTCTCGGTCCTTCGTCTCCATTACTTCTGTCACCTCTTCCAACCTCGTTGTCAGTCCCTCACGTACCATCTGACATTGCCTCTGTGTCGCTATTAAGTCGTCCTTGATGTCTCTTTGTGTCGCTTTTAACCCTCCTAGTACCGCAGTGTTCCTTTGAACCTGCTCCGTTCGTTCTTTTTGTCCCTCCGTCAGCTGTTCCACCTCCTCCGTCAGATCTTCTATTCCCCCCTGTAACCTAGCCGTATTATTCCTCACCTCTTTCTCCATCCGCTTTTCACCTCGCTTTACCTCCACGTGTACCCCCGAGACCTCCTCACTTACACCTCGTCGTATCTCTTCTTTCATCTCCTCCCTCTCTTTTGTAGATGCCACCCTCATCTGTCCCAATTCATCCCTCTGAGCATCCAATTTGGTTTCTACCCCGATTTTCACCTCCTCTATCTGCTCTCCCATTTGTTTAATTTCTCGGGCGGATTGCTCCCCTATTTCCCGCAATTTGCCTTCCATCCTATTTTCTAACCCCATGAACCCATTTTTCACCCCCTCTATCTGATTCTCCTGGGCAGCCATTCTATTTTCCACCCCCATTAACCCATTTTTCACCCCCTCTATCTGATTCTCCTGGGCAGCCATTCTATTTTCCACCCCCGTTAACCCATTTTTCACCCCTTCTATCCCATTGTCTAACCCCTTAAATTTCTTGTCTAATACCTCACCGGTACCCCTCATTACCCCCAATTGCTCACTCTGAGCCCTCGCTTCGTCCCTCATTTTGTCCATAAGGGCCCCCATCATTCTGTTTTCCATTTTTTCACGATCAGCCCTCGCTTCATCCCTCATTTTGTCCATAAGGGCCCCCATTTGCAGAAAAAAAAGGTTCGAATCCACCAGCGGCACTGCTACGGTCGCGGTCGCCGTAGAGATGTGCGAGGCGCCATTTTGCGCGCCCGTAACCTCCTGCGCGAGAGCGCCATTTTGTGCGCCTGATACCCCCTCAACCACATTGCCAATGTTCTCCTCCTCTCTTTCATCCACATACATTTCCCCGAGGTCCTGGGTCGATTCTACCCCGTCTATCTCTCCCACCGACATCCCGTCGCCTTGACCAGCCATGGCGCGATTTCAAAATTCGGGTTTTTCTTTAAAAACAAAACAAATTTCGGTACTTTGTAATTTTGAGTGCGTTAAACGCTTCAGGTCCGAATCCGACACTTCTGACACCAATTGTTACGGTCCGCGGTTAAGGATGTTATGTTTGCCGAGCGGAGGCGCCGCGGCCGAACAGTTTTTCCCCGACTAAACCCGATTCACCCAGACGTTGGCCGTATCGCGCCACAGCTATTCAATCAGGGAAAAGACAAAGACGACGGATGTGAAGAAAAGGAATAAAAAGACGAAACAAAGGTTGAAAATACTACTAAATTTATTTACTATTTACAGGCTCAAAATAACCAAGGAGAAGGAAAGATAAGAAAATAATATACAGAAGCTTTTAGAGACACAGGGAAAATACTAGCTTATACAGACTTAATTGACTACCCAGGACAGAACAAACAGAACAAACTCACGTACACGAATGGGGAACTTGCAGGCAGGAATGACTGGAGGTGGGTGGCTGGAGGAAGGCACGGAGCTGGCTGGAGTTTGATCCCGCACGGGACGTCGGGCTGGACCTCGACGGCCGCCGATGCCACCGATCCTGTCGTGTGCGCGGGGTAACGGGTCGGAGCTGCTTGGTGGGGCCAAGCCAACGCTGCTGGTGGGGGGTCTGACGTGACGGGTTCTCTCTCCCTCTCTCACTAACTCCAGGACTCTTTCTTAGTCCAACTCTTCCTCACCACCGACAACTCAACGCAACCCCTCCACTCTACGCAACCACTGACCACCACTGACGACTAACCCAGCTCTGACCAAAAACCACACACTCAGCTCTTGTCGTAGCTCATATCGTAAAAGCTCTTCTCTCATCTGCTTTCTTGCTTGGGGAACGTCCCGCGGCGGGTTATATAGGCCCCGCCCCTCAATCTTCGCGAACCTCCTTGATGTTTCTCTCCACACCCTCTCCAAGTCCAACCCCTTGTTCGTGGTTGGTTGAGTGGGGCTGACTCACTCCTCCCCTCTATGACGAGGTGGGGACCCGCCTTTCTTCCCCAACCCTGCCTCGTGGTCAATGGCGGCAATTGTTGGTTGGCAATGCGAATGGCAATTGACGAAAGGGGGGTTGGAGGTTTTTTTGGGGAATGGGAATGAAGGGAATCTATCTTTTTCACTTGGTACAATGGAGTGTCATGTTAATGGAAGACAAGGCCTTACCCTAAAACACATAATAAAGATATAAGCTACTGAACAAGGGTTTTATCGTGTCCTTCAATGTGGTGTTTCATGGAATTAACTACCGGGACGCCCTTTTTACCTTTACACAACTCTGGAGGCAGGAGGCGCAGAATAGACAATAATAATAATAAAGCACACAATAAAAAAAATACAATCCTCATATCCGCAACAATATATATATATATATATATATATATATATATATATATATATATATATATATATATATATATATACGTACATACATACATACATACATACATACATACATACATATATATATATATATATATATATATATATATATATATATATATATATACATACATACATACACATACATACACATACATACATACATACATACATATATACACATACATACATACATACATATATACATACATACATACACATACATACATACATACATACATACATACATACATACATACATACATACATACATACATACATACATACATACATACATACATACATACATGTCAAGTAGTAGATTTGTTATTGCCTAAAGTTCAGTTATAGACGTTAGGCGTAATGTGTTATGATTTAAATGTTGTCTAGAAATGCTATTTTCATAAAGTAAATAAAGGGTTTTTGCTTCGTTTTAGTTTTGGATGAGGGAAGGCTTAAAATGAGGTCATGCTGAACAAACTGTATACGTGTGCTTTTTTCGAGGCTGGTCGTAAAACCACGCCCACATGCGCTTGTTTTTTTGCGTAATGCAAGTAGAATGACATGAACCTATCGTTAACTATATATATTTTGTTTTAATCTCAGCAAACGCATGACTCTGTATAAACATGCTTTGGATTACTCATGTACACAAACCCATAAAATATATGGGTTTGTTTGGCTAAGCATACACTCTTCTCTTTGTGAGTTACAGTTCTGTTTTCTCGGAGCCCAGAAAAACAATTGATAAGGACGGGCTGACTCCCCCGAATGATAACGGTGGGAGGAACCTCTCCCAGTGTTGTTTGTTCCCTCGGAGATTTCCTGATAAAACGTGTCCCTATATAAATGGACTGGGAATCAATGTGTTTTCAGGAAGGCTTGACGTGGCATGTTCTTGCTGTAGATTGCTGTAGACGTCGGCCTCCTCCGGATCCGTATAAGTTGGTTATTAATAAAGCTGCGCCATTTTTCAGGCTATTTGTGGACTTCTTTTGCAAACGAAGAGCTGATTCTTCATAGATGGTACCAGGAGTGGGGTGTCAACAGACGCGGAGGACGGGAAACGGAGCCCGATGGACAGGAGGAAGGCTGACCTGAGGCCGGCGCCGGCACGTTGATTTGAGTAAAGGTGGGAGTTGTTTTATATCAGAGGGCTATTATTCCAAATTCGTACCTTCCTCCCTCGCGCGGGTTCAGTCTCCTTGTCTTCCCCGCTGTCTGCACTCGAACAGAAATTGTAAGTAGAGGCTCATTTAGGCCTCAGAATGGCGTAGCTTTGTTAAAGCCAGGATAAACAAGTAAGGATAGTAAGAGTAACGTTACAATATTTGCGCTGGATAAACATTAAGGGTAAAAAGCTAAGGATAGATTTTGCGCAGGATATCAGTAAGGATTTAACAGGAAGCTTAAAGTTACAGTTAGCACCAGGAGGGGAAAATGAGGTCGGACAGCCATATAGGCTGAAACCAGGTGGCCAAGATTTTTCCAGGAAGGAACAGCCCAGAGACAAGATGGGGTATGCCATTGCATGCCAGGGAACGAAGGGCTGTGGCTAACTGTGGCTAAACTTAGATAGAAAGCCATAGGAACATAGACGGCCAAAGGGACATGGCCAGGAAGGGTGAAATGCGCAGGTACCATAGGTTTGACAAGAAGGTAGTGACAACTACGAGGTCAAGCCAGGAAGTTCTAGACTAAGTTCTAGACAAGAGGTCCAGATAAAGCAGGCCAGGATCTGGTGGACAAGAGAAAATAAATAAGCTCACAGGAAATGGGCCAGGTGGCCACAGGTTGAGAAGGACAGGTTAGGTTTTGAAATATTGAAAATTGAAGCAGGAGCTGCATTGTAGGAATTTGAAGCTTCAGAGCCAAAGGAAGCAAGTTCAGGAAGCAAAGTTCAGGACAAAACAATTAAGGAGGTAGTTAAGCAAGCAAATCAGCGGCTAATGCCGCTCGTCCATAATCCGGACCAAGACCCCGCGAAAGGGGAGGTAGCCACCATGCCCCCCACCCCCCCAAGACCTGAGCTCAGTCCCGGGGCTCTAGGCAACACCCCAACACCCCCCGCCCTGCCTCCCCTTTCCACCTCAACCCACCCCCCGTCCAAACCCGTCCCAAAAAAAAAATCCTTTTCCTTGAATGAGAGACGTAACATGAATGAGGAATGAATGTATATTGGGATGTTAATTGACGTGTGTGTCTGCCCAATGTGTTTGTCTGTGTGTCAGGTGCAAAGCAGAGGGTTTCGGTGTGAAACTTTGTAAGCGATCTGCTCGACTTGGGGGAAATTCAGGCCGGGAATGTCCATTTTAACGTCTATCCGAGAGAACAGGCGAGGTCCTGAACTGAGTCCGGATTTTCATCTGTTTGGGAGTTGTTTGGGAAGCGAATTGATATAAATCGGGTCAGGAAAGCACCCGGAGTGCCCTTGTCGATCTACTGTTGATATGAAGCGGTTTATTGGAGATGGTTGCAGGATGGGCTGTTTTTTTCGCTAAATGCAGAATTCGAATCAATATGTGTTCCGGACTCATTATGTGTTCCGGACTTCCGCACTCAATATGTGTCCTTCATCCTTCATCTTCTTGTCAGAATTAGACATGAGTCATGAGCCATGTCGGAATAGTGGCCGGCTGCGACATATATGCCAGGCAATGTCACAGGACGAATACGTTATTTAAGATGGATTTATAAGATGGATAGATGGATGGATTTATTTAGGATGGTTAAATTAAACGATTTCAAGACAGAGTAATTAATTTCCGGAGCCAAATTCCAACAGGAAGTCTTGTTCATACAGTAAGGTACAGTGCGGAGTGGCGGCTGGAAGATGCATCGAAGCATTTGGGATGATCGATGCGCCGGACAAAGGGTATGCTGGCGAACGATGCTGATAAGGTTAAGTTATTAAAACGCATATGGGTCTGGAGGCAGATAATGTGGGACAAGCTGCCTCACGGGCGCTGCAGGGAGAGTATTTTGGAAATTCAATAATTTGAGCAGAAATGTCACGTTTTCAACAGAACGCTGATCCGAGGAAGGAGGACGGTTGAGGTTTCAACTGTCGGTATGTGGTGTGGCTCGTGCCAAGGTGTGGGCGCGAGGAGGTGCGTTGATGAAGCGTTGTGCGAACGAGGAAGGATGTGCGATGGGCATTGTGAAGCACGCCTCGTACGGAAGGTCCTTGGACGGATTGTGACGGTTGTTGGATTCGTAGGAGCTAGCATTTTGCGATGTAGAGCCTCAATAAGGGTCATTTGTCTGTCTGGATGTGGTTCCTGCAGGGAATGACGCCGGACTTGTATTATTTGCGGAAAAATAAAGCGCTGGTTACCCCAATTTGAAGTTTGACCTTTCGAAGTTTATTTGACCTTTGTTCGAGATATGTAAGGGTAAGAGGTCAGAGGCAATTCACTAACCTTGGAAGAACGACAGGCGGAGTCAGTCTACAGGGTGTTGCTTTAACGACAGGATATAGAACCTAAATCTGGAGAATATCGGGACATTATATTGTGGGTAAAACCAAAATCATGTACATAATTAGTGGACAGAGAATACAGTACGCTTGGAATTTAATTTAACCGGGCCGAGCGGTGAGGATGAAGAGATGCAAGTAACGTGGATTAAATTGTGGTATCACGAGTTGGGTGCCAGAGATATTGTGGTTATTATAACTCACTGATTATAGGGGGCGCCGGGCGCACCGAGTACAGATCGGGTTGCATGATGGAGCACGCATGCATGGATTTTGGCTTTGCGAGGCCCCGGATAGAAATTGGCATTTCGATGCTGTGGATTATATTATGCCTGCCCGGAAAGGGGATGTCCTGTGCTGGGGCTGGCGACATGCCTCTGTTATTTGTCTGTCTGTCGGTCTGATTGTAAGTCTTTGGTACTGGGAGGGCTAATTGAGTGCTCAGGCGTCATTGTTCCATGGAGGCAGGAGCTGTGAGTCACAAAATGTAAACGGGAACTTTGTGTAATCATCAAGTTTTTCCATCAAGGAAGGGGTGATGAAAAGTTATTTGTTTTAGTGTGAAGTAGGTTGGTTGCTTACTTGTCACAGTAAGATGAGAGTTGTGTTTTTAAGCTTGGTCTTTGAATGAATTGTTGCTTGGAATGTGTTGATTGGAAAAGTGATTTCTGATCGCTGATCCGATCTGGTTTTAAATTGTTTGATTTAATTTTGAATTGATTGGAGGTAATAAGGAGTTGTGTTGATTTCCTGATTTGAGTTCATCTGGAAACGAAGACAGATGGGATTAATGTGTATATCAGGAACAATTTGGAAAAGAAATATGGATATATGACATTACTAAAATATAACCAAGCAATTGAGAGTTCTTGGGTTAATGGGATATAAATAAATGCATCTACAAGTTGATGGTTTATAAAAATTTAGGTCTGGATGATACTTAAACGATGAACAATGTTGGCAATATACAAAGAATGTGACTTGTTTTTTGGGGGGAAAACATGTGGTTTAAATTTGGTTGGCTAAGTTTTAAAGATGGAGATGTTTCGCAGAACTCTTATGATTATTTATATGAGTGGTGGACTATTCCATGGCGAAGCATTTTTCAGTTTTTATGATTAAGGTTTAAGGTCTTTATGATCTGTTTAGTGTATTTTTCAAAGGAGAGGGTTTTGGTCAATGATGATGCCAAGATTCCGGATGTGGATACTGGGAAACCATCGATGTTGGGGGGAATGAAGATTAATTCAGATTTAGCGTAGTTAAGTTCGAGGAAGCTGATCTGAAGCTAGAATTTTATTTCAGTTAGGCAGTTTGTCAGGATAGAGTGGGTGGTGGTGGAGCACGATTTGGTGGAGATGAAAAAGCTGGATGTCATCGGTGAAGCAGTGGAATTGGAGACCATGGTGCATTGGCTATGGTGCATGACGGATTAAGTGACCAAGGGGGGATAGGTACAGGACGAAGAGGAGGGGGCCAAGAACTGAACCTTGGGGGACACCTTAAGGGGGAGTGAATTGTGGTGATTAAGCTGTTGTAGATGCTGTCAATTTTGCTTTGGATGAATGGTCCAGGAAGGAAGGAGGGTGCAGGTGGCACCAGGTGTGAGTGCACAGGTGTGCACCAACAGGTGTGTGGAGCAAGGTGGTGGTATCCAGGGAGCTGAGGAGTTTGTTCACGTTGTAAAGTTTGTTTAGTTTGTTTATTGTAGAGAAGAGTGCTTTTGGGATTCCGGAGCCAGAGTGGATAATTTGAGGGTAGTAGGTGGAGTAGAGGACATCTTTGCAGTGCTGTAGGTGGTCCATGTGAAGCTTGGGAGTGAACTGATTTGGGTTTAATAGGCACAAGCTGGTCTAAACAGGGTGAGGAGGATGGCGTGATAGATGATGTCAAAAGAGGCGTTGAGGTGAGGAGGATGAAAATGTTGAGGTTGCCGGCATCAGAGGAGAGAAAAGGTCGCTGGTGATTTTGAGGAGAGCAGTTTCAGTACTGTGGCTGGAGCAGAATCCGGATTGGGATGTTTCATACAGGTTATTGGCAGAGTGGTGATATTTGAGTTGAGTGGCCACAGCACGTTCCAAAACTTTTGACAGAAAGGGTAGATTGGAGATGGGTCTGAAGTTATTTAGGGTGTCAGGGTTTAGTCCAGGGTTTTTCCAGAATGGGGGTGAAGTTTCACGAGTTTTTGGGGAAATCGGTATGTGAAGCTGGATTAAGTTGGAACTGCTTGATGAGCCATGGAGATGGATTGGGTTTTGTTGTTGGTTGTCTGGGAGTTCGGTTGTTGCATTGCCAAAGGTTTCTGTGTGGTGGACACACTCGTTGGCTGTTGTCTTGTGTGACGTGGATGGAGATGTATGTGGCTGTGTGTGGCTGCCTGGAGGGGAAGGCGGCTACAGTGGTTGATATTGGTTGTGGGTTGTCCGGGGTGCTTCGATTTGCATAAAGGGTGAAGATTGGGATATTACATTATTTTAAGTAAGTATTGGTATGAGTAATTACAGAAGTAATTATGAGTTATTATGAGTAATTAGTGGTATGAGTATTAGTTATGAGTTCCAGGTGTTGAGCTAGTTATGCTAGTTATCCAGCTAGTTATGAGTAAGTGATTATTTTAGTAAAATTACATGTTTCACTGTGTTGTGGATCTGCGGACAAGCTAGTTTGATGGGTACCCTGGGGTCTTCGGCGTGTCTATGTGTTTGGCTGTCTGTCACACCGGACTCTTGAATGGGTTTTCATGAGACGAATTTCAGAATTGATGACAATTCAGTGAGTATGGTGGATAACGTGAAGTGGCTGGTGTGAAGGAAGGGGTTGGGAAAGATGGACCCCCTTCACGAATACCCAGTAGGGTAGCTTAATTTCAGACATAACAGTGAGAATCTATTTTGAGCGAATCACAGTGGGTGAGGAAAACATTGTGTGTGACCAGACACCAGAACTGACCAGAATTGAAATTGGAAGTAGACCAGGTTATTTCTATTATTTGTTTATTCGTGAAAATAAATAAATAATAGGGGGAGGTTCATGGAGGTTAATGGTGGTTTGTGTTTGTGTTAATGGAGGTTAATGGTGGTTTGTTTGTGTTAATTCTAGTTGAAACTCTCGCTGAAGTAATTTTCGTTTATTTTTATTTTTTGATTCGATTTGAGAGTTGAGATGATTGATTTTTTTAGTAATTTTATAATTTTATTTTATTGATGTTGGAAACAGGTAATGGGATGCTGAGAGAAGGATTGATGAAACTATGAATTGAATGAATTGAATCTATGAATTGGAGACCTGTAGACCAGGCGCTCCCAGGAGACTTGTGGACCAGGTGTTCCACCAGAGGAAAAAGACCAGGTGTTCGTGGAGCACTTCACCTGCAAGAACGCCTTGGAACCAAGGTGGAAGGGACCAGTCCAGGTGTTGCTGACTACACCAACGGCAGACTTTTGCGAGGGCAAGACTTCGTGGATCCACGCCACGCACTGTAAGTTGGCCATACAAGCACCAGACACCACACCCCCAGAACACAGTAAGGATGGGCCTAATCATAGGTACAATACTATTGATAGCGACAGCAGCTAGGGGAAATTCCGATTCCAATAGATGCGAAAACGAAACCCGACACCTCACCGTAACATGGGGACAAAGAGTATCACCACCATGTTTCGAACAGAGAGCCCTGCACACAAATTGGGTGAACATAAATTGGCTAGCACTGTCGGCAGGGCCTGGACGCGTTGGCATGATACTACAAAAGCAACGAGAGTTCCGGGAAGACGGGCAAGCTAGCATTAAGACCTTGGCCCAACCAGGATACAAATGGGGAACCCCTGATTTTAAGCTACAAACACGCACACGCCTAGGGAAAGACATGACCATCCAGGTCCGGTGCAGCGTCTGGACCCCTGGCGCGGCCGGTGGCGAAAGGAACTACATACCATGCATCGAATACATACTCACGCCACAACCCCAGGATAAGGCCCCAAAGAGGGGGGAAAACACATATTGGAAAGTGGCCAGGGAGGTGGCAACAATTCAAAATAGGACACACTGCTGGTCGTGCATGCGCTTTCCCCAAGCAGGCACCACAGGAATACACATGATAGTGCTACCTCTGTCCCTCAATGACCTCTGCTCACAACCTATCGATCCCCCATGTTTAGTCACCACGCTGGAAAGAGAAGGGGTTGACAACGGCAAGAGTTGCAATCGGCAATTTAATTATCGCCCGTCAATGATTGCCCATGTGGCCGAGAGGCCTGCCCCCGTCTGGGTCAAACCACAGAAAGGGAGGGTCTGCCTCCAGGGTTCCGGCCACTTGCGTATGGGAGAATCAGAATGCGCCTACACTCTCCCCGGGAAGCTGGGACAAGGGAGCTCGGGGATTACATTACGAATAGTACTGCAAGATAAACACAACCACAACATAACGGCTATAACATTCTCTAGGGGGGTTAGTAGGATTAATGGGGTGGTAAAGGGACTCCAGTGCTTATCCACCCACCTGGTCCCACCCCATGGGACAATGTTTATATGCGGCGACAAGGCTTACCCCTATTTACCAAATAATTGGGGGGGCACATGTTATCTGGGTTCAGTCCTTCCTGACGTTGAGATACTGGATGAGCTAGACCCAAAGTCCTTGGACAGGCGTTATAAGAGGTCAGTCATGAACGAAGATGGAACCACTAAACTACACGGGAGCCTAGGGGAAAAGGTGTTTGGTTTCTTCTTCCCAGGAGCGGGCACAGTCATGGATAGTTTCCGGATAGACAAATTGGCTTTGGCCCTAGAAAAGGTGGCAAACGACACCGCTACGGCTCATGACATACTATTGGATCGATCGGATCGCGCGCGAAAATTCTTATACATTTAGCTGGCTCACTGACTGGTTCCAGGGATGGACGGGCACCATAGTGAAGTGGTTATTGACCGCACTGGCTGTGATAATCGGGGTAGTAATTTGGGGGGCACTAATGAAATCTCTAGTCCTCCTCTGTATGAGAAAGTATTTTACAGGATGGAAATTGAAGAAGCCGCCGACAACGACTATGGCTCTGACCACAGAGGCCGTCGACCTGAACGGGTCCTTCAACAAGGCAGTTGCGACCGGCGCTCCAGAAAATTGCATTGAATTTTGTGGCAACTGTGATACTTGTGTGGATCCCATGTGGGAACTGGCTGCTGCCTGTAACGGTGTATGTGATGACTGTGATACTTGTGCTATAAACCCCTTGCGTGTACTGGCTAACGCTGCTTATGTATTACAAGCTGACAGCTGCACGCCCCCTTCCGACCCAACTATGGATCTGATTGCGACACTGGGTCTGGCGGTTGAGGGACCCGACGCGGATGTCCTAGACCCGCAAGCCGACCAGGCGCCCATGGGAGACTTTGACATAAAGGAAGTCCCTCTCTTTTCTTCAAATGTTTCGGATCTCTTTGATCCAAATGTTTCGGATCTCTTTGATCCACATGTTGCGGATCTCTTTGCTTCAAGTGATTCGGATTCGGATTTTTACGCTCTGTACCCTGACCAGGAAATTGAGACACAAGATACTGACGACATTTTGTATTCCCCAGAACAGCAACACGTGAGGGACCTCATGGGCATGACCGTTGATTAACTTCGAAGATCTGCAAGGACTGGGTCTGCAAAGGGTGGGGGGAGCCAGTTCCGCAGGGGAAGTGATGCACCCTCTGGCGGAGCAGAACCTCATCTGGACCAGACCTCTTCGTTGTGGATCCGAAACGTTAATGGACTTTCATGTTCTGAGCCCTCAGGCTCCGAGCACGCACCACACGACACGTTCGCCAAATGCACGGGCGAGGCGCTTTGGGCGCACGATATGCCCTTGGGAGATACCCGCATTACACAATTATTTTTTTAATACCCGCATTACGCAATTATTTTTCAATAAAGCCCGATGTGGCACGTTGTCTCTTAAGATACTTTGTCTCGACGAGACAAGAGGAAGGAATGTCAAGTAGTAGATTTGTTATTGCCTAAAGTTCAGTTATAGACGTTAGGCGTAATGTGTTATGATTTAAATGTTGTCTAGAAATGCTATTTTCATAAAGTAAATAAAGGGTTTTTGCTTCGTTTTAGTTTTGGATGAGGGAAGGCTTAAAATGAGGTCATGCTGAACAAACTGTATACGTGTGCTTTTTTCGAGGCTGGTCGTAAAACCACGCCCACATGCGCTTGTTTTTTTGCGTAATGCAAGTAGAATGACATGAACCTATCGTTAACTATATATATTTTGTTTTAATCTCAGCAAACGCATGACTCTGTATAAACATGCTTTGGATTACTCATGTACACAAACCCATAAAATATATGGGTTTGTTTGGCTAAGCATACACTCTTCTCTTTGTGAGTTACAGTTCTGTTTTCTCGGAGCCCAGAAAAACAATTGATAAGGACGGGCTGACTCCCCCGAATGATAACGGTGGGAGGAACCTCTCCCAGTGTTGTTTGTTCCCTCGGAGATTTCCTGATAAAACGTGTCCCTATATAAATGGACTGGGAATCAATGTGTTTTCAGGAAGGCTTGACGTGGCATGTTCTTGCTGTAGATTGCTGTAGACGTCGGCCTCCTCCGGATCCGTATAAGTTGGTTATTAATAAAGCTGCGCCATTTTTCAGGCTATTTGTGGACTTCTTTTGCAAACGAAGAGCTGATTCTTCACATACATACATACATGTATGTATGTATGTATGTATGTATGTATATATATATATATATATATATATACATACATACATACATACATATATATATACATACATACATACATACATACATACATATATATATATATATATATATATATATATATATACATACATACATACATACATACATATATTCAAGTTTGCATGGAAGTCAAACAAACAAACACACACTTCTTAAAATATAGTATAACTAGTGGGGTCACCCGTGGGAATCCCAAGGGCATGGACATGTGTGACATTTGGACATCTTCATTTAGTTGCTGCACATTCAGTTTTACAAAATGGTTACTGGCAATGTATCAGATCCACAAATGATGTAATCGCCACAATATATTTACTTCTGATAACATGTGAATGCATGTGCGTGCACAAGGTAAATACAGCTTGAAATGTGTTATTACATCTCATGTAAAATGTGACTTCAAGAGCTCAAATCCTCTCCATCCCCGCCCCCATCCCTCCCACATTACGCACACTGCACCAGAGAGTGGGTCACACACACAAGGGGGAGTGGGTCACACACACACACACACGGGGGAGGGGGGGGGGGGGGGAGGTTGGTCGCTTTACTCCTCTCCCCTCATTTCTTTCCAACTCCTCCTCACTCCTCTCCCCCACCCCCAGTCTCCTCTCCCCTCCCCTCTCCCCGTCTACTGTTCCCCAAAGAAAAGATAAAAACCAAACAAACACCAAAACCAAACCAACCAAAGAAAGAGAGGTGTGCATGGAAGTCAAACAAACAAACACACACACACTTCTCATAATATAGTATAATGATAACCATGGTGTACCAGCAAACGTACCATGTGAGCTACAGCAGCGACGATCTGACCGAAAGCACTCTGTGCTTCGTCTTCTGAAAGCCGTCCACGGGTCTGCAGTCGTGTAAACAGGTCTCCTCCAGGTGCAAGTTCAGTGACGAGGTAAAGACGGGACATAGTCTCGAGCACCTCAGGGATAACAACGTAAATAGAGGAAATAAATTGTGGGAAAAAAAGTCACGAGCAGTAAGAGGACAGTAAAAGGTCACGAAGGAAAACCTAAAGGATGTGTGTGCCTTTCCAAATCATGTCCAATTAATTGAATATACCACAGGTGGACTCTAATCAAGGTGTAGAAACATCTCAAAGATGATCAAGAGAAATGGGAGGCACCTGAGCTAAATTTCAAGTGTCATAGCAAAGGGTATGAATACTTATGTCAATGTGATATTTCAGTTTTTTCTTTTTAATAAATTTGCAAAACTTTCTAAAATCCTGTTTTCTCTTTGTCATTATGGAGTATTGAGTGTAGATTGATGAGGGAAAAAATGAATTTAAACGATTGCAGCATAAGGCTGCAACATAACAAAATGTGAAAAAAGTGAAGGGGTCTGAATACTTTCTGAATGCACTGGACATGACTTACACGGTCAAAGGCCTTCTCTTGGTCAAGCACAATCAAACCAAGATTGTCATTTTTTATTTTACACACATGCCAAAGATCTATCAAAAATATGTTGTCGTGTATCTGTCGGTTAGGGATACAATAAGACTGATCACTTGGAATCAACGACTCCAGAAGTGGGGCGATGCGTTGGGCTAAAACTTTAGAAAATATTTTATAATCTGAAGTTAGAAGAGATATTGGACGCCAATTATCAATGAGCTGAGGGTCTCCTTTCTTAGGTAATAAACTAATTACTGCTTACGGAAGCTCATCAGCAATTCACCACAATGTAACGAACCAATAAAGACCTCCAATAGTTGTGTGCCTAATAAGGGCCAAAAGGATTTATAAAACTCTATTGGGAGGCCGTCCAATCCAAGAGATTTACCAGCAGGTAAAGAAGCAAGAGAAAGTGCAAGCTTTTCCAAGGAAAGTAAGGAGCCAAGCTGATCCCTTTGAGCTGCACTTGGCATGGGTAAGTCAGATGTGAAATAACTTAGAGTCATCGTCAACATCATTTGCCATAAACAAGCCTGAAAAGAAGCTATAAACCTCCCTCATTATATTATCTTGTGACGTCACAGTGTTACCAGTTGAGAGCTCTAAGGTTTCAATTTGCCTTTGATTGGTAGTCTTTTTATCAAAATGAAAGAAAAATTTGGTCGGTGCATCTAAATTATATAGCTGATCCATCCGTAGACGGACCATTGCACCTTTCGCTTGATATTCGACTAGGTTGTTAAGTCGAGTCTTCTTTTCCATAAGCAAATGATTATTTGTTCTATTGGGGCTATTTGCCACATCAGTTTGCAACTTCATTATTTCCTTTTTGAGTGCGAACCTCTCTCTTTTTACACTAGAAGATGAGAAATAATTAAACTGTTGGCAAAAGACAGCGATCTGTGCCTTTGCGTAGTCCCACCACAATATCGGGTTATCAAAATTATTCTTTCTTTCTTTGAGGCTAATCCAAAACACCTTGAAAGCTTCACAGAAAGCAGCATTTTCCAGCAACGTGACATTGAACTTCCAATATGGACTGCCATGTTGCTGCAGAGCAAGCTTAAAGGACAAAGTTACAGCCAGGTGATCAGAGAAAAGAGAATGCACGATATCAGATTTCAATATCTTGTCAAGCATTACAGTATTGACATAAATTCTGTCTAACCTGGCTAGAGTGTGTATCTGAGACGTACATCTAGACCAAGTAAACTGACGTTGCATCGGGTGCTGAATACGCCAGACATCTATTAATCCCGTCGTCTTGATGATTTTCTCCAAGGGTTTGGCAGATCTAGGATGTGGCTCCACACTGTTTCTATCTAAAACAGGGTCAAGAGTGCAGGTTGAAGTCGCCACTCATTATAAAAGAGCAATTAAAGTCAATTGTACTCAGAAAAGCCTCTAGTTTTAGAAAGAAGTTGTGCCTTTCAGCATTTACGGGGAGCATAAATATTCACAAAAACAATGATTTGATTATCGGCAGTGAATTGAAGACAAGCCAGATGTCCGGGAATTACTTCATTATATTGAACTTGTGAGAGTGTTAATGAGGAGGAGACAAAGAAAGCAATTCCAGCAGTGAGACTATTTATATCACTAAAGAACCACTGGCCCTTCATTCGCTTGCTTCGGCCATTGGGCTTGGCCATTCAGATCTCCACGCGTTTCTTGCAGTAACAAGACATCCAGGTGAAAACGCCGTGTCAGATCTTTTACCTGAACTTTGCGTTCTAAACTAACACCACCGTTAATGTTTAGACTGCCAAAACTAACACTCATTCTTTCGGAAAAAGAAAGAAGATAAATAACTAAATAGAAATAAATAACGCCGACTGGGCATCCTCCGTCGTGCGAAGTCCTTCCTTGGCACACCTGAGCTCCTCACCACATACAAGGCTTTCATCCGCAGCTCCATGGAATACTGCTCTCCCCTCTGGTCTGGTGCTCCTGCCTCACACCTAGCTCGTCTTCACGCTGTTGAAACCAAAGCGTTCAGAATCATTGGAATCTCCCGCGATGAAGCTAACTCCAAGGGCCTTTCACTCACTCACCGCAGGCAGGTTGGTGGTCTTTCCGTCTTCTACCGACTCCTCTCTGGCCTTGCCCCCCCAGCCCTCTCTGGGCTCTGTCCCCCAAATATTCCTACAGGTCGCACAAGATCTGCCTGCAACCCTCTTATGGTTAAACTGCCAAAATCAAGACTTTGTGCTCACCTTCACTCCTTCATTCCTCTTTTCTCCCGCCTCTGGAACAAACTCCCTCACTCTCTTCAATCCCACTCCACCCTCCAGGTCTTTAAAACAGCTGTTCACCACCATCTCTTATCCTCCCCCATCCAAAACCTTGATCTTTTCTACCCCCGCTAATTTCGGTCCCCTTGTGTTTTATACTTCTCCCACCCCCCCCCCCACCCCCCTTCCCACGCCTCCTGCCCACCAAGCCCTCTCCCTCCCACACTTCTCCCTGCTCTCAAATGTTGTGGTTGTGTGCTTCCCCTTCTCTCCCCATCTTGTCTTCCGCTCCCTTTTGTCTTCCTCCTCTTTTTGTATATTTTGTTTGTCTGGTTGATTTGTTTGTGAAATAAATGTTAGCTCTTTCACTAGCCTCGATTAAGTATACAAAAAAAAAAAAAAAAAAAAAAAAGATCAAAAAACCCATAGGGACCTCATTTACGAAGCTCCTGCCGAGCTTTCTGGACCATTTTTTTTTTAACCTGTGCTTCTGAGCATCAGTGAAATTTGGAGTGTCAGGGTTACGCACAATTTCCTTCAATTTAATAATCAACACCTGAAGATCGGGGAAAGGATCTTTCAGTTCAATGTTCCTTTTACAATAGGAATCTCTCAAAAAGTCTTGAAGCTCGTCATCCGGAGGGATATTTACAGCCTTTAGAATCTGAAAGGACTCCTCTTGACCCTCACCATCAGATTCCTCATATGGGGAATCAATTGGTGTTTCAGCTTCCTGGTGCACATCACATGATTGCTCAGTTTCAATAAAATAAGCTTCTTCAGGAACGTTTTGTGCCGGAGTCACATTTGAAGATTCTTCGGGATATGAGGTGGGGGACTTCAAGCCTGTTTGTGACATGACCACAGTGCTCGGTTCATGGATGTCACTCTCCTCGAGTGGATTTAAATTATCCTCTTTTATTCTCTCGGTGTCCTTATTTTCCTCATTTATTCTTTTTTTAGGG